>NC_086448.1:52479429-52843986 GCF_028390025.1 Pseudophryne corroboree
CACATGGTTTTGCCCATTTGCTAACAAATTTGCTGCTGCGATCAACTCTGAATTGTTGCCCGTTGTTGCTTGACCAGTTCTGGAGCATCAAAAGATGGCTGGTCCTTGGGGATTTCAATGCATGGGTTGATGATGAGCTCTCACACCTTGGCCAAGACCTCCTGTGCACAATGAATGCTCTGGGCTCACACAAGTCATTCCCTCTGCTACAAATAAAGAGGTCGCACTCTTGATCTTGTCTTCCAGATTCGATTAGAAGTCTCTGACCTGAAAATACACAGTCACATAGTCACACCACCACTGAAAACGGATCTCATGTGCAACCCCTCGAAATAGAACTTCTCCCACAGAATTGACCAGGTATCGTCCACGGAGGAGTACGACTCCCCAGGTTCTTGCAGCAAACCTTGACTGCTCTGCAGAAATCTGGGCCTTAAAATATCCTTGGGGATAATTCAGACCTGATCATTCGCTAGCAGTTTTTTGCAGCACTGCGATCGCCAACTACAGGGGAGTGTATATTAGCTGTGCAAGTGTGCGAAAGCATGTGCAGCCGAGCAGTACAACGAAACTTTGTGCAGTTTCTGAGTTGCCCAGAACTTACTCAGCCGCTGAGACCACTTCAGCCTTTCCGGGGCCGGAATTGACGTCAGACACCCTCCCTGCAAACGCTTAGACACACCTGCGTTTTTCCAACTACTCCCAGAAAATGGTCAGTTGCCACCCACAAACGCCTTCTTCCTGTCAATCTCTTTGCGATCAGCTGTGCAAATGGATTCTTCGTAAAACCCATCACACAGCAATGATCCGCTTTGTACCCGTGCAACGCGCCTGCGCATTGCTGTGCATATGCATGCGCAGTTCTGACCTGATTGCAGCGCTGCAAAAATTGCTGGCGAGCGATCAGGTCTGAATTACCCCCTAGTCCATTGTTATAACAGGGATGTGACAGCTGCAATGGATGTTATTGAACCTGTGCTTATATGACCCCGCAAACCACATTGTCAATCCCCTTGGTTTGACAACAGTGTTAAGAATCTCAGGAAAAGGGGGCATAGACTTGAAAGACGATGGAGGAAGATAAACCTGGTAGAGGATAAGTTAAAACAAATCCAACATACTGGAAAATATCAATCAACAAACACCCGCAAGAAAACAGAGTTCCTTTCAAATGAGATCACCAGGCAAACAATAGGCCAGCTCAGCTGCTCTGTACAGTGTAGATGCTTTGCAAACCAGCGTGCCTGCGGCCTGATGAAGCCCTCTCAAGCAAGATGCAATGAGTTTGTAAAATTCTTTGCAGATAAAGTATCCACCTTCCAGGCTGGAATTCCCACAGTGCCACCAAAGGAATACCAAGCTACCAAGCTTGCCAATGTAAGACAGCTGTCTTCATGGAACAACTTTGACCAAATGTAAGTAGAAGACTTAGCTGAAATTACCCGAATGTTGCGTCCCACCACTTGTGATCTGGACCCTGACTCAACCAAGCTTCTAATACAGTGTATGGAAATAATTGCCCCTGTAATTGCAAAAATAGTGCAATGCTCTTGGTAGACAGGCATTTTTCCTGAACCACTAAAGAAGCAATTGGAAGACCACTTCTTGAAAAGTCTAATTTAGATCCCTACTACATGACCAACTAAAGACCAGTATCAAACCTTCCTTTTTCTAGGAGAGGATATTGAAAAAGTGGTTGCAACTCAACTAGAAATCCGCCTGTCAACCCATGATATTTATGATCCATACCAGTCAGGGCCAGTTCTCAACCTTATAGAGCTCAGGGCAAAATAGTATCAAATCACATTACACCACACAGTAATGTCCGTTATTCACATTACACAGTAGTGTCCGTTATTCATAATACACAATAGCATCCATTACATTAGTCACATTACACAGTAGAGTTCATTAGTCACATTACACCACACAGAAGCGTCCGTTATTCACATTACACAGTAGCATCGATTAATTATGTTACACAATAGCATCCGTTAGACACATTACACCACACAGAAGTGTCCGTTATTCATAATACAGGTTGAGTAACCCATATCCAATATTCCGAAATACGGATTTTTTTGAGTGAGAGTGAAATAGTTAAACCTTTGTTTTCTGATGGCTCAATGTACACAAACTTTTGTTTAATACACAAAGTTATTAAAAATGTTCTATTAAATGACCTTCAGGCTGTGTGTATAAATTGTATATGAAACATAAATGAATTGTGTGAATGTACACACACTTTGTTTAATGCACAAAGTTATTAAAAATGTTGGCTAAAATTACCTTCAGGCTGTGTATATAAGGTGTATATGAAACATAAATGCCTTCTGTGCTTAGACTTGGGTCCCATCACCATGATATGTCATTATTGTATGCAATTATTCCAAAATACGGAATAATCCGATATCCAAAACACTTCTGGTCCCAAGCATTTTGGATAAGGGATACTCAACCTGTACACAGTAGCGTTCGTTAGTCACATTAAACATTAGCATCCGTTAGCCACATTACACAGTAGCGTCCATTAGTCACATTACACAGTAGCGTACGTTAGTCACATTACACAGTAGCGTCTGTTAGTCGCATTACACAGTAGCGTACGTTAGTCACATTACACAGTAGCGTCCATTAGTCACATTACACAGTAGCGTCCATTAGTCACATTACACAGTAGCGTCCGTTAGTCACATTACACAGTAGCGTACGTTAGTTACATTACACAGTAGCGTCCATTAGTCACATTACACAGTAGCGTCCATTAGTCACATTACACAGTAGCATACGTTAGTCACATTACACAGTAGCGTCCATTAGTCACATTACACAGTAGCGTACGTTAGTCACATTACACAGTAGCGTCTGTTAGTCGCATTACACAGTAGCGTCCATTAGTCACATTACACAGTAGCGTCCGTTAGTCACATTACACAGTAGCGTACGTTAGTCACATTACACAGTAGCATCTGTTAGACGCATTACACAGTAGCATCTGTTAGTCGCATTACACAGTAGCGTATATGTTAGTCACATTACACAGTAGCGTACGTTAGTCGCATTACACAGTAGCGTACGTTAGTCACATTACACAGTAGTGTACGTTAGTCACATTACACAGTAGCGTACGTTAGTCACATTACACAGTAGCGTACGTTAGTCACATTACACAGTAGCGTACGTTAGTCACATTACACAGTAGCATCTGTTAGTCACATTACACAGTAGCGTACATTAGTCACATTACACAGTAGCATACGTTAGTCACATTACAAAGTAGCATCCATTAGTCGCATTACACATTTGACAAATAAAAATAATCCCATACTGCAACAGCAGCTCTTCACCCAAATTACATCTTGCAGACTGGCACTGCATCCTCACACTGCACTCATGAAGTGTTTACCGCACTATCATAGATGAGCAAAGTGTACATATATGCCCCCTCTGATGCCAGTCTGCATGCCCAGTACTAGTGCAGGCTGGAGCTTATTAGGTGTCTGTGATTGTGCCGATCCCTACATACAGTATATGACGTTCAGGTCATGGATCAGCTACTCCATCAGGCTGGGGGCTGCTGCCAGGGATGACGGATGCTCTGCTCTCACTCTCAGACTTGGTGGTTTCTCCTCCAGCAGCCGCTTTGTGAGTTCCTCCCCCAGGTATCCGCAGATGGTGAGCTGGAAACACAGTGCCAGGCTTCTCACTCATTACATGCTGGTGCAGGCTCCGGACTGGCACCAGACCGCCTGCATTTAGGGTGGCTCCATAGTAGCGACAATTAGTGTTGGGGCGAGAGTGGGCTGACGCAGTCAAATTAGATGACGCCGACGGGGTGACTGCTTGTCCGTGCCTAAACTCGCCACTGATTCCAGTCAGGATTCAGGAGAAGACATAGCACCGAAACAGCCGTGGTGTGTGTGCTTAATGCTCGTCTAATGGCAAGAAACAGAGGCGACTGTTCAATCTTAATCCTTCTAGATCTCTCTTTGTCAGTTGACACCGTGGACCATGGGATTTTCTTTGAGCGCCTGAACAATTTCTGTGGTCTGGGTGGCACAGTCCTTAGCTGGTTCAAATCATTTCTCTTGAGCAGGTCACAGAGAGTTTCTTCTGTAGTATACAGATGACGCCTTCTTCATCTTGGCCTTTAATAGGATTAATTGAGCCAGGGCAGTCGGACTTAATCCCCTGCTGTAATGACTTAATCCCCTGATGTATTGTTCTCTCTGTATTGTATTGCAACTGAGAACAATAGATGAAGGGTTTATGCTAATAAAACTTGGTGTGTCTAGGCGCAGCAGAGAAGCCAAGATGAGCATGGCTCCATCGGTACTCTTCGCCACCAGTGCGATTGCCATGTGGTGCCCCATGGTGTTCTATACTATCTCCCATGCTTTTTGCAGAATGCAAGTTACCACTGGGTGAAATAATCAGACGTCATCGTGGCCTGGCCTACCATTGCTGTGCAGATGATACACAACTGAACCTGTCCTTTGCTTTAGGTACTGAGAACCCAATAACAACCCTAAATGGCTGCCTAGATGAGCTCCAGGAGTGGTTGAGTGCCAGTTGGCTGAGACTGAACCCTGATAAAATGGAGGACAAGACTGCAGTATAACCAACCAACAGGATTTGCGTTTGGGGGGTCATAACTACAAAACACTGAACATGTGCAGAATCTTGGTGTTGTACTGGATAGTGGCTTGACACTTAAACATCAGGTATCAGACACAATCAAATCCTCATTCTTTCATCATACATGCATGTATCATCACGCCTAGACTACTGCAATGCCTTCTACCTCGGTCTCCCAGCAAAATGATTGTACTGTTTGCAGATGGTACAAAATGCAACTGTCAGGCTATCAACCAACCAGTTACATTCCAGCCACATAACACCCATTCTCTACTCCCTCCACTGGCTGCCTGTAAGATGGCAAATCATTTTCAAGGCTTACCCACTTTCAAAGTCCTACGTGACCAGGGCCCAAGGTATCTGATACAGCTTCTGATTCCATACTGTCCTTCTCGATTACTGCGATCTGTAGATGAAGGATTACTAACAGTACCTAGAATCTCCCTGAATTCATCTGGGGGTCGAGCTTTCAGCTTTGTGGCACCAACTCATGGATATTGTTCCTATTTGAAGTCTAGTATACGGCTGGATAGACGTCGGCTGGCAGTGCTTTCATAGAAGTGCTGACATAAAAGTGTTATTATAAAAATAGCGTTATACCTGCGTTAAGTTATATCATCAGCTGTTGTCAATTGTGAACTTGTGAACCAACTCCTCATCACTCTTTGTGCTCAACAGGTATGATTCGTTGAACTACACATCCCAGCAAGTTGTACTGCATTTGCTGATTATGCCAAATGAATTTCATGTTTGAATAGTCTAGGTATGATTCGTTGAACTACACATCCCAGCAAGTTGTACTGCATTTGCTGATTATGCCAAATGAATTTCATGTTTGAATAGTCTAGGTATGATTCGTTGAACTACACATCCCAGCAAGTTGTACTGCATTTGCTGATTATGCCAAATGAATTTCATGTTTGAATAGTCTAGGTATGATTCGTTGAACTACACATCCCAGCAAGTTGTACTGCATTTGCTGATTATGCCAAATGAATTTCATGTTTGAATAGTCTAGGTATATTGAATACGGGTTTTTTTGTTTTTTTTCTTGTATGTTTTTCTCTTTGTAGAGATATAGTTGGCTGCCTTATTGGCATGTAATGTCTGTTTTTCTAAGCTAATTTATGGCCTTAGTTTAAAGGGGGATGGTCTTGGGTGGAGTTTGCAATCATTGCATTCACATGGATATTGTTCCTATTTGAAGTCTAGTATACGGCTGGATAGACGTCGGCTGGCAGTGCTTACATAGAAGTGCTGACATGAAAGTGTTATTATAAAAATAGCGTTATACCTGCGTTCAACCGAAGAAAACCAGAAGGAAAACATCAACACACCAACACTACCACAAAAGGACTGCCTTAATGCTCAAAAGTATGTAATTCATCTTATGCATATCATCCGTTTTTACAAAACCTAGGAAAAGGCATCCCCAATCTGCTCACTACAGTTCTCTCTTATGCAAACTTATGTATGTTTCTTTATGTAATGATTTCTTGAAAATGTCATTGCATGTGTGGGGAAGTTGCTCAGTGAAACAGTTTAGTATTGCATACTAACTGGTGATTACCTCTTTTGAACATTAACCCATTGTGGTCAGGTGTACTATGTCTTTATATTTAGTAAGGTATAGTCGTGGTGTAAAGGACAGAGTATGATTACTGATTAGTAAAAGAAAACAAATACTGAGCAACATCCCCAAACAGGTAATTTCAACTTTAAACTTGTCATTTATTTTGTACGCTCTGGACATGGCTACTACTAACTAATGCACAGAAACATTTTTTAAAGCTATGTCTGCAAATGCTAGGAGCTTAGGAGACAAAATTCCAGAGCTAATTGCGATAATGACAAGGGATAACCTGGATTTTGTGGCTATTACAGAGTCTTGGTGCAATGAGAATCATGACTGGGACTTAACTATACCAGGATACAATTTATTTAGGAAAGATAGAATAGGAAGAATAGGAGGAGGGGTAGCAATGTATGTGAAAAAAAGCATAAATGCCACTTTAATACAAAATATTGAAGCCAAAACTGAGGCCCTTTGGGTCACCATAGAAACTGGGAAGAAGGACATTATTCGCATTGGGGTGATCTATAGACCACCAGGCCAGGGGCAGGATTTGGACAGGAACCTATTGTTGGACATCTCTAAAATGGCTTTTAAGGGAGAAGTCATAATCATGGGAGACTTTAATTTACCTGATGTAAATTGGGAGGGGTCTTTTGCAAGTTCAGCTACAAGTGGCAAATTTCTACATTCCTTACAGGGAGCATCTCTCAAGCAATTGGTGAGGGAGCCCACTCGCAAAGACTCAATATTAGATCTAATTCTTACAAATGGTGATAGAATATCTGATATATATGTGGGTGAGCACCTGGGATCCAGTGATCATCAAGCAGTATGGTTTAGTATAAAGACAGGATCCAACTCCTCTCACACAAAAACAAAGGTGTTGGATTTTAGAAATGCAGACTTTGCAAAAATGGGGAGATGTTTAAGTGATTCATTGGCAGACTGGAGGAACTTGGAAGGGGTGCAGGAGAGGTGGAAAAAAATTAAAAGTGCATTACTAAGTGTAACAGACCTTTGTATCAAAATGGTTAGGAAAAGCACCAGGAAAAGGAAGCCAGTGTGGTTCACAAAAGTAGTATCAACTAGTGTAAAAGCAAAAAAGATGGCTTTTAGGAAATACAAACAGACTCAAAATAATAACGACAAAGAGGAGTATCTGGACAGACGGAAGGATGCTAAGAAAGTGATCAGACGTGCAAAGGCAGAAGCTGAGGAGAAAATGGCCCAGTCAGTAGATAAAGGGGGCAAAACTTTTTTTAAGTATATAAGTGAAAGGAGAAAATCAAATGGAGGAATAATAAGACTTAAGACAGAGAGTGGGCATTTGGTGGAGGGAGACAAGGCAATAGCAGATCACCTAAATAATTATTTTTGCTCAGTATTTACTACAGAAGAAGGGATGGGGCCACAGTTAAATTGCAAGGACATTCATAAAAATAAGGTAGATGAAAATACATTTACAGAGGAGAAGGTCCTAACAGAACTTTCAAAACTAAAAGTGGATAAATCAATGGGACCAGATGGAATACACCCAAGGATACTCAAAGAGCTAAAAGATGTCCTGGTTACACCTTTAACAGAATTATTTAACCAGTCACTAAATACAGGTGATATTCCAGAGGACTGGAAAAGAGCAAATGTAGTTCCACTGCACAAAAGTGGAAGCAAGGAAGAAGCAAGTAACTACAGACCAGTAAGCCTTACATCAGTAGTAGGGAAAGTAATGGAAAAACTATTAAAATAAAGAGTAGTGGAATATCTTAAATCAAACAACTTACAGGATCCAAAACAGCATGGATTTACTGGTGGGAGATCATGCCAAACAAATCTTATTGACTTTTTTGACTCTGTGATGAAAATAATAGATCAAGGGGGAGCTGTAGATGTAGCATATCTAGACTTTAGTAAGGCATTTGACACTGTCCCACATCACAGACTGCTAAATAAACTTGAAAGCCTGGGGGTGGATTATAAATTAGTGAAATGGATAAGAACCTGGTTGCAGGATAGGAAACAGACAGTTGTAGTTAATGGAGTGCAATCTATGGAGGGAAATGTTACCAGTGGAGTACCCCAGGGATCTGTACTTGGTCCAGTTCTCTTTAATATCTTTGTTGGTGACATTGCAGATGGTATTGAAGGGAAGATATGCCTTTTTGCAGATGATACAAAGATATGCAACAGGGTAGACACACCGGGAGGGGTCAAACAAATGATTGATGACCTAGGTAGGCTTGAGAAATGGTCAAGAACGTGGCAACTACAGTTTAATGCTAAAAAATGCAAAATCATGCACTTGGGT
This sequence comes from Pseudophryne corroboree, assembly GCF_028390025.1. Lineage (NCBI taxonomy): Eukaryota > Metazoa > Chordata > Amphibia > Anura > Myobatrachidae > Pseudophryne > Pseudophryne corroboree. The sequence goes on from NC_086448.1 coordinate 52,487,949, forward strand.
CTCAAAAACCCAAAGGCTAAGTATAGTATCAAGGGTACTATAATGGAAACTACTGAGGAGGAAAGAGATTTAGGAGTCACTATTTCAAGTGACTTGAAGGCAGGAAAGCAATGCAACAAAGCAATGAGAAAGGCAAGTCAGATGCTTGGTTGCATAGGGAGAGGAATCAGTAGCAGGAAAAAAGAAGTGATAATGCCACTGTATCGGTCATTGGTAAGGCCCCATCTGGAATACTGTGTCCAGTTCTGGAGACCCTATCTCCAGAAGGATATAAATACATTAGAGAGTGTACAAAGAAGGGCAACTAAAATGGTGCATGGCCTACATCACAAAACTTACCCGGAAAGGCTAAAAGATCTTAACATGTATAGTTTGGAGGAGAGAAGGGAAAGGGGAGACATGATAGAAACTTTCAAATATATAAAGGGTCTTAACTAGAGATGAGCGGGTTCGGTTTCTTTGAATCCGAACCCGCACGAACTTCACTTTTTTTTTCACGGGTCCGAGCGACTCGGATCTTCCCGCCTTGCTCGGTTAACCCGAGCGCGCCCGAACGTCATCATGACGCTGTCGGATTCTCGCGAGACTCGGATTCTATATAAGGAGCCGCGCGTCGCCGCCATTTTCACACGTGCATTGAGATTGATAGGGAGAGGACGTGGCTGGCGTCCTCTCCATTAGAATAGATTAGAAGAGAGAGAGAGAGAGAGAGATTGTGCAGACAGAGTTTACCACAGTGACCAGTGCAGTTGTTGTTAAGTTAACTTTTATTTAATATATCCGTTCTCTGCTATATCCGTTCTCTGCCTGAAAAAAACGATACACAGCAGTCACACAGTGTGACTCAGTCTGTGTGCACTCAGCTCAGCCCAGTGTGCTGCACATCAATGTATAAAAGCTTATAATAATTGTGGGGGAGACTGGGGAGCACTGCAGGTTGTTATAGCAGGAGCCAGGAGTACATAATATTATATTAATTTAAAATTAAACAGTGCACACTTTTGCTGCAGGAGTGCCACTGCCAGTGTGACTAGTGGTGACCAGTGCCTGACCACCAGTATAGTAGTATATTGTTGTATACTATCTCTTTATCAACCAGTCTATATTAGCAGCAGACACAGTACAGTGCGGTAGTTCACGGCTGTGGCTACCTCTGTGTCGGCAGTCGGCACTCGGCAGGCAGTCCGTCCATCCATAATTGTATAATTATATACCACCTAACCGTGGTATTTTTTTTTCTTTCTTTATACCGTCGTCATAGTCATACTAGTTGTTACGAGTATACTACTATCTCTTTATCAACCAGTGTACAGTGCGGTAGTTCACGGCTGTGGCTACCTCTGTGTCGGCAGTCGGCAGGCAGTCCGTCCATCCATAATTGTATTATTATAATATATACCACCTAACCGTGGTTTTTTTTCATTCTTTATACCGTCATAGTGTCATACTAGTTGTTACGAGTATACTACTATCTCTTTATCAACCAGTGTACAGTGCGGTAGTTCACGGCTGTGGCTACCTCTGTGTCGGCAGTCGGCAGGCAGTCCGTCCATCCATAATTGTATTATAATATATACCACCTAACCGTGGTTTTTTTTTCATTCTTTATACCGTCATAGTGTCATACTAGTTGCTACGAGTATACTACTATCTCTTTATCAACCAGTGTACAGTGCGGTAGTTCACGGCTGTGGCTACCTCTGTGTCGGCACTCGGCAGGCAGTCCGTCCATCCATAATTGTATTATAATATATACCACCTAACCGTGGTTTTTTTTTCATTCTTTATACCGTCATAGTCAGTCATACTAGTTGTTACGAGTATACTACTATCTCTTTATCAACCAGTGTACAGTGCGGTAGTTCACGGCTGTGGCTACCTCTGTGTCGGCACTCGGCAGGCAGTCCGTCCATCCATAATTGTATTATAATATATACCACCTAACAGTGGTTTTTTTTTCATTCTTTATACCGTCATAGTCAGTCATACTAGTTGTTACGAGTATACTACTATCTCTTTATCAACCAGTGTACAGTGCGGTAGTTCACGGCTGTGGCTACCTCTGTGTCGGCACTCGGCAGCCCGTCCATAATTGTATATACCACCTAACCGTGGTTTTTTTTTCTTTCTTTATACATACATACTAGTTACGAGTATACTATCTCTTTATCAACCAGTCTATATATTAGCAGCAGACACAGTACAGTGCGGTAGTTCACGGCTGTGGCTACCTCTGTGTCGGCACTCGGCAGCCCGTCCATAATTGTATATACCACCTAACCGTGGTTTTTTTTTCTTTCTTTATACATACATACTAGTTACGAGTATACTATCTCTTTATCAACCAGTCTATATATTAGCAGCAGACACAGTACAGTGCGGTAGTTCACGGCTGTGGCTACCTCTGTGTCGGCACTCGGCAGCCCGTCCATAATTGTATATACCACCTAACCGTGGTTTTTTTTTCTTTCTTTATACATACATACTAGTTACGAGTATACTATCTCTTTATCAACCAGTCTATATATTAGCAGCAGACACAGTACAGTGCGGTAGTTCACGGCTGTGGCTACCTCTGTGTCGGCACTCGGCAGCCCGTCCATAATTGTATATACCAGTGACCTAACCGTGGTTTTTTTTTCTTTCTTTATACATACATACTAGTTACGAGTATACTATCTCTTTATCAACCAGTCTATATATTAGCAGCAGACACAGTACAGTGCGGTAGTTCACGGCTGTGGCTACCTCTGTGTCGGCACTCGGCAGCCCGTCCATAATTGTATATACCAGTGACCTAACCGTGTTTTTTTTTTCTTTCTTTATACATACATACTAGTTACGAGTATACTATCTCTTTATCAACCAGTCTATATATTAGCAGCAGACACAGTACAGTGCGGTAGTTCACGGCTGTGGCTACCTCTGTGTCGGCACTCGGCAGCCCGTCCATAATTGTATATACCACCTAACCGTGGTTTTTTTTTCTTTCTTTATACATACATACTAGTTACGAGTATACTATCTCTTTATCAACCAGTCTATATATTAGCAGCAGACACAGTACAGTGCGGTAGTTCACGGCTGTGGCTACCTCTGTGTCGGCACTCGGCAGCCCGTCCATAATTGTATACTAGTATCCAATCCATCCATCTCCATTGTTTACCTGAGGTGCCTTTTAGTTGTGCCTATTAAAATATGGAGAACAAAAATGCCACTCCTAGATGGGCCCGGTGTTTGTGTCGGCCACTAGGGTCGCTAATCTTACTCACACAGCTACCTCATTGCGCCTCTTTTTTTCTTTGCGTCATGTGCTGTTTGGGGAGGGTTTTTTGGAAGGGACATCCTGCGTGACACTGCAGTGCCACTCCTAGATGGGCCCGGTGTTTGTGTCGGCCACTAGGGTCGCTTATCTTACTCACACAGCGACCTCGGTGCAAATTTTAGGACTAAAAATAATATTGTGAGGTGTGAGGTATTCAGAATAGACTGAAAATGAGTGTAAATTATGGTTTTTGAGGTTAATAATACTTTGGGATCAAAATGACCCCCAAATTCTATGATTTAAGCTGTTTTTTAGTGTTTTTGGAAAAAAACACCCGAATCCAAAACACACCCGAATCCGACAAAAATAATTCGGTGAGGTTTTGCCAAAACGCGTTCGAACCCAAAACACGGCCGCGGAACCGAACCCAAAACCAAAACACAAAACCCGAAAAATTTCAGGCGCTCATCTCTAGTCTTAACAAAGTTCAGGAGGGAAACATTCTTCAAAGGAAAAGAAGCATTAGAACTCGAGGGCATACATTGAGACTGGAGGGGGGGAGGTTCAGGGGAAATTTAAGGAAAAATTACTTCACAGAAAGGGTAGTGGATAAGTGGAATAGCCTCCCATCAGAGGTGGTAGAGGCTAAGACTGTAGGGCAATTTAAACATGCTTGGGACAGGCATATGAATATCCTTACAAAGAATCAAGGTTAAAAAAGGGTTGAGATTGCCTAAAGGATAAAATAAAAAAGGGGCAGACTAGATGGGCCAAGTGGTTCTTATCTGCCGTCAAATTCTATGTTATGTTTCTATGTAACTCTATGGAACTCTCTTTATTGCGCAGTTTGAGAATCCCCCACTCTAAACTTGTGCTGTAAAGACAATTGTAAAGCACTTTGAGTCTTATTAGGAGAAAAGTGCTATATAAATCACATTATTATTATTATTATTATTATTATTATTAATGTAGGAGAACCCAGTGCAAAGAGGCACCCACCATAGGGATTAAGAGTGATTTCAGTACCATGAACTCCGCTAGAATTCAAATAACCCCCATCCCATGAAACATCCAGGTACTAATTAGGCTTATTTAATTACTCAGGTCAGCACCGGTTAGTGAATGCAAAATCAGAGTGATAAACTGGTCCAAATAATAATAATAATGTAAATAATTGATTATTAACACACAAAATAAGATAAACAAAATAAATTCCACTCCTCCAACTGGCATGAGTGATGCATCAAGTATCACAGGCCGCAGACACTCCCTCAGCAGTCCAGAGTGTGTGATACCCCACTTAAGGTTATGATATGGGGCTTAATTTAGACGTGATCGCAGCAGCCAAATTTTTCTCTAATGGGCAAAACCATGTGCAGAGCAGGAGGGGCAGATATAACATGTGCAGAGAGAGTTAGATTTGGGTGGGGTGTGTTCAAACTTAAAATCTAAATTGCAGTGTAAAAACAAAGCAGACAGTATTTACCCTGCACAGAAACAAAATAACCCACCCAAATCTAACTCTCTCTGCACATGTTATATCTGCCCCACCTGCAGTGCTCATTGGTGGTCATTCCGTGTTGTTCGCTCGCAAGCTGCTTTTAGCAGCTTTGCACACGCTAAGCCGCCGCCTACTGGGAGTGAATCTTAGCTTCTTAAAATTGCGAACGAAAGATTCGCAATATTGCGATAAGACATCTCTGTGCAGTTTCTGAGTAACTCGAGACTTACTCGGCATCTGCGATCAGTTCAGTGCTTGTCGTTCCTGGTTTGACGTCACAAACACACCCAGCGTTCGCCCAAACACTCCTCCGTTTCTCCAGCCACTCCTGCGTTTTTCCCAGAAACGGTAGCGTTTTTTCACACACACCCATGAAACGGCCAGTTTCCGCCCAGAAACACCCACTTCCTGTCAATCACATTACGATCACCAGAACGAAGAAAAAAACGTGAGTAAAATCATACCTCCCAACTGTCCCGATTTTCGCGGGACAGTCCCGTTTTTTGGGGACTGTCCCGCTGTCCCACCCGCGGGCAGCAGTGTCCCGCGGTGGGGGGGGGCAGTTGGGAGTCTCTGTCACCCGCTGCCCTGCTTAGCAGAGCAGCGGTGAATAGACGCTGTGCGCATGCGCACAGCATCTATTCAGTGCAGACAGAGGGAGAGGAGGCATGCCAGCGGCTCACAGAGCGCTGGGCATGCCCCCTCAGTGATGAAAACGGGGGCGTGACTCGCGATCGCGGGTCCTCCCGCGAAACCACGCCCCCTTTTCGTAGGCCACGCCCCCTTTTCGGGAGCGCGCGCGGCTTCGCCGCACGAGTGTCCCGCTTCCCCGAAGAAGAAAGTTGGGAGGTATGGTAAAATTCCTAACTGCATAGCAAATTTACTTGGCGCAGTCGCAGTGCGAACATTGCGCATGCGCACTAAACGGAAAATCGCTGCGATGCGAAGAAATTTACAGAGCGAACAACTCGGAATGAGGGCCATGGTTTTTCCCATTAGAGAAAGATTTTGCTGCTGCGATCAGGGCTGAATTAGGCCCTTGGATGGTGTGGAGTGGGTGCAAGTTACCTGATAGATCAACCTTCTGGCTTCTTTGTTCCATGGCAGCTTCTAATTCAGATCACATCCCAGCAGAGAGGTAATGATTCTTCCCACAGACACAGTAAATGAACAACCAGGCTAGCATGCACAATTTTATTACATTTTTTTTTGCAATTCATATGGCGCCAGATTAATGCTGAAATTATGGATCTGTATTAAAATGTCTAAAGTGGTTAAAAATAGTTATTTTTTATTTCTAAATGATGTACTGTATGACATTTTAAATTTTTTGGCAAGCTGCTCAATCAGATTGTGATGTCACTCAAGTGCTAAAAGGGAGGGGTAATTCTGGGTAAGAGAAAATCAGTTTGCTATCCCCAATACACACTGAGTGGGAAATAACACTACATAATAATCAGATAATAAGGAGATCTTGGTTGCGTACAGTATATCTGAAGATATAGGGTTAAGCCCCCAGGCCGATCGGCAAGGCGTCTCCGTCACTGGGGGTCCCTCATACTAGGTGTGGATCCGGGGTGCTGGACCCCATCATGTCGGCACAGGTCGGGTACCCCAGGGCAGCACACAGGTGAAAATTAATAAGGGTTAATAAGAAGCACATAAGTGCTATGTAAGTGAGGTGTGATTAAAATAATACAAAAATATATACAATGTGATAGGGAAAAACATAAGTGTTAATAAAGTGTTAGGGCAGTTGTTCCCAAACTGTGTGCCGTGGCACCCTGGGGTGCTTCGGGGCACTTGAAGGGATGCCTCCGGTTGGTGGTCCAGGACAAAGTCAAATTATTTATGGTCAATATATTAGGCAAAACCAGTGCTGGTGGCTGCTAATCATAAAATATGTGGTCAAGAAGCGAAAGCTGTCTCTCACCACATAACTAACCCTCAAGATGACATATTAACACAATAAGAAGCTTTTGGCTTAGGGGTGCCATTAAAAAAATTCTGATACTCTAGGGTGCCGTGATTTGGGAACCACTGTGTTAGGGTGTGCCAACCTGAAGCAGCCCAGACATACCAACACAGGGAAAATCGCCCCCCAAACCCACCCCTTAAATAATAACAAATATGTCTGGGTCTAATAGTCCAGTGTAAGGACATATGATAATGACTCCTACAGCATCTGAGAGCCAGCTTACCTGGAGACACCCCTAGCTTCTCCAATGGCTCTCTGGAGTCAGCAATCCGTCCAAATGCTGACCCATCCATGCCTCTCTAACTACAATGCACATATAGTGGCAAGCTGCTCAAACAGATTGTGATGTCACTCAGGTGCTAAAAGGGAGGGCTAATTCTGGGTAAGAGAAGAACATTTTGTATGTATTACATTTTAACATTTTAATAGTTATCATTTAATACTGTGGACCTAAATTAGATACACTTTGTACCTCAAAGAACCAACAACTCTTTATAAATGATTACTGATCCAATATTATAAACACTAGCCGGCATCGGGAATATAAATGAATATCCAAAGCGCAACTACTGTGCAGGAAGGGTGAGTACAATACATGACAGCCTTGAAAATATTGGTTTACCATCCTCTTTGGTATACAATTTATTGATTATTTTGCAATCTTTTTTGAAGTCTTGAAGTCCTGTACTGTCCATCACTTTGATCTCCCCATCTCTCCATTGCACGGCAACCACTGATGGACAACATTGAAAGATTGTATAAACCAGGGCTGTAACTACCTATGGGCAAGTGGTGCCTGGCACACAGCGCAAAAGCACTGTGGGCGCAGGACCGCCGCCCAAAACCGTGGGGCCGCGGCTACCAGCGCTAGCTGTAGCGCTAGCAGCGGTGACGGGTGAGAGACTGTATGGCCGGCCCCTGCTCCAGCAATTGCCGCAACAACCGAGGTGCTACAGCTGCCTCCCCCCCGCCCCCCATATTCGTCCACAGCTCCTCCTGCTCCAACTCACTAGAATCAGTTGCCACCCGAAGCTCCGCCCACTTCCTCGTGACCAACACCCCAATGTCTGTCTGCTGTATGTAAATTACAGCAGCAGGTAGTGAAAGAGAGCTCCTTCTCATGCGCTCACCGACTCCACCGGCACCGCCCGTCTTGCAGTACGAGGAAAGGGAGAGAGGACAGAACAGAAGCCGTCAGCTGAATCGATAAGTAAGCAGTGCAAAACACACCCTCACTCTCTCTCTACACACACACACACACTCTTTCCACACACACATACTCTTTCCTACACATACACACACTCTCTCTCCCCTCTGCCTAGCTAGCGTAATGTGTATAAGGTACTCTTCTATGGTGACTGCCAGACGCTGCTGTGCTGTGTAATGTGACTTTTGGATGCTGCTGCGCTGTGTAATGTGACTTTCGGATGCTGCTGCGCTGTGTAATGTGACAGTCAGACGCTACTGTGCGGTGTAATGTGATAATGTTGATTATCTTACAGGAATGAAAGCTATACCTTACACACACTTAGAATACACTTTACCATGGAGCCGCTGCGGCCGCTAACCTTAGTACACATGCTACGTACTTTATACACTGCGTATGGAGACCCGTATCACTGTACGGACTTTGCATACAAACGCCACGCTGGGGGTACAAAGTACACACAGCGCGCGCACACCCAGAGATACACTTTAACCCTTTACAGTAATGCAATGCAATGATAAAACACTTTAAAACTTAGCAGTAATGTAATGCAATGATAAAACACTTTAAACCTTAGCAGGGCAATGAGGACACGACACCAATTGTGATTTTACCGCTGGGTTCCGACACCACAGTGGATTATTGCTGAAAGGGGGTTTACAATACAAATAATACACTACAATATAACAGAGTAAATGGCTACAGTCAATGTACATACGTGAGTAAATTCGCGTGCGCTTCCCGGTCCGGTCCTCCGTCATCTAATAGATAACGTTGTGAGTCTTGTGCCAGGCCAGGCAGCAGCAGGCTTTATTTATACAATTCTTCCAAAAGCAATACAATGGATACTGTAATCCCTTTGTCCATTGGACACAGGAATGCACTTTTACAGTACAGGAGAGGTCATAGGTTGATTTGAAAAGGTAGGCGATGTCTTTCCCAACTGCTCTTGTGGGTGGTCTCCTCTGGATTCCCGCCGCATACATAATATACAGTAAATACAGTTTATATCTATATTCTGCTTCTGCATATAATTATCCGCAGGAACATGCGATCTTCCGCAGACCAACACCGGAATGTTACCCTTAAAATACCCTACAGCTGGATACCAAACACCACCTTATAACCTTGATCTGTCCCCTCTTATCCTGTAAAGGTGAATCCCTTTGTTCTGGAATCATTTAAACTGTTGTTACTTTCTGATGTGGTGCAGGGGGACTATGTGTACAATGTGCACTATTTGGATTAAATATGTAATGTTTTGATAGCTCTCCATGCGTTCACAAACTCTACCATAAATACCCATACCACGCGCAGGAGCGACCATACGCAAATTGCGAGTATGTGCACGCACGACAGAACAAGTACACGCACAGAGGCCATCTGTGTGTTGTTTGTACGTGATGTGTGTACTGCAATATTTTTCGACTTTGACAGTCCACCCTTTGGCAGTCACCAATAACTGCCACTATCTAATCACTAAACAGAAAAATATCTACACAATATCTACAGAAAATTGGATGGTTGGGGGAGAGTGGTAGGTAGGTAAGGTATGACCTAGTGGGATAGTAAAAAGAATGTATGTATGAATCCATGTCTGAGGGGCATGTATCATCGTGCCGTATATGTTCTAAATAAGCTTCGAGGTATTGCGAAGTATACATTAAATCCTTCTTATCCCGTATTAAGGGTCTGTAAGTGGGCCGACAAACACTACCGAGCTCTTTTTTCGGCTTCTTGTTCCAACAAATGGGGTGCACATTTAGTTGATGATACATGGAGGGGGAACATATGTGAGTGCTAGTATATGTGGATATCACCTGTCGACTATGTGTGTCATTAACTGAAGTTTGTAGAGATGAAAATAAGACACATATCTAAAATACATTCACATAAATATTTACATAAACATTCTTGGGTAGGGCTGATGTCTTTTTCCGGATGGGTGTATCTGGTCAGAGGGGGAGACAAAAGAAAAACGGGTGAAAGAAACAGGCCATGGAATTCATTTGCAATCCTTATCATAACACTGTCTCTATGGATGGGTATTAAATTAAATCTGCTGCTATAACAATGCCCTCGCTCCTTAGACTCATCAAATTTGTGCCGTGCTTGCGCAGCGTCAGAATTCGAACACACCTAAATATCAAGCCAATAATTATGATGACTCCCAGGACACAAAGGAGAAACTTCCCTACACTCATAATAACATTTTGAGTCCACTCTCCTAATCCTGAGAACCAATTTTGTGGGTTCAACCATGAGACCCAGCCGGTCAGCTCATTACCCACAGCCGTCAGGGTAAGGTTGTGTCTCCTCCGGAAGTCCCACTTCAACTGCAAGATATCGTCCATCTTTTGATCGATGATCTCCGTGGGGTCGTCAGTGCTGTTCGTGATATATGTACAGCACTTCACACCATATTGAGTTGCCAGAGTAACACAGTACCCACCCGTCACGGCTGTGATATAATTTAGGACCATCCTGTGCTGAATCAGTTCCTTCTTGTAAGCTTGTAACTCCCTTCCCGTATACCTGAAGGTGTCGTCATACATCTCAGTGATATTATCTATCAAGTTCGCTAGCGCATGGATATACCTATAATTTATAATTCCTCTGGCAGTACGGGTGATGTCTAATGCGAGAAGGAATTGAATCCCGGTGGATTCGTTGATCAAATCAGAGGCTGCGTGCTCTGTCCTATCTATGAGGTGTCTCTTGACGATGTGTTCATAGTGAGTATGAGTATAAGGAGCCTGGGCACTGCGGTGAACATCTTCCATCTTATCATGGGTTATGGTCATGACCTCTGGCAGTACTCTTCCAATATAACACAATCCCTCTGAGCTCGGGGCAAGCCACTTGTACGCCTTCCTCCCACATATGAAATAGGCATCATCGGGGAGAACATAGGGGACAGAATATGACATTACCATATTACAAACTTTCCAAGTGAAAAACCCAATCCCTAGTTCTCCCATCTGCTCAGTACAAGTATCGGACTGGATGATATGAGCTCAGTACCCTGGTGATACTTTTCCAACCCACATGGTCTTGCTTCCTCGAGTATACCTATACCAAAAATACCTTCCACTGTTGGCTATTTGGCGTACAAGTTCAGAGTCTATGGGTATCCTATCAGCTCTGTGTGAAAAGGTCATTGTCTGGTTATTCCACGTCACTTCCCAATTTCCCGGTTTTCGGTAATTGGAAATATTGAAACATAATAAGGATCTATCTACATGATACTGGTGGAGCTTCAAACTAGGGGGCCTAGAAATATTGAATTTCTTGTCCACCGGTCTCCCACCCCGTAATTCGAGTACCTCATCTATTGCTAAAGGGTATGGTACTAATCCTGACTTGCTCTGACCTTGAGGTACTTGTGAGCACACCCAGCATTCTGTCTGGTTTAAGACCTTACCCACTAGTGAGTGGTAATCACTAAACGGATGACTGTCCATGTCGATATTAAGGCTGGACTGACATCTCTGGATGCACCCATCCTCGACTATGATCTCACAATTCCTACAAGTGCAATTTTCCTCAGACAATAACCCTTCACAGTGCCTCCGAGCTCCTTGACTACCAGAGCGCTTTCTGATACTCGCCTTTGCTCGAGTAATGTGTTGCTCTTGAGATTCTACAAATTCATCCTCGCCATCAGAACCCTTTCCAGATCCTTGCTCGACCTCTCTGGGACCCTCACCGAAACAGAGTGTCCTGGTCAACAACAGGATTAACAGGAAAACCGGAAACGCAGTTTCTTGGGGTAGATCCATCTTGTTAAGGGAAGATAAAGGAGACAAGAAGAGGGGAGAAAGAGAAGAAGAGAAGGAGGGTAGGGGGAGATGGAGAAAAAAAAAAGAAAAACTGGTCCGACAACCGCCTCTGGTCTTGTTGTTCTCCGCGCTCAGGTGCCGTCTCAACAGTCCTGCCTCTCAACCTTCCCGGAACAGACACTCTAGTGATACGATGTTCTCTACACTCTGCTCTTTGTCACGGGTTCTCTCTGGGTCAGCGACCTTCTTACAGTGGGACGAGTGGACCCAAGTCTCTCTTTCGGCAACCTTTAATGCTGTCGTGCTGGTTAGCAAGACTTGGTATGGTCCTTCCCACCTTTCAATGAGGCAACCTGAGCATAGAAAATTTCGAATCATTACATAATCCCCAGGTTCAATGTCATGACAATTTCTGTTCGGTAGGTCAGGAATCACCAGCTTTAGATTTCTATTTTGATTTCTCAGCTGCTGGCTCATCCTAACCAAATATTTCACAGTCGCTTCATTATTGCATTTCAAATCATCCTGGGGGTCTATCATTACATGGGATTGTCGACCAAAAAGAATCTCAAAGGGTGATAGGTTAAGGGGAGTGGTTCTGATGCTGTACAATGCTAGGGGCAAAGCTTCTGGCCACAACAATCCAGTCTCAGCCATCACTTTGCTCAGCTTGTTCTTAATAGTGCTGTTCATTCTCTCCACCTTCGCACTCGCCTGTGGTCGGTACGGAGTATGCAGCTTGCTATTAATTCCCATTAGTTTGCACATAACCTGAAAGACTTCACCTGTAAAATGGGTACCCCTATCACTTTCAATTATTCTAGGGATACCATATCTACACACAAATTCCTGAACGTAGCAGTATTTGTGGCAGCAGGGAACGCTTCTACCCAATTTGAAAATACATCAATACAGACTAACACATATTTTAAATTCCTACAGGGTGGTAACTGTATGAAATCGATTTGTATTACCTGAAAAGGTCCGTCTGTCGGAGGGATATGGGATGGCTCTGTTGGTATTGACGTTCCAATATTCTTCCTCAAGCAAGTAAGACATGTCATTGCTCTCTTACCTGCATGAGAAGAGAATCCTGGCGCACACCAGTAGGCTCTCACCAGCTTACACATACCCTCTTTACCCAGATGAGTCAGACCGTGTGCCGCCTATGCTAAGCTTGGAAGATATGCTCTGGGGGCCACTGGCTTACCGTGTCCACCTGTCCAGTGTCCTGAGGACTCTTGGCCATACCCCTTTGACCTCCAGACCGCCTTTTCCTGTGGAGAACACAAATTTTGCATTTCAATTAATTTTTGTGTGTTGATTGTGTTGAATGTCATCAGTGATGTGATGTTTGTATGTATGGGGGTGCTGGCTGCTGATTTAGCAGCTTCGTCTGCCCGGCTGTTACCAAATGAAATTGGGTCTTGGTTGTAAGTGTGTGCTTTGCACTTGATAACAGCCACTCTGTCTGGTTCTTGTATCGCTGTTAGAAGCCTTTTTATGTGGGACGCATGTGCTACAGGTGTGCCAGCTGCCGTCATGAAATTTCTGAGGCGCCATAGGGCCCCGAAATCATGCACCACTCCAAAGGCATACCTAGAATCTGTGTATATATTAGCTGACTTACCCTTGGCCAATTCACACGCTCTGGTTAGGGCGACCAGCTCAGCAACTTGTGCTGAGTGCGGTGGGCCCAGGGGTTCAGCTTCTATGATACCTCTGTCGTCTACAAATGCATATCCAGTGCACAGGTCTCCCGAGTCCGTCTGTCTGTGGCAACTACCGTCAGTGTAAAAGGTAAAATCTACGCCTTCCAATGGGTTGTCACTAATGTCAGGTCTCGCAGTGAAAGTCTGATTCAGGTATTCCATGCAATCATGTGTATCAGTGTCTGCACTAAATCCTCCTTCACCATCATTCTCATCCTCCACCCTTTGTGCCTGTCCAGGCACACTTGGCAGATAAGTTGCAGGATTTAGTGCGCTGCATCTCTTTATGGTGATGTTTACAGGGGCCATTAGTGCTAATTCCCACCTTGTAAACCTCGCGGATGAGACATGTCTGGTTTGGGCAGAGTTCAGTAAGGCTGATAAAGCATGAGGTGTATGGATGGTCAGGTTGTGTCCTAACACTACGTCTTCGCTTTTACTTACTAGCAAAGCTATCGCTGCAACACTTCGCAAGCATGTGGGGAGAGACTGCGCTACGGTGTCCAACTGTGCACTGTAGTAAGCTAACGGCCTGCTGGCATCACCATGTCTCTGGGTTAGGACACCTGCCGCACACCCAGCACTTTCCGTACTGTACAATTCAAAGGGTTTCCCATAATCTGGCATACCTAATACAGGTGCCTGTGATAGGCACTGTTTGAGTCTCTCAAATGCCAGTTCGGACTCATCTGTGTGCGAGATCCGATCTGGTTTGTTCGAAGAGACCATCTCTTGCAAATGTAAAGCCAGTATGGAGAACCCTGGGATCCAGTTTCGGCAGTACCCACACATTCCAAGAAAAGTGCAGATCTGTTGCTGGGTTTGTGGCAGAGTCATGTCGCGAATCGCCTGTATTCTATCAGCGGTGAGGTCCTTGCGTCAAGCAATGTCCCAAATATTTTACCCTGGTCTGGCACAACTGTAACTTATCCTTTGAAACCTTGTGTCCCGTTTGGGAAAGATGAAACAGAAGCTGTTTCGTGTCTTTCAAGGACGATTCGAGTGAGTCAGAACACAACAATAAGTCATCGACATACTGTATTAGTACTGATCCACTCTCAGGTTGAAAGGATTGTAAACAGTCATGCAAGGCCTGGGAGAAAATACTTGGGCTGTCAATGAAACCTTGGGGGAGAGGAGTCCAGGTGTACTGTACTCCCCTGTATGTAAATGCAAAGAGGTATTGGCTGTCAGGGTGCAGAGGGACAGAAAAGAAAGCAGAACAGAGGTCAATAACAGTAAAAAATTTCGCAGTAGGGGGAATTTGCATGAGGATGACAGCTGGATTGGGCACTACGGGGAATTGGCTCTCAACTATCTTGTTTATCCCCCTTAGATCCTGCACTAGCCTGTAACCCCTCCCCCACTCTTTTTCACAGGGAAGATGGGACTATTGGCCGTGGTGGACATCCTGACTAGTATGCCCTGTTGTAGCAACCGCTCTATGACGGGGTACACTCCTAATTCTACCTCTGGCTTCAGAGGATACTGGGAGATTTTTGGAGCTATCCTACCGTCTTTTACTTGCACTACTACTGGAGCTACATTCGCCATCAATCCAGTGTCTTGTCCATCTTTGGTCCAAAGGGAACCTGGTATTTGTGAGATCATTTCCTCTACCTTTGATGGACACTTGTCTATAACAGCAGAGTGCGACATTAGCCTTTGAGGGGTGTCTAATATATCTTGCACTTCTTGAACGTGATTCTCGGGTATATCCAAGAAGACACCCTCAGGAGTACAATATATGACACACCGCATTTTACATAATAAATCTCTTCCAAGCAGGTTAGTTGGAGCCGGTGCAGCCAACAGGAAAGAATGTTTGGAATGCAAGGGCCCTATCGTAATCTCTGCAGGCCTACTCAAAGGGTATTGTTGCACCGTTCCTGTTACTCCCATTGCCGAAATTGTTTTACCCGTGGTTTTTATACCTACAGTCGACTTTAACACTGACCTGGCCGCCCCTGTATCTACAAGAAAAGGTTTTGGTACACCAGCTACATCAACCGTGATCTCAGGTTCACTACCAAGGCTAGCAATCAACTTCACTGGCTGCAGACTACAGGTGTGGCCCAACCCCTATGGTGTGGTGAGACCCTCCCGCAGCGCATTGGCAGCTACGATATGTGGGGGGAGGTAGCTGAGAATTTCCGGAGGTCTGCCCATCTCTCCTTGGTGGGTACTTCCTTGTTCCCCTGCATGTGGCTCGTAACTTCTCCTATGTGATCCCTGATCCCAATTATGTGAGTAGTAGTGTGGTTCGTATTCTCTGTCTAGGGGTCTATCTTGGCTATGCGCTCTACTACTCTTACAGTCTTTGGCAAAATGCCCTTCCTTCCTACAAATAAAACATGTTCTAGGTCTGTCCCAAACAACAGGGGTCCGGGTTTTCGGCTGATGGGGTTTTGCCGCAAGGGCATGTATACTTACCGTCATCAGTTTTTCCCCCTGTGACTCCCTGTGTTTAATGATGTTCCTATCATGCTCGACAGCGGACTCTCTCAATGCAGCCACTGAGATACCTCTCCAGTTTGGTAGAGAGGTCTGTACCCTTGTTCTGAGTGCCTCCTTCAACCCGTCCATTAATACTGAAACAGCTACCTCCCTGTGATGTACATTGTCTCTAATGTCCTCGATCCCAGTGTATCTAGCCATTTCCTGCAGTGCTTGATGGAAATATTCAGATGCCGTTTCACCTTCCTTTTGTCTTATGGAAAGATTTTATTCCATTTGACAACAGTAAGGAAATATATTCCTAATTGCAGATTGATTTGTCGTACGTTCTCCTGAGTGTACTCATCAGTGAGAGGTACTTCTGCGTCTAAGTTGCAATCAGTTATAAATTTCGCGGGGTCAATATTGGAGGGTAAACATACTCGTAGCACTTTCGCCAATCTTTGTTTGTGGGTTCGGTAGCGTTACCTAACTCTTTAATGAACCTCTGGCATGCGACTAGATCTTTTCTGGGATCGGGAAATTCTGACATAATTGACCTCAATTCTGTCCGGGACCAGGGACAATGCATGGCAATGTTCCTGACGGGAGTTATTCCCTGAGCGTCAGTCTTCCCATTGGGGACTGCGATCACCCTGACAGGATTTAATTTAATTACATCATTTTGATTTGAGTCTACAATGTGAGGTGCTATTGTCTCTGCATAATGTATGTTACCGTACTTACCTGTGGACACGACCTCACTTATCCCTCCACTAGGGGGCCTTACTACTGCTCTTGTTGGTTGGGCCGTGCCCACCTGAGTGTCTTGTATGGTGGCTGCTAGAGAGAGTGCCGATATCGTGCTGGGCTCATCTTCTTTTTCGCAGTCCTGGGGAAAATTTAAAACAGGGTACAACTGGCAAGGGTTAGCGTTAGTACATTTTGCAATTACACTCCTATTCTGTACCAATGTATCATTGCCTGTAGCCACTTTCTCCTCAACAATATATGGTGGTAGTGCGGTCGCCATTGTTTTCCCGCTACGTTTGGAACCTGCTGCGCGAGCTAATTCTCTTTGCATATCCCCCTCCTGTTGCCACAAATTTAAACAATCTGTATGTTCAATCCTTAATTTCTTGGATTTTATCAGACAAATCATCAACCTTAAGTTCTGTAATACCTCTGGTTTAAAGCTGCCCACTCTAGGGAATGGTACCCTATCATTGTTAGTCATACATACCCACTCATTGCATAAAACTTCTGTGTGTGAACCATATTTTTCACACATGATAAACCTTGCTGAGCCTTTTGGCCACAATTCTGCCTGAACTCTGTCTAAACGTCTCTTACTTGAGCAACTGGCTCCCATATTTGTGGGTCTCTTCCAATATCTTTAAAAAATTCCCACAAACACCAAAATACTCAATATAAGTAGACGGTGGAAGTATACCTGTTATGCACACCAGTGCCAGCAGGAATGTACTGGTGTCTGAACGGAGAGGGATGCAAAACAAATGAACTCACAGACAGACTGGGGAATATGACATTACATACATAGAAGGTGATAGGGTAACAAAATAAACACAAAGTGAACAGAGAAGCCCAAAGGCTAAGAAACTGGGTGTCTCCCTAGTATTAGGAATGCTCAGATGGAAAGAAGCGAGATGTTGTGATTTAATACGTAGAGAACCCGAAATGCTGTTGCTAAGGGCAACAGCAAAACCCTAAAGGGTTACCAATGGGTGTGTCAGTAAACTCCTTGGTCAGAGATGGAGTAATAGACACAAGGAGAGTCTCCACAATCCTAGTCCTCACTTGCAGTGCACTGGTTCAGCTTACTGCCACTAAACTGACACCTGAACACCTTGCACAGTGAGAAAGGATTTTGGCAGGCAAGTCTGAGAATACAGCCGCAAACCTGCTAGGTTCACAGAGTAGCAAAAGAACCTCAGCAGGTTAAACGACTGACTCCAGTCTTACTGCTAGGTCTGGATTGGCAGAGTGTAATACCAAATCCCAAGGCCTATTTGCAGTAAGCAACAAACAATTACAAAGTTTACACAGTACTAGCTAGCTTTCAGGAACTGACTAACCAACAAAGATTCAGCAGCATCTGCCTAACCTGAGAAGAGGGTTTATATAGCAGGTGCTGTTCACGCCCCACTCAGACCTCACAGACTGTGAGCACAAAAACCAGCACTGGATCCCCTGCCGTGCACAGAGCCTGTAACCACTGCACAGCAAAAGACCCGCACCGGAGTATCAGCTACGCTCAGGTTACTCCACTAGCACTTGTCTCCCGGTTGCCATGACGACGTGGCAGCACAGAGCAGGAGACCCTAACAGTACCCCCCCCTCTGACGAGGGGTCAAAGAACCCCTACCACCGGGTTTATCGGGGAACTGCGAGAAGAAAGAGCGTAACAGTCTGGGGGCACGAAGATCACAACTGCGCACCCACGACCGCTCCTCCGGGCCATACCCCTTCCAGTGCACCAAAAATGACAGCCGACCCCGAACCATCTTGGAGTCAAGAATCCTTTCAACAACAAACTCCCTCTGGCCACGTATCAGAAGAGGGGAAGGTCTTCCACTGGAAGAAGGATTACAAATCACCCGTTTTAAAAGGGAACAATGAAATGTTTTATTGATACCCAAAGAACGGGGTAGATCTAACTGAAATGCCACCGGATTGATAACCCTAGTGATCTTATAAGGACCGATGAACCGGGGGCCTAACTTATGAGATGGCTGTCTCAACTTCAAATTCTTGGTAGACAACCAGACGAAGTCTCCTAATTTGAAGCTGCAGGGTCTTTTCCGCTTATCAAAAACCCTTTTGGTCACTAATGACACAGACACAAGGGCTTTCTTCACTTCCTCCAAATACCTCTAAGGACCGAAACCACAGAGGAATCACCAGGCGTGGAGTCCTGGGGGTCAAAAGAATTGGCCTTAGGATGATGCCCATACACACAAAGGAAGGGAGAGATCCCTGTAGCAGAGTGAGCCGCGTTGTTATAGGCAAACTCCGCCATGGACAGATGAGCCACCCAGTCAGTCTGACACTTGGAGACATAACACCTGAGGAACTGCTCCAAGGACTGGTTCACCCTTTCAGTCTGCCCATTAGACTGCGGATGGTAGCCTGACGACAAGCTGACAGAAATCTGGAGATCGGAACAAAATGCCCTCCAGAATTTGGCCACAAACTGGGATCCGCAGTCAGAGACCACATCAAGTGGCAACCCGTGGAGGCGCACAACATGCAGCATAAATAATTCAGACAGGCGTCTGGCCGATGGCAGCCCAACCAATGGAACGAAGTGCGCCATCTTCGAATACCTGTCAACGACAACCCAGATGGCTGTCATCCCCGAGGATTTGGGCAAGTCCACCACAAAATCCATTGAAATGTGGGTCCATGGCTTAGATGGAATAGAGAGTGGATGTAATGGGCCAACAGGAACCCCTCTAGGAGTCTTATTTCGGGCACAGATGTCACATGCCCGAACCCACTGATCCACATCCCTAGCCACCGAGGGCCACCACACGGCCCTAGATAGCAACTCCCGAGTTCTGGCAATACCCGGGTGACCTGCCGACTTCTTGGCATGGAATTCCAGGAACACTCGCTGTCTTAACCTAGGAGGCACAAACAAAAGACCTACCGGAAGGTCTGGAGGAGCCTGCTCCTGTGCTCTAAGGACTAATGACAAGAGGTCCTGGGTAATGCCCACTTTAATACATGATGGGGACACAATGGGCAATGGCTCCTCGGTGGTCTCCTGGATTGGAGCAAAACTCAGCGAGAGCGCATCAGCCTTGATGTTTTTTGACCCAGGGCGATATGTTATCAAAAAATTAAAGCGAGCAAAAAACAAAGCCCATCGTGCCTGCCTGGCATTGAGGCGCTTCGCTGACTCTAAATATGCCAAATTCTTATGGTCGGTGAGAATTGAGACCACAAACTTAGCCCCCTCATGCCAGTGTCTCCACTCCTCGAGTGCATCCTTAATAGCCAACAATTCCCGGTTACCCACGTCATAATTCATCTCGGCAGGTGAAAATTTACGGGAAAAGTAAGCACAAGGATGAAGGCGATTATCAGACACCCCCATCTGAGAGAGCACTGCCCCAATACCCATCTCAGAGGCATCCACCTCCACCACAAAAGGACACTCTGGATCTGGGTGTCGCAGCACCTTGGCTGAGACAAATGCCCTTTTGAGACGGGCAAAAGCCGCTTTGGCCTCACAAGACCAGTGAGCAACATCCACCCCTTTCTTAGTGAGTGCCACCAAGGGCGACACTATAGACGAAAATCCAGCGATAAATCATCTATAAAAATTCGCAAAGCCCAGAAAACGCTGAAGCGCCTTCAAACTAGTGGGCTGCACCCAATCCAGGACTGCCTGTACCTTGGAACCCTCCATTTGGAAACCTTCTGGGGAGATAATATATCCTAGAAATGCGATTTGCTGAACTTCAAATTCGCACTTCTCCTGCTTCGCCCCAAGCCGGTGGTCTCTGAGTTTCTGGAGGACTAAGCGTACATGCTTCCGATGTTCCTCCAGGGAATGGGAGAAGATTAGGATGTCATCTAAGTATACAACTAAGAATCTATCCAAATATTCCCTGAGCACATCGTTCATGAAGTCCTGGAAGACTGCCGGGGCATTACAGAGCCCAAAAGGCATCACCAAATATTCATAATGCCCTGAGTGGGTATTAAAGGCAGTCTTCCATTCATCCCCCTCTCTTATTCGGATTAGATTGTACGCACCGCGTAGGTCAACCTTAGAAAAAATGGTGGCAGTACGAAGCTGGTCAAACAAGATCGAAATGAGAGGCAGTGGGTATGAGTTTTTAATCGTGATACGGTTCAATTCCCTGAAGTCGATGCAGGGTCACAACGAACCGTCCTTTTTACCCACGAAGAAGAACCCCGACCCAACTGGAGACTGTGAAGGTCTGATAAATCCCTTAGCCAAGTTCTCCTGAATGTACTCTGCCATAGCCTGAGTCTCAGGACGTGACAGGGAGTACAACCTGCTCTTGGGAAGCTTAGCATTCGGCAACAAATCAATGGCACAGTCATAGGGCCATGGGGAGGTAGTACCTCTGCAACTCTTTTGGAGAACACGTCCGCAAAATCTGCATAACATCCTGGCAATCCTGGCAAACTTAGCTGCGAAAGCCTGACTGGAAGGCTCAAGCAACTCCTGAAACAATCAGTACCATAACTAAGAATCTCTCCAGAGGCCCAGTCAAATTGAGGATTGTGGGCCCTTAACCAGGGTAACCCCAACACCAATGGGGCAAAAGTACAGACAGTCACATAAAAGGACAATTTTTCAGAGTGTGTGGCTCCAATAAACAAAGAAATCTGGCTAGTGCAAGAGGTAATTTTACCCTGGGATAATGGTTCCCCATTTAACCCACAAATCTCAATCTCCGATGCCAAGGGTACTAAGGGAACAGAGTGTTTCAGGGCGAATTGGCGGTCCATAAAAACCCCGTCGGCCCCACTGTCCACAAAGGCCTCAGTCTTGACAGTTTGACCGAGGATCTTCAAGGTCACCGGAATGATAAAAGTCTTCTTGGGAAATTCTGACTTCTGGCCTGACAGGATATTTCCCATCACCCTCAGGCCCTGAAGTTTTCCGGCTTTTCTGGGCATGATACTACCACATGACCTTTATTCCCACAGTACAAACATAACCCCTGCTGTCTCCTACGCGTCTTCTCACGCGAGGAGAGGCGGGTAGCCCCAATCTGCATAGGCTCCTCGGAAAATTCCTCAGAGTCTGAGGTTCCCTTGGGAAAGAAGGAAACCTCAGTCTCCCTTTCAAGCCTGCGCTCTCTCAGCCGTCTATCCACCCGAATGGATAACTGCATGAGCTGATCCAAGCTATCAGGCAAGGGATATTGTACCAGTTGGTCTTTTAACTGGTTAGAAAGACCTCTTCGGTACTGGTGTCTCAGGGCTGGGTCATTCCACTGGGTATCATGGGCCAACCTCCGAAACTCTGTACAATAAACCTCAACTGGCCTTCGCCCTTGCTTAAGGATCGAAATCTGAGCCTCGGCTGAGGCCGTCTTGTCAGGGTCATCATACAACATGCCCAGTGCCGTAAAAAAAGCATCAACACTTTTAAGCGACGGACAGTCAGGCTGCAACCCATATGCCCAGACCTGTGGGTCTCCTTGTAGCAAGGAAATCACTATGCCCACCCGCTGAATCTCCGACCCAGAAGACTGAGGCCTAAGCTGGAAATATAGCTTGCAGCTCTCCTTGAAACAAAAGAACTGCGAGCGATCTCCAGAAAAACGATCCGGGAGATTTACTTTCGGCTCCTTAACCCCTGAAGGCACTGCTACTGCGGGAACTCCGCCAGCGGCCTGCGAGGTGTGCATTTTAATGGACAAATCATTAAATTGTCGAGTCAGGACCTGCACCTGATCGACCACCTGTTACAAAGTATTTTGAGGGGTATGCTCCATATTCCCACAAAATTTCAACAGGAGTATTTGGCTGCTGAATATGTTATGCACACCAGTGCCAGCAGGAATGTACTGGTTTCTGAATGGAGAGGGATGCAAAACAAATGAACTCACAGACAGACTGGGGAATATGACATTACATACATAGAAGGTGATAGGGTAACAAAATAAACACAAAGTGAACAGAGAAGCCCAAAGGCTAAGAAACTGGGTGTCTCCCTAGTATTAGGAATGCTCAGATGGAAAGAAGCGAGATGTTGTGATTTAATACGTAGAGAACCCGAAATGCTGTTGCTAAGGGCAACAGCAAAACCCTAAAGGGTTACCAACGGGTGTGGCAGTAAACTCCTTGGTCAGAGATGGAGTAATAGACACAAGGAGAGTCTCCACAATCCTAGTCCACACTTGCAGTGCACTGGTTCAGCTTACTGCCACTAAACTGACACCTGAACACCTTGCACAGTGAGAAAGGATTTTGGCAGGCAAGTCTGAGAATACAGCCGCAAACCTGCTAGGTTCACAGAGTAGCAAAAGAACCCCAGCAGGTTAAACGACTGACTCCAGTCTTACTGCTAGGTCTGGATTGGCAGAGTGTAATACCAAATCCCAAGGCCTATTTGCAGTAAGCAACAAACAATTACAAAGTTTACACAGTACTAGCTAGCTTTCAGGAACTGACTAACCAACAAAGATTCAGCAGCATCTGCCTAACCTGAGAAGAGGGTTTATATAGCAGGTGCTGTCCACGCCCCACTCAGACCTCACAGACTGTGAGCACAAAAACCAGCACCGGATCCCCTGCCGTGCACAGAGCCTGTAACCACTGCACAGCAAAAGACCCGAACCGGAGTATCAGCTACGCTCAGGTTACTCCGCTAGCACTTGTCTCCCGGTTGCCATGACGACGTGGCAGCACAGAGCAGGAGACCCTAACAATACCTGAGCGCCTTCCACTCGCTCGCACCCACGCTGGCCAGTACTACCATACACTGTTGATAGCGAAGGCAATGTACCCAACTTAGGGCTCCTATCAGACCTTACAACACCGTAATTTATTTTGGTGGAAGTTCTGTTTGGAATATTTTCCTGAGAGAGGCAGTGAAAATTTCCTTTTCGGGATCTTTCAACTGGAATTGTTTGTAGGGTGAAAAACAGAGAAATTAGATAACTATCCTTCACCCTTTCCAGTGAAGCCCACAAGGGAGATTTCCCGAAGTTATCAAAGAAAAACCCCTTTGTCTATACAATCACGTCTGCGTATGCTCTTCCACAGTGCATATGACACAATAATATCACGTTGCTCTGTGCAGAACAAACGGACATGTGATGCAATAGCACAGCCTATAGATACTCGCTATCTATATGCCCTACGATTGCTGTAGACCACCTAGCAGACCACCTAGCTTTGTATGGGATACCACTCAGTCCACCAAGGCCACCTAGTTAATAACGCAGGGTTGCGAACCTTACGCCACCGGGCCTCTACTAACCCAGTGTGTCCACCTAGACCACCTAGCTTCGACCACCTAGACCACCTAGTTATTGGGTTCAGTATCCACTCAGTCCTGCATTCGCTCACTCAAATACACTTTTATTTTTCTTTTCTGTACAGAAAATTAGGATTCATTCAAGTTGGCAGCTTTACCCCCAGAGGCAATTTTAAAAAATTATTTATACTAAATTTTGTTTTTATACTAAATTTCTTTAGAAACCGGGTAGTTTGGTGCTATTGTAGCGTAGCTACTGTCCCACCTTTAAACTAAACGAACTATTGTGTAATTTGTACTTAGCGAGCGTACTTCTTACGCAATTTGCGTAAACACGCGATCGTGCGTGTCTCTTATGCTGAGTACGCAGTCTTGTACTTTGTCCGAGACACGTGTACAAAACCGTACGTTCGCAATAGCACAAATCACACAATTCTATCAATGTGAGCAATATTAACTTTAATCGCTCACTTAACACAACACACAGTTTCTTCTGTATAAACCTTTACAACTAGGCCAGGCTGCGTGTGTGTCTTACACTTACTTCCTTAAATATTTATTTTATTTTTTAACTATATAGCACCAAATATCTCCGGTTTTCACATAAGTTTAAATGATTCTAGCAATTTGAATGTTATGGCAACAATGTGAGAGAGTATGCAGAGTATGGGTGCTGTGTACGGTTTTGGCGCCAAAAAAAAACTTTCACAGATTTTAAATAGCTTTTTTCCTATTTACCTTACGAGTTCTACCAGCAACTCTACAAACCATACAGAGCAGACACCATCTAATCAGCAATT
Organism: Pseudophryne corroboree; assembly: GCF_028390025.1. Classification (NCBI taxonomy): domain Eukaryota; kingdom Metazoa; phylum Chordata; class Amphibia; order Anura; family Myobatrachidae; genus Pseudophryne; species Pseudophryne corroboree. The sequence continues at coordinate 52,512,626 of NC_086448.1, forward strand.
AAGTAGGGTTTTCAGTGCATCCACCGACCAAGAAAAGGATACGTAGGATACTTTCTGTCCACCCTTATGCTGATAGATTAAGTCTGCTGTGACCTGTTAGGCAGTAAGAATGTGGCAGACCGGAGAGCCCCCAATTGATAATGTTGATTATCTTACAGGAATGAAAGCTATACCTTACACACACTTAGAATACACTGTACCATGGAGCTGCTGCGGCCGCTGGGGGTCATTCCGAGTTGTTCGCTCGCAAGCTGCTTTTAGCAGCTTTGCACACGCTAAGCCGCCGCCTACTGGGAGTGAATCTTAGCTTATCAAAATTGCGAACGAAAGATTAGCAGAATTGCGAATAGACACTTCTTAGCAGTTTCTGAGTAGCTCCACACTTACTTGGCATCTGCGATCAGTTCAGTCAGTTTCATTCCTGGTTTGACGTCACAAACACACCCAGCGTTCGCCCAGACACTCCTCCGTTTCTCCAGCCACTCCCGCGTTTTTCCCAGAAACGGCAGCGTTTTTTCACACACACCCATAAAACGGCCAGTTTCCGCCCAGAAACACCCACTTCCTGTCAATCACACTCCGATCAGTAGAACGAAGAAAAAACCTCGTAATGCCGTGAGTAAAATACCTAACTGCATAGCAAATTTACTTGGTGCAGTCGCACTGCGGACATTGCACATGCGCATTAGCGACTACTCGCTCCGTTGTGAGAAAAAAATAACGAGCGAACAACTCGAAATGACCCCCGCTAACCTTAGTACACACGCTACGTACTTTATACACTGTTTGCGTACGGAGTCTCGTATCACTGTACGGACTTTGCGTACAAACGCCGCGCTGGGGGTACAAAGTACACACAGCGCGCGCACACCCAGAGATACACTTTAACCCTTTACAGTAATGCAATGCAATGATAAAACACTTTAAACCTTAGCAGTAATGTAATGCAATGATAAAACACTTTAAACCTTAGCAGGGCAATGAGGACACGACACCAATTGTGATTTTACCGCTGGGTTCCGACACCACAGTGGATTATTGCTGAAAGGGGGTTTACAATACAAATAATACACTACAATATAACAGAGTAAATGGCTACAGTCAATGTACATACGTGAGAATATTCGCGTGCGCATCCAGGTCCAGTCCTCCGTCATCTAATAGATAACGTTGTGAGTCTTGTGCCAGGCCAGGCTGCAGCAGGCTTTATTTATACAATTCTTCCAAAAGCAATACAATGGATACTGTAATTCCTTTGTCCATTGGACACAGGAATGCACTTTTACAGTACAGGAGAGGTCATAGGTAGATTTGAAAAGGTAGGCGATGTCTTTCCCAACTGCTCTTGTGGGTGGTCTCCTCTGGATTCCCGCCGCATACATAATATACAGTAAATACAGTTTATATCTATATCTACTTCTGCACATAACTATCCGCAGGAACATGCGATCTTCCGCAGACCAACACCGGAATGTTACCCTTAAAATACCCTACAGCTCGATACCAAACACCACCTTATAACCTTAATCTGTCCCCTCTTATCCTGTAAAGGTGAATCCATTTGTTCTGGAATCATTTAAACTGTTGTTATTTTCTGGTGTGGTGCAGGGGGACTATGTGTACAATGTGCACTATTTGGATTAAATATGTAATGTTTTGATAGCTCTCCATGCGTTCACAAACTCTACCGTAAATACTCATACCACGCGCAGAACCGCGGGAGTGACCATACGCAAATTGCGAGTATGTGCACGCACGACAGAACAAGTACACGCGCAGAGGCCATCTGTGTGTTGTTTGTACGTGATGTGTGTACTGCAATATTTTTCGACTTTAACCAATGTAACTGACGGACATACTGTGCGGTGTAATGTAACTGACGGACGCTGCTGTGTGGTGTGATGTGACTGACGGACGCTACTGTGTGGTGTAATGTGAATAACGGACACTACAGTGCGGTTTAATGTGACTGACAGACGCTGCTGCGCTGTCTAATGTGACTGACGGATGCTGCTGTGTGGTGTAATGTGACTGACGGACGCTGCTGTGTGGTGTAATGTGACTGACGGATGCTGCTGCACTGTGTAATGTGACTGACGGATGCTACTGTGCGGAGTAATGTGTTTACTGGACGCTACTGTGCAGTGTAATGTGACTAACGAACACTACTGTGCGGTGTAACGTGACTGACGGACGCTACTGTGCGGTGTAATGTAACTGACGGACGCTACTGTGCAGTGTAATGTGACTAATGGACGCTACTGTGCAGTGTAATGTGACTGACGGACGCTACTGTGTGTGGTAATGTGACTGATGGATGCTACTGCGTAATGTAATGTGAATTGGTACAAATCTGTGGCCATGCCCTGTCTCCATAAAGCCACGGCCCTATACTTTTGGCGCGCGCCTGCCTAATGTGTAAAAAAGGGGGACTCTGTTGCCGTAATGTGTAAAAAAGGGTCTCTACCTACCTAATGTGTAAAAGGGGGACTCCACCTGCCTAATGTGTAAAAAAAGGGGGGCTCTGTTGCCATAATGTGTAAAAAGGGGACTCTGCTGCCGTAATGTGTAAAATGGAGCTCTGCCTGCTGTAATGTGCAAAAGGGAGCTCTGTGGCCATGCCCATTCCCCTATATTTTTGGCACTGTCCCTGTTTTATTTATTGGGGGGGCTCCAGTGCTGTTTCTTGCACACAGTGCTAAAATGTCTAGTTATGGTACTGGTATAAACCATATTTTCACATGAAAAAGGCAGTGTAATCAGCACACTCCCATATTTATTATTTTTCATACACCGTGTACAAGGTTTTTTTTCTTTATCAATTTTTGTACACCCCTGAATAACAACAATTTAAAGGCACAGCCTATATTTTGAGGAAGATACATAAAGCTTTAATAAGCACAGGGGGCTTGATTGAGTCACTAGGGTCCACACGTATCCTATCCAATGTGGTAATACTTCTAACTACCTTCTCATCCCCTAAAAACCACTGCAAGTGGTGGGGCACCACAATAAGGGTAGGAATATGGGGACAGCGGGGATAGAGATATTTGTGCGTGACGAAGGCTCTTGTAAAAGGGGTGTGTCCTTATGGCAATAGGCGTGACTTCACAGGATATGCTGTTCCCACGAGCCACACCCCTCATTTTCATCATGCTGGGGGCATGGGGTACATACAATAAACAAGGACAAGACCCTTACCTGTTTGCCGTGCCTTGGGTAATCTCCCGGTCAGTGACAGTGTCCTCCGACTAATCCAGGCAACGACGGCTGGCTGACATATCTACAGGTGGTAAAAGTAAAGAGGGGGTATCTGCAGGGGTCATATCTACAGGGGGCATAGCTACTGGGGGCATATCTACAAGGGGCATAACTAAAGGGGGCATATCTACGGGGGCATAACTACAGGGGGGCATATCTACTGGGGGAACATCTACAGGGGGCATATCTACTGGGGTCATATCTACAGGGGGCATATCTGCAGGGGGCATATCTACTGGGGGCATATCTACAGGGGGCATACCTACCGGGGGCATAACTACAGGGAGCATATCTACAGGGGGCATAACTGCAGGGGCAAATCTACAGGGGGCATATATACAGGGAGCATATCTACTGGGGGCATATCTACAGGGGGCATATCTTCTGGGGGCATAACTACAGGGGGCATAACTACAGGGGGTATATCTACAGGGGGCATATCTACTGAGGGCATATCTACAGGGGGCATAACTACAGGGGCATATCTACAGGGGGCATATATACAGGGGGCATATCTACAGGGGGCATATCTTCTGGGGGCATAACTACAGGGGGCATAACTACAGGGGGTATATCTACAGGGGGCATATCTACTGGGGGCATATCTACAGGGGGCATAACTACAGGGGCATATCTACAGGGGGCATATCTACAGGGGGCATATCTTCTGGGGGCATAACTAAAGGGGGCATATCTACAAGGAGCATTACTAAAGGGGCATATTTACAGATGGAATATCTACAGGGAGCATATCTACAAGGGGCATATCTACAGGGGGCATATCTACAAGGGGCATATCTACAAGGAGCATTACTAAAGGGGCATATTTACAGATGGAATATCTACAGGGAGCATATCTACAAGGGGCATATCAACAGGGTGCATATCTACAAGGGGCATATCTACAGGGGGCATATCTACAAGGAGCATTACTAAAGGGGCATATTTACAGATGGAATATCTACAGGGGGCATATCTACAAGGGGCATATTTACAGTGGGCAAAACTAAAGGGGAATATCTACTGGGGGCATATCTACAGGGAGCATATCTACTGGGGGCATATCTACAGGGGGAATATCTGCAGGGGGCATATCTACTGGGGGCATATCTACAGGGGGCATATCTACCGGGGGCATGACTACATGGAGCATATCTACAGGGGGCATATCTACTAGGGGCATAACTACAGGGGCAAATCTACAGGGGGCATATATACAGGGAGCATATCTACTGGGGGCATATCTACAGGGGGCATATCTTCAGGGGGCATAACTACCGGGGGCATAACTACAGGGGGTATATCTACAGGGGGCATATCTACTGGGGGCATAACTACAGGGGCATATACATCTACAGGGGGCATATATACAGGGGGCATATCTACAGGGGGCATATCTACTGGGGGCATAACTACAGGGGGCATATATACAGGGAGCATATCTACGGGGGTATATCTACTGGAGGCATAACTAAAGGGGCATATCTACAGGGGGCATATATACACGGGGCAAATCTACTGGGAGCATATCTACTGGAGGCATAGCTACAAGGGGCATATCTACTGGGGCAAATCTACTGGGAGCATATCTACTGGAGGCATAACTACAGGGGCATATCTACAAGGGGCATATCTACTGGGGCATATCAACAGATGGAATATCTACAGGGGGCATATTTACAGGGGGCAAAACTAAAGGGGAATATCTACTGGGGGCATATCTACAGGGAGCATATCTACTGGGGGCATAACTAAAGGAAGCATAGCTACTGTGGGCAATACTACATGGGGGCATTACTACTGGGGGCACTACTAATGAGGGCACTGCATAGGGGGCACTTCATAAGGGGCACTACTACTGGGGGCACTGCATAAGGTGCACCAATACTATGGGCTATACATAAGGGGCTCTACCACTGCGGGCACTACCACTACAGTGGGTATTGCATAAGGGGCACTACTACTGTGGGCATTATGTGTATTTGGGGTGCTACTACTGTGGTCTTTCTGTATAATGGGCACTAATGTGTGTCATAACATGAATAAGGGACACTACTATGTGGTGTAATGTGAATAAGAATGTGCTACTGTGCGGCGTAATTTAAATTGGGGATACTATTGGCATGACCCTTTTTTGAGACCACACCCTTTTTGTAGTGCGCACCGCAGGCACACAGGTGGCGGGGGGGGGGGGGGGGGGGGGGAGGTGAGTTCAACCACCTCCCTAGGACCCCACTTTAAGCACTGGGCAGATGTGACAGTGACTGTCACGCCACAAAGAAAGTTCCTAGACAGGGTACTGTGTTTATTGGTAACAGAACATACAGGGCCAATGCAGGTAATGCACACAGTGGTATTGTAGGGGTTAAACAGTGGTGGTATTACAGTATGGCAGCCTGGAGCATACAGTGGTTCGCATTGTAATGCGTCTGATACAGAATTCACAGTCAGGCTGCTCACTTACTGTGAAGCCAGCGAGGTGCTAGTGCACTTGAGTGGTAGTGATTTAGAGAAGATTGGCAGCCCTAGTGGCTGTAGCAGGGTCCAGGATGCCAGGGGTACGTTCATGTAAAAAGGACACCAGGCACCTCATAGTATTCCACCAATTGGTGCTGAGAGAAGGGGGGGGGGGGGGGGGCAGGAACAGATTACCCGGGCCTGGGCATGCCAGGAGGCACTGGCCAGAGCACACCAGCAGCAATTTTTTTTTCTTTCTTAAAAATCAGCGGGTGATCGCATTGCCAAGCAGTGGGTCTAGCCCACGTGTTTGTGTGTGTGTGTGTGTGTGTGGGGTATGTACATGTGTGTCACCTGGCCGTGACTTCCAGTGGCTGCACCAGTGCTAAGGTCTCGTAAGATGATGCCATCATTGCAAGTCTCTCTTAGCAGCTGGCTCCGGACGGACAGCCTCTTCAGCATCAGCAGGTTACGGGCGGCAGGTGGGGACTGGGAGGAGTAGTGTAGGCATGCAGCTGGCTGGGCGCAGGTTAGAAGTCTTGTGGCGCAGCATTAGTTGGAAGAAACAGAAGCAGGACTGGACACCTCCAGTGAGTTGAGAATTGTCTGACTTTTAGTGACACAGACACAGCACTGTGGTGCTACAGCCTGCTGGCAGCTGCTGAAAATGTATGAATTCTATATACATTCTATAAAAATATTCTATAATCATGCATCCATACTGGTACACTACTATTAATATTTCTTAGTCATCTTGTTAATAGGTTCACCAGCATCAGCATAGGTTATTATACTCTACCATTTTCATAATGTCTGCCATAGTTGCCTACCCTCCCGCATTCTGCAGGAGACTCCCTGAAATAGTAGCAATCTCCCTGACTCACTGAATAGACCAGCAATCTCCCTGATTACACCTTATCCCCATTATGTAGCTGTTACATTTATGGGGGAGAAAAAGAAATCAGAGATACATACATTCAAATGGGCTCATCAGCGCTATTTCCCTGCATTGGTTATAGGGCACAATGATCCCTGTGGCTACATGCATTTAAAATAGGTTTTCTCGTGGCCACTTACAGTATATGGAACCTCTTGTAAAACAAATAAAATCCTGAAAAATATCACTCTTCTCTTCAACAAGTAGATCTTACTAACTTTTGGGCTCATTTACATTTTTGAAGTCATTTTTATGACAATACACACAGCGGTACGTGTCCGCGCTGATAGGTGTTACTTTCACAATCTCCCTGAAATGCTTTTTCAAAAGTAGGCAAGTATGATGTGTGCACATGATCAGATTTCCAGTATGGTTTGTTGTTATCAGTACTTCACATCCCCTATGTTGTAGTGGTGTCACTCCTAAGCCTCCACTTGGGATAACAGTGGTCAGAATACCAATGCAGCTTTTATGGGGCTGTCCCATCATCCTAATAGTGAGGGGGGACCAGGAAGTTGTTGTACTGGTGCCCAGGATTTCTCTTGACAGCCCTGACTCCACCCACCTCACTGTCCACCACACAGCAATTATCCCTTTACTGTCAACATCACAGCACCCCCCTTCACTGTCCATCTCACAGCAGTGCCCCCTTCACTGTCTACCTCACTTCAGTATTCACTTCATTGTCAACCTCACAGAAGTCCCTCTTCCACTGTCCACATCAAAGCACCCCCCCATCCATCTCACAGTAGTCTCTCCTTCACTGTCCTCCTCACCGCAGTCACCCCTTCATTGCCTACCTCACAGAACTGTCACCCCTTCTGTCACGTTTGAATAGAGAAAGGAGGATCACAAATTATATGTGATCTAAGGTGTGGTGATTACCTGCAGGAATAATCACCAATAATGTTTTCAAGTGACTGTATATATATATAATTTTGTATTCTTTTCAGCCGAGATGTGACAACATGGCTGACATGCAATGTCCTGCATTTGACCCCCATAGGTCCAGGCCAAGAGAGATCTGCAGACCATAAAGTTTGAGATGACATTCCTACATCATAAGCAGAGATTTGCAAGCTCTGGACATTGAGGGCTGATAAGGCCATTTGTTGTTGTGTCATCAGAGGGGCTGTAAACAGAGCAGGAATCCTGTTTCCTGGCTAATGTCATAAACCTTGCTTTCTTTGAAAGAGATTCCTACAGTATACCCATTACCCCCCCCCCCCCCCCTTGGCTGTTGCCAAGCACCAAGTATGTAAAACCTGGTGTAGGTGTTTTGTCCAGCAGGAAAGTGGTTAAAAATCCCAAGGGAGGGGGCCTGATGAAGCTGGAGACTATATCTGTCCCACTCATGAAAATAGGAGTTGTGATCTCTTGGGGACAGCTAGTATGCTGGAGGTGACCTGAGTTATTCTGTGAAGCCCCCACAACAGAAATACTTAAAACTTGTTTGCGTAAGTGTATAGGGTTTCTGTAAGTTTTTATTTCCTTTTCATTTATTGAGATTGCTGTTTTCTGTGTGTGTTTTTAAAATATTCTTAATAATCTTTGTAACCTTTTTGTAACCAAAGCTCTGAAGTATTCTTGAAATTAAAATCCTAATTTTAGTTCTGCTTCTGTTGTTCTTATGAACTCCAACGCCTGTGTGGCTCACGTCTATCAATTTTTCTAAGTATTGCAGTGTGTGTGTGACAGGTAAAGCTAAAGACGCCTGTAACGTCCGTAATACGTTGAAAAGTCTTTGCTGGTGGCAGCTGAAAGTATTTAAATAATCCCGTGTGTCAAAAGTGACCCCGTACGTCGCATGTGGCAGTTCTCAAATTGGCATATTTGTGGAATTGGCCGGCAGCGTCGTCACAAAGTGGTGGCAAGCGGTGGGATGATAATTGTTTGTTTTTATCTAAGAACTTAAGTGAAGGTGGTAATAATTCCGTGAGCGGAACATCCACTTCACCAGAATCAGAACTCAGAGCTTTATTATAATTTTAAAATCCTCACAGTGAGTGGCAATCTCTGTTCCCCTCCCCATCTCTTGTTTTTCTTTTCTATTATTTTATTTTGGCGAAAATGAGATCAAAGATGACTAAGTCTAAGCATCTGATGAAGGATGATGGCAAATTTGTGCGTGGGAATGATGCATCGCCCTGTGCTGCCGAGACAGTAGGGGATGTATTGCGCACTGGACTGTTACGTACTGCGGGTAGTAATGGTGCCATGCTGATTTCTGATGTGGACTCTGTTATCGACGCGAGGTCTGTGCATATGGCCTTGGATGAATATTCGCCGACTGATATCAAGTATGGGAAAGATACAGAGCATCATGATGGCTGCAAACCTGTGCGTGGGAATGATACATCGGCCTGGGCTGCTGAGACAGTAGGAGATGTATTGCGTACTGGACTATTATGTACTGCGGGTAGTAATAGTATGACGCTGGATTCTGATGTGGACTCTGTTATTGATGTGATGCCTGCTGTGGCTGCCTCAAATATGGATCTTATCCCCCCGTTCCTGGAAACTGTCGGAGCTGCGTGCTGGACAGGGAAAAAGTGTTCCAGTGCACGAGAGGAGAGAGAGATAGGGCCTGCCAGTGCTGCACAGCTGGTGCAGAGGGAGAGTCCTATGGCAGAAACGAGTTCTGCAAACCGAGTAGCTAAGAGAGAATGTGAGCTACAAATTGCATCGCGACAAGAAAGTGATTGCTCGCGATACCATGAGACCAGGGAGGTCACTGTTAAACCTTGCCTGGATCAAGTCCCTAGTATGACGGACTATGTGAACGTGGACAGTACTGCAAATACCCAGTGGAGGTCAGGCACCTCTTACAGCTACACTGAAGGTACTGACCTGGATAAGTATTTACAGAGTGCAATAGCATCTGCGAAAACATACCCAGACTGGGCAACCCTTATGCAGCTGGTGCGACAGTTCCTTGCCGAACGCCAAGCAGCTCTGGAACATGAGGCTGCCAGGGAGATGGTAGAAAATTCCTGGCAACCATCCGAGACAGCGTCAGAAGAGCCATGGTGGGATGACCCAGCTGAACTGTTTGCCAGGATGAGTACAGATGAGCTAATTAGAGAATGTCTGCTGCAGGGTATCCACTGCTGCAACCCTTCCCGCAGGGAGATGATCACGAAACTCACCTCTGCACAGAAAGATGAGAGCAACGCCTTCAGCCAGTATAGAATCTCATTTCTGTGGTTAGGACCAGAGATGAATCCTGGGTACTTGCTGCAAGTGCTGGAGGAAAGTTTTGAAGATGCATGGAGAGAGGCACACAGTTTGAGGAAGCTCGATACCCCATTCTGGCACGATCAGTGTCGCAGAGTGGATGATGAAAGACAACGTCTGCAAAAGCTTCTTTTATCAGCGGAAGAAGCAGTAGTCCAGCCTGCAGGGGTGCCCCAGGAGGAACAGGTACCCCCATCATCTACAGTCGGTGTGGACTATGTTACGGAGTTCTCGCTTCCAAAGGTGCAGTGTACCCTACTGGGAGGAGATGTTGGTGCGAACAGCATATTACCACCGTCTGCGCAGAATTTGCAGCTGGAAGAAGCTGATTTTCAGGAGAACCTGATTGTGGAGGAGATTATGTCGACAAGAGAGGTGGGAGTGTCAGATATTATTCCCAAGAATGTGTTCGTGAGAACTGACTTTGGACAATTGATAGCACAATCTATGCCTGACATTTCTAAGTCTGATGGAATATTAGAGATGTGCACCGGAAATTTTTCGGGTTTTGTGTTTTGGTTTTATGTTCGGTTCCGTGGCCGTGTTTTGGGTTCGAACGCGTTTTGGCAAAACCTCACCGAATTTTTTTTGTTGGATTCGGGTGTGTTTTGGATTCGGGTGTTTTTTTCAAAAAACCCTAAAAAACAGCTTAAATCATAGAATTTGGGGGTCATTTTGATCCCAAAGTATTATTAACCTCAATAACCATAATTTACACTCATTTTCAGTCTACTCTGAACACCTCGCACCTCACAATATTATTTTTAGTCCTAAAATTTGCACCGAGGTCGCTGGATGACTAAGCTCAGCGACCCAAGTGGCCGACACAAACACCTGGCCCATCTAGGAGTGGCACTGCAGTGTCACGCAGGATGGCCCTTCCAAAAAACACTCCCCAAACAGCACATGACGCAAAGAAAAAAAGAGGCGCAATGAGGTAGCTGTGTGACTAAGCTCAGCGACCCAAGTGGCCGACACAAACACCTGGCCCATCTAGGAGTGGCACTGCAGTGTCACGCAGGATGGCCCTTCCAAAAAACACTCCCCAAACAGCACATGACGCAAAGAAAAAAAGAGGCGCAATGAGGTAGCTGTGTGAGTAAGCTAAGCGACCCTAGTGGCCGACACAAACACCTGGCCCATCTAGGAGTGGCACTGCAGTGTCAGACCGGATGGCCCTTTCAAAAAATACTCCCCAAACAGCACATGACGCAAAGAAGAAAAAAAAGAGGCGCAATGAGGTAGCTGTGTGACTAAGATAAGTGACCCTAGTGGCTGACACAAACACCTGGCCCATCTAGGAGTGGCACTGCAGTGTTACGCAGGATGGCCCTTCCAAAAAACACTCCCCAAACAGCACATGACGCAAAGAAAAATGAAAGAAAAAAGAGGTGCAAGATGGAATTGTCCTTGGGCCCTCCCACCCACCCTTATGTTGTATAAACAGGACATGCACACTTTAACCAACCCATCATTTCAGTGACAGGGTCTGCCACACGACTGTGACTGAAATGACGGGTTGGTTTGGACCCCCACCAAAAAAGAAGCAATTAATCTCTCCTTGCACAAACTGGCTCTACAGAGGCAAGATGTCCACCTCATCATCATCCTCCGATTCATCACCGTGTACATCCCCCTCCTCACAGATTATCAATTCGTCCCCACTGGAATCCACCATCACAGCTCCCTGTGTACTTTGTGGAGGCAATTGCTGCTGGTGAATGTCTCCATGGAAGAATTGATTATAATTCATTTTAATGAACATCATCTTCTCCACATTTTCTGGAAGTAACCTCGTACGCCGATTGCTGACAAGGTGAGCGGCGGCACTAAACACTCTTTCGGAGTACACACTTGTGGGAGGGCAACTTAGGTAGAATAAAGCCAGTTTGTGCAAGGGCCTCCAAATTGCCTCTTTTTCCTGCCAGTATACGTACGGACTGTCTGACGTGCCTACTTGGATGCGGTCACTCATATAATCCTCCACCATTCTTTCAATGGTGAGAGAATCATATGCAGTGACAGTAGACGACATGTCCGTAATCGTTGTCAGGTCCTTCAGTCCGGACCAGATGTCAGCATCAGCAGTCGCTCCAGACTGCCCTGCATCACCGCCAGCGGGTGGGCTCGGAATTCTGAGCCTTTTCCTCGCACCCCCAGTTGCGGGAGAATGTGAAGGAGGAGATGTTGACAGGTCGCGTTCCGCTTGACTTGACAATTTTCTCACCAGCAGTTCTTTGAACCCCTGCAGACTTGTGTCTGCCGGAAAGAGAGATACAACGTAGGTTTTAAATCTAGGATCGAGCACGGTGGCCAAAATGTAGTGCTCTGATTTCAACAGATTGACCACCCGTGAATCCTTGTTAAGCGAATTAAGGGCTCCATCCACAAGTCCCACATGCCTAGCGGAATCGCTCAGTGTTAGCTCCTCCTTCAATGTATCCAGCTTCTTCTGCAAAAGCCTGATGAGGGGAATGACCTGACTCAGGCTGGCAGTGTCTGAACTGACTTCACGTGTGGCAAGTTCAAAAGGTTGCAGAACCTTGCACAACGTTGAAATCATTCTCCACTGCGCTTGAGACAGGTGCATTCCACCTCCTATATCGTGGTCAGTTGTATAGGCTTGAATGGCCTTTTGCTGCTCCTCCAACCTCTGAAGCATATAGAGGGTTGAATTCCACCTCGTTACCTCTTCTTGCTTCAGATGATGGTGTTGCTCCAGTCTTCTGTACGTGGTGCCTGTACGCCGAAAGTGTCCCGCAATTCTTCTGGCCACCGACAGCATCTCTTGCACGCCCCTCTCGTTTTTTAAATAATTCTGCACCACCAAATTCAAGGTATGTGCAAAACATGGGACGTGCTGGAATTTGCCCATATTTAATGCACACACAATATTGCTGGCGTTGTCCGATGCCACAAATCCACAGGAGAGTCCAATTGGGGTAAGCCATTCTGCGATGATCTTCCTCAGTTGCCGTAAGAGGTTTTTAGCTGTGTGCGTATTCTGGAAAGCGGTGATACAAAGCGTAGCCTGCCTAGGAAAGAGTTGGCGTTTGCGAGATGCTGCTACTGGTGCCGCCGCTGCTGTTCTTGCGGCGGGAGTCAATACATCTACCCAGTGGGCTGTCACAGTCATATAGTCCTCAGTCTGCCCTGCTCCACTTGTCCACATGTCCGTGGTTAAGTGGACATTGGGTACAACTGCATTTTTTAGGACACTGGTGAGTCTTTTTCTGAGGTCTGTGTACATTTTCGGTATCGCCTGCCTAGAGAAATGGAACCTAGATGGTATTTGGTACCGGGGACACAGTACCTCAATCAAGTCTATAGTTGGCTCTGCAGTAATGATGGATACCGGAACCACGTTTCTCACCGCCCAGGATGCCAAGGCCTCAGTTATCCGCTTTGCAGCAGGATGACTGCTGTGATATTTCATCTTCCTCGCAAAGGACTGTTGGACAGTCAATTGCTTGGTGGAAGTAGTAAAAGTGGTCTTACGACTTCCCCTCTGGGATGACCATCGACTCCCAGCAGCAACAACAGCAGCGCCAGCAGCAGTAGGCATTACACGCAAGGATGCATCGGAGGAATCCCAGGCAGGAGAGGACTCGTCAGAATTGCCAGTGACATGGCCTGCAGGACTATTGGCATTCCTGGGGAAGGAGGAAATTGACACTGAGGGAGTTGGTGGGGTGGTTTGCGTGAGCTTGGTTACAAGAGGAAGGGATTTACTGGTCAGTGGACTGCTTCCGCTGTCGCCCAAAGTTTTTGAACTTGTCACTGACTTATGATGAATGCGCTGCAGGTGACGTATAAGGGAGGATGTTCCGAGGTGGTTAACGTCCTTACCCCTACTTATTACAGCTTGACAAAGGCAACACACGGCTTGACACCTGTTGTCTGCATTTCTGTTGAAATACTTCCACACCGAAGAGCTGATTTTTTTGGTATTTTCACCAGGCATGTCAATGGCCATATTCCTCCCACGGACAACAGGTGTCTCCCCGGGTGCCTGACTTAAACAAACCACCTCACCATCAGAATCCTCCTTGTCAATTTCCTCCCCAGCGCCAGCAACACCCATATCCTCCTCATCCTGGTGTACTTCAACACTGACATCTTCAATCTGACTATCAGGAACTGGACTGCGGGTGCTCCTTCCAGCACTTGCAGGGGGCGTGCAAATGGTGGAAGGCGCATGCTCTTCACGTCCAGTGTTGGGAAGGTCAGGCATCGCAACCAACACAATTGGACTCTCCTTGTGGATTTGTGATTTCGAAGAACGCATAGTTCTTTGCTGTGCTTTTGCCAGCTTAAGTCTTTTCATTTTTCTAGCGAGAGGATGAGTGCTTCCATCCTCATGTGAAGCTGAACCACTAGCCATGAACATAGGCCAGGGCCTCAGCCGTTCCTTGCCACTCCGTGTGGTAAATGGCATATTGGCAAGTTTACGCTTCTCCTCCGACGATTTTATTTTAGGTTTTTGAGTCCTTTTTTTACTGATATTTTGTGTTTTGGATTTTACATGCTCTGTACTATGACATTGGGCATCGGCCTTGACAGACGACGTTGATGGAATTTCATCGTCTCGGCCATGACTAGTGGCAGCAGCTTCAGCACGAGGTGGAAGTGGATCTTGATCTTTCCCTATTTTTGGAACCTCAACATTTTTGTTCTCCATATTTTAATAGGCACAACTAAAAGGCACCTCAGGTAAACAATGGAGATGGATGGATACTAGTATACTTATGGATGACGAGTGACTGACGACACAGAGGTAGCTACAGCCGTGGACTACCGTACTGCGTCTGCTAGTATAGAGATGATAATGATATAAAAAATATATATATATCACTACTGCAGGTATATATAATATAATGACGGACCTGCTGGACACTGTCAGCTGACTCCTAAACTACTAGTATGAAGAAGATAGAAAAAAACAAACCACCACAGGTAGGTATACAATTATGGACGAGCACTGACGACACAGAGGTAGCTACAGCCGTGGACTACCGTACTGCATCTGCTAGTATAGAGATGATAATGATATAAAAAATATATATATATCACTACTGCAGGTATATATAATATAATGACGGACCTGCTGGACACTGTCAGCAGACTCCTAAACTACTAGTATGAAGAAGATAGAAAAAAAACCCCACCACAGGTAGGTATACAATTATGGACGAGCACTGACGACACAGAGGTAGCTACAGCCGTGGACTACCGTACTGCGTCTGCTAGTATAGAGATGATAATGATATAAAAAATATATATATATCACTACTGCAGGTATATGTAATATAATGACGGACCTGCTGGACACTGTCAGCAGACTCCTAAACTACTAATATGAAGAAGATAGAAAAAAAACCCCACCACAGGTAGGTATACAATTATGGACGAGCACTGACGACACAGAGGTAGCTACAGCCGTGGACTACCGTACTGCGTCTGCTAGTATAGAGATGATAATGATATAAAAAATATATATATATATCACTACTGCAGTTATATATAGTATAATGACGGACCTGCTGGACACTGTCAGCAGACTCCTAAACTACTAATATGAAGAAGATAGAAAAAAAACCCCACCACAGGTAGGTATACAATTATGGACGAGCACTGACGACACAGAGGTAGCTACAGCCGTGGACTACCGTACTGCGTCTGCTAGTATAGAGATGATAATGATATAAAAAATATATATATATCACTACTGCAGGTATATATAATATAATGACGGACCTGCTGGACACTGTCAGCAGACTCCTAAACTACTAGTATGAAGAAGATAGAAAAAAAAAACCCACCACAGGTAGGTATACAATTATGGACGAGCACTGACGACACAGAGGTAGCTACAGCCGTGGACTACCGTACTGCGTCTGCTAGTATAGAGATGATAATGATATAAAAAATATATATATATCACTACTGCAGGTATATATAATATAATGACGGACTTGCTGGACACTGTCAGCAGACTCCTAAACTACTAATATGAAGAAGATAGAAAAAAAAACCCACCACAGGTAGGTATACAATTATGGACGAGCACTGACGACACAGAGGTAGCTACAGCCGTGGACTACCGTACTGCGTCTGCTAGTATAGAGATGATAATGATATAAAATATATATATATATCACTACTGCAGGTATATATAATATAATGACGGACCTGCTGGACACTGTCAGCAGACTCCTAAACTACTAGTATGAAGAAGATAGAAAAAAAACCCCCACCACAGGTAGGTATACAATTATGGACGAGCACTGACGACACAGAGGTAGCTACAGCCGTGGACTACCATACTGCGTCTGCTAGTATAGAGATGATAATGATATAAAAAATATATATATATCACTACTGCAGGTATATATAATATAATGACGGACCTGCTGGACACTGTCAGCAGACTCCTAAACTACTAGTATGAAGAAGATAGAAAAAAAAAACCCACCACAGGTAGGTATTTAATTATGGACGAGCACTGACGACACAGAGGTAGCTACAGCCGTGGACTACCGTACTGCGTCTGCTAGTATAGAGATGATAATGATATAAAAAATATATATATATCACTACTGCAGGTATATATAATATAATGACGGACCTGCTGGACACTGTCAGCAGACTCCTAAACTACTAGTATGAAGAAGATAGAAAAAAAAACCCCACCACAGGCAGGTATACAATTATGGACGAGCACTGACGACACAGAGGTAGCCACAGCCGTGGACTACCGTACTGCGTCTGCTAATATAGAGATGATAAAGATGATAGAGATTAACAAAAAATATATAACACTACTGCAGGTAAATATTTATATAATATAATGAATGACGGACCTGCTGGACACTGTCAGCAGAATGCGTTTATAGAATTAAAAAAAAAAACACCACAGGAGTGTTTAACTTTTTCAGGCAGACAATATACTGGTGGTCACTGGTCAGTCACACTGGCAGCAAAAGTGTGCACTGTACTCCTTCTATAACTGCACCCCAGTCTCCCCCACAATTCAGCTGTGTGAGCAGTGAGCACTCAGCACAGTCAGATATACATAGATATATCATGCAGCACACTGAGGCTGAGCACAGATATGGTATGGAGCGTTTTTTTCAGGCAGAGAACGGATTAAAAAAAACTAGCAAAACTCTGCACTGACTGTACTCCTCCTAACAGCTCTCCCCAATCCTCCCCACAATAAGCTAAGCAGCAATCAGATCAACTAACTACTAACAGTAACTATAAACGGAGAGGACGCCAGCCACGTCCTCTCCCTATCAATCTCAATGCACGTGTGAAAATGGCGGCGATGCGCGGCTCCTTATATAGAATCCGAGTCTCGCGATAGAATACGAGCCTCGCGAGAATCCGACAGCGGGATGATGACGTTCGGGCGCGCTCGGGTTAGCCGAGCAAGGCGGGAAGATCCGAGTCTGCCTCGGACCCGTGTAAAAAGGCTGAAGTTCGGGGGGGTTCGGATTCCGAGGAACCGAACCCGCTCATCTCTATGGAATATGTGAATCATCTCAGGTAGTATGTGATGATGCTAAACCTTGCAATGGTATTGCTCTGTGTACAGTACCTGTAATGCTATGTGATACTGCTGGATCTTGCACAGAAGTGACTCTGGGTCAAAACGTAGTGCCCCATGAACATGTTGCATTTCCTACTGTGACAGAGACTTGTGATAATACCAGTGAAATGAACTGTATTGCTGCAGGAAATAACCCTTCTTTTCCTCAGGGGACCCTCGCTGATCCGCACAACATTATTGCCAATGTATGTGATGCTGAGAATGTTACCAACCTGTGTGTACTAGAAAATAACTCTTTGTCATTACACAGGGCTGAATCTATTCCGTCAGAAAGTGCATGCCCTGATACAGAGTTGTGTGGGGTGCAGTTAGCAGATTATGTTCCACCTGTATCAGTAGTTGGGTTGAAGGCTGTTTGCAACAATGTGTCCCGTGCCACCCTGATTAATGTGATAGGATGTAACCCTGTCTGTCCACAGGCATCTTACCACGAGGTGGGGAGAGGGGACCCTGTTACCATATGTGTGCTACCCAACCTGCCTAAGAGTGACGTACTTGAAACTGGTTTGGGCCAAACACACTCCACCTACATGAATGATGGTTATGTCATTACTGATACTGCAACGTTGCCAGCTTTTCTTGCTATCACCAGTCTCCCTCAGGCCCCGGGTGATCCGGATAACATGCCAATGTCTATGTGTAGGGACAAAGAAATGACTCCCTGTATTGTTGAGACTGCTCAGGTTGATTTGCCAGTACAGCAGGGACCAAGATGAAATGCAAATGTTTATGTATCAGGGGTAGACAGTGAATCCAGGCGTTGAGGAAAATGTTCAAATTGATTTCCAGGTACGGAGGGGCCCCGAAAACTGGCAAACGTCTATGTATAAAGGAGGGGCAATGATTCCTTGTATTGATGATAATACTGTATGTAATACCACGCCTGGGGGTAGCAGTAATGACACGCAGTGCAGCAGCACAGATAAGCTGTGATTTAACCCCTGCCAGTGGGGAGGGTGACTCAAAAGCCAGAGATCCCCCTCCGCCCCCCTCCCTCCCTGTGAAAGTTGCAAGCTCAGATACTGGCCTGAGGAAGGGAGTCAATGAGGATGATGTATTGTCTTGTATACATGTTACCAGTAATTCTGATGATGCATGTATCAATGTAGGAAATGATGTGTCTGTCGGGGGTGGTGCCAGCATGTTAGGTACCAGGGTTGTGTCAGGGAAGGGGGCTGTGTCAACAGATGAGAAGGGAGAAACACACATTGCTGTCCCTCCCCCTCAGACCCCCCTTCCTGCTCTGCTCTTGCATGCAAACACCCAACAGGGATTCCCATACACTAAGGCTTCAGTGGAAAACTTACCTCTCCAGGTTGAACAGAGAGCCAGTCCCAATACAGCACGAGGGCAGGAAGAGATTGTTTGGGAGAAGTGTCTAGGTGTATTTTCCCCGGTATGTGTTAATGAGGAAATTTCTCCCCATTGTGGTACCACTAGACCCACGGAGTTACAGACACCGGGGAATGATGTGGGCACACTGTATAAAGATGTGTCTGAGGTGAGGTGTGACTTAGCTATAGGTACCCAGCAGAGGGCAATGCAGAAGGGCTGCACATTAACCCTTGGAAAGGAATCAGAAAGTATTTCTGCTGATAAGAGACTGTCTCCTTTCAACTTAGCAATGAAAGTAGAAAACTTATCAGTGTCAGGAATGGCTGTGCCTGACATAGGCACTGATGTATGTAAAAACCCTGAAATTGTGTGTAATCAGAATGAGAATTCCCATTTACAAGTACCAGGTGATAAGATGAACAAAAGGTTTGGACAGGAGTGTGATGCAAGTCCTGCCATGCAAACCCCCCTCTGTCCTGACAGAGAACAGCCAGGGAGGGGTGGGCCACAGTCAGATGCTGCAGAACCTCTGAGGGCGAGGGCCTATCAACCTTCTCCTGAGGCTGAGCCAGGAAAGGAACATGTTGTTCTCTCTCCAGGTGTAGGTAACAGGAGTGTAGAAATATACAGTGGTTATTCACAGAGGTTGTGTAGGGAGGTGGGCGACCCCAGTCTTGTGGAGATGGGGCAGAGTGACAAAGACTGGAGCAGTGACGTCACTGATACAATAACAGCAGAGATAGCAACACAGGGAGCACCGTGTACGAAAGAGTGTGTTCCCATCACAAAACACATATTTGCCCACTATACCAAGGAAGGGCAACCAGCCAGTGGTGCAAGTGGGCGGGTACGGGTGGGTGCGGCGTACCCGTAAGAATTAAGCCGTGGGTACACCGTACCCACACCGACGGGCCGCCGCTCCTCTTCCTTCCCTCCCTCCCCCACGCCGCACACGCCGCACCGCCGCTGATGTGAGGGCAGGAGAGGCAGGAGAGTGCAGCCTGCGCCTCTCGTTCCCCTCAGTCTCCGGTGGGTGTTTCAGTTTACTTCAGCGCCGATCCGTGAGCCAATCAGAGCTCGCACCCGCGAGCTCTGATTGGCTCACGGATCGGCGCTGAATTAAACTGAGACACCCGCCGGAGACTGAGGGGAACGAGAGGCGCAGGCTGCACTCTCCTTCCCTCACATGACAGACAGGAGGACAGCGACGGCAGTGGCAGCGGTGAGTAGGGGAGGGGGGCATGTTATACCTGGCACTGGGGGGGCATGTATACCTGGCACTGGGGGCATATCTGGCACAGGGGGGCATATATACCTGGCACTGGGGGATATCTGGCACTGGGGGGGCATGTTATACCTGGCACTGGGGGATATCTGGCACTGGGGGCATATCTGGCACAGGGGGGGTATATATACCTGGCACTGGGGGATATCTGGCACAGGGGGCATGTATACCTGGCACTGGGGGCATATCTGGCACAGGGGGGCATATATACCTGGCACTGGGGGATATCTGGCACAGGGGGGCATGTATACCTGGCACTGGGGGCATATCTGGCACAGGGGGGCATATATACCTGGCACTGGGGGCATATCTGGCACAGGGGGGCATATATACCTGGCACTGGGGGATATCTGGCACAGGGGGGCATGTATACCTGGCACTGGGGGCATATCTGGCACAGGGGGGCATATATACCTGGCACTGGGGGATATCTGGCACTGGGGGGGCATGTTATACCTGGCACTGGGGGATATCTGGCACTGGGGGGGCATGTTATACCTGGCACTGGGGTATATCTGGCACTGGGGGGGCATGTATACCTGGCACTGAGGGATATCTGGCACAGGGGGGCATATATACCTGGCACTGGGGGATATCTGGCACTGGGGGCATATCTAGCACAGGGGGGCATATATACCTGGCACTGGGGGATATCTGGCACTGGGGGGGCATGTTATGCCTGGCACTGGGGGATATCTGGCACTGGGGGGGGGCATGTATACCTGGCACTGGGGGATATCTGGCACTGGGGGCATATCTGGCACAGGGGGGCATATATACCTGGCACTGGGGGATATCTGGCACAGGGGGGCATGTGTACCTGGCACTGGAGGATATCTGGCACTGGGGGCATATCTGGCACTGTAGGGGCATTTCTGTATCTGGCACGGGGGCAATGTATATCTGACACAGTGGGGGCATTTGTGTATCTAGCACTGTGGGGCAATGTGTATCTGACACTGTGAGGCAATGTATGGCACTCTGGGGGCATTTCTGTATCTGGCACTGTGGGGCAATGTGCATCTGGCACTGTGGGGCAATGTGTATCTGGCACTCTGGGGACATTTGTGTATCTGGCACTGTGGGGCAATGTGCATCTGGCACTGTGGGGCAATGTGTATCTGGCACTGTGAGGCAATGTGTATCTGACACTCTGGGGACATTTGTGTATCTGGCACTCTGGGGACATTTGTGTATCTGGCACTGTGGGGCAATGTGTATCTGGCACTGTGGGGTTATATGTATCTGGCACTGTGGGGCAATGTATATCTAGCACTGTGGGGCAACGTGTATCTGACACTATTGGGGTCATACGTGTATCTGCCCCTCCCCCATATGTGTATCACGCCCCCATTTTCATTGGCCACGCCCCATGTGGCATTTGGCCACACCCATTTTTTTACAGGCGCGCCTTCGGCGAGCGCACACAGTACCCGTAAGGCATTTTTTCTACTTGCACCACTGCAACCAGCTGATCCTGACTTAGCCTCTGTAAGGACGCAGATCAGTCAGACAGGCTGGGGAGATAAATCAGGAAGAATTTATCTCAGAAAGAGACATTTAGGTGAGGATCCCAATGTCCTAGGTATACCCCAAATGATGTG
Organism: Pseudophryne corroboree; assembly: GCF_028390025.1. Lineage (NCBI taxonomy): Eukaryota > Metazoa > Chordata > Amphibia > Anura > Myobatrachidae > Pseudophryne > Pseudophryne corroboree. Next base: position 52,534,357 of record NC_086448.1, read on the forward strand.
CAGGGAAACCTGTCCAGAGCATCCTGTAGGACAAGATGCCCTGACCTCAGGGCCCGTGTGGGTGAGGGGCAGGCCACCATATCAGGAAAGGGCACAAGGTGAGATTATGTGGAAGAAGAACATAGTCACCTGTCCCACCGTGAGCATTAATCATGAGAGTACTCCCGTTGGTAATATATTCACCCATGTAGAGTTGGAAGTAACAGGGGATCATGTGAACCAAACGTGTAAAAATGTGTCTGATGTCGGTCAGAGTAAACTTAATAGATTGTCTGGAGACAATAGGAAACTCCTGAGATGGAGTCTCACCTTGCAGCAGGGTGAACAAGTGGTCAGTAGCGCAGCAATGAGTCGGTGACGTGGGTCACCGCCCCTTGTGCGCCATTTGCCGGGGGAGATGTCACGTTTGAATAGAGAAAGGAGGATCACAAATTATATGTGATCTAAGGTGTGGTGATTACCTGCAGGAATAATCACCAATAATGTTTTCAAGTGACTGTATATATATATAATTTTGTATTCTTTTCAGCCGAGATGTGACAACATGGCTGACATGCTATGTCCTGCATTTGACCCCCATAGGTCCAGGCCAAGAGAGATCTGCAGACCATAAAGTTTGAGATGACATTCCTACATCAAAAGCAGAGATTTGCAAGCTCTGGACATTGAGGGCTGATAAGGCCATTTGTTGTTGTGTCATCAGAGGGGCTGTAAACAGAGCAGGAATCCTGTTTCCTGGCTAATGTCATAAACCTTGCTTTCTTTGAAAGAGATTCCTACAGTATACCCATTACCTCCCCCCTTGGCTGTTGCCAAGCACCAAGTATGTAAAACCTGGTGTAGGTGTTTTGTCCAGCAGGAAAGTGGTTAAAAATCCCAAGGGAGGGGGCCTGATGAAGCTGGAGACTATATCTGTCCCACTCATGAAAATAGGAGTTGTGATCTCTTGGGGACAGCTAGTATGCTGGAGGTGACCTGAGTTATTCTGTGAAGCCCCCACAACAGAAATACTTAAAACTTGTTTGCGTAAGTGTATAGGGTTTCTGTAAGTTTTTATTTCCTTTTCATTTATTGAGATTGCTGTATTCTGTGTGTGTTTTTAAAATATTCTTAATAATCTTTGTAACCTTTTTGTAACCAAAGCTCTGAAGTATTCTTGAAATTAAAATCCTAATTTTAGTTCTACTTCTGTTGTTCTTATGAACTCCAACGCCTGTGTGGCTCACGCCTATCTATTTTTCTAAGTATTGCAGTGTGTGTGTGACAGGTAAAGCTAAAGACGCCTGTAACGTCCGTAATACGTTGAAAAACCTCACTTCAGTCTTCACTTCATTGTCAACCTCACAGCAGTCCCTCTTCCACTGTCCACATCAAAGCACCCCCCCCCCATCCATCTCACAGTAGTCTCTCCTGCACTGTCCTCCTCACCGCAGTCACCACTTCATTGCCTACCTCACAGAACTGTCACCCCTTCAATGTTCACCTCACAGCACTCTGCCTTTTTACTCTCCACCACAAAGCAGTCACACCCTCACTGTCCAACACACAACAGTCCCATCTTCACTGTCCACCACACAGCAGTCCCATATTCACTGTCCACAACACAGCAGCCCCATCTTCACTTTCCAACCCCCAGCAGTCTCACCTCTCACTGTCCACCTCACAGCAACCCCCACCCCCCTCCCCTTCACTGTCTACCTTACAGCAGTCCCCCTTCACTGTCCACCTCATGGCAGTCCCCCCCTTCAGTACCCATTTTGCCACCTTATAGCACCAACTCTCCACTGTCCACCTCACAGCAGCCCCCCCCCCCCCCTTCATATACACCTCACAGCAGTCCCCCTTCACTGTTTACATCACAGTCTGCCCATTCACTGGCTACATGACAGTGCCCCCCCTCCCCTTTTATAACCACCTCACAGCACCCCCACCACTTTAATGTCCACACCGCAGCATCCACGAGCAGGAGAAGGGGGCCCAGGAAGTTGTACTGGGGCCCAGGATTTCTCCTGACAGCCCTGACTCCACCCACCTCACAGTCCACCTCGCAGCAAATATCTCTTCACTGTCCACATCACAGCACCCCCCTTCACTGTCCACCTCACAGCAGTCCTCACTTCACTGTCTACCTCACAGCAGTCCCTCCTTAACTGTAAACATCAAAGCACTCTCCCCCCACTGTCCACCTCACAGTAGTCTCCCCTTCACTGTCCACTTCACAGCAGTCACCCCTTCACTGTCCACCACACAGCAGTCACGCTTTCACTGTCCACCACACAGCAGTCCCATCTTCACTGTCCACCTCACAGGTACCCCCCTCCTTCACTGTATATCTCACAGCAGTCCACCTTCACTGACCACCTCTTGGCAGTCCCCCCATTCAGTACCCACCTCGCAGCACCAACTCTCTACTGTCTATCTCACAGCAGTACCGTCCCCCCTTCACTGTACACCTCACAGCAGTCCCCCATCACTGTTTACATCACAGTCTGCCCATTCACTGGCTATGACAGTGTCCCCCCCTCTTTTTATAACCACCTCACCGCACCCCCAACACTTTAATGTCCACACCACAGCATCCCCGAGCAGCGCCAAACTTACCAATGTCACTTCAGTTGAGCACTGACCACAGCATGGACCTGCTGTGAGAACCATGGAAAATCTTAGTGTCCGCCAACCTTATTAAAATGGAGACAGCGCAGACCGCTGCTGTTGATCTCCTTTAGAAAAGAAACAAGTGACAGAAATGGCAGGGGTGGTACAAGCCCCTCTGCCTCCCCTGCATTCTCCTATGTGTATGGCCATAACTTCTAACTATAGGACAGAATGACTACGACATTCTCCTAAAACTATAGATGACAGATAAAACTGCTAAAATCCCCTTATTTTGTTTCTACAGTATTATTAACTTAAAAGACATTAATTTACAGTCATTTACATTCCGTTTTGCCCACCTCACAGCTCACAATATTGTTTTCATCTGCTTTAGGTTAAAGATGGCAGCGACCTGGTTGATTACTAACCGACAGAGCAGCGGCACAAACACAGAGCAGTTTATAGCACATATAAAAAACATTGCCACACAGCAGTGGAAGAAATGAAAAGTGGTGCAAGATGGAATTATGTTGGAGATTAAAAAGGACATGCACATTTTAACAAACCAAGTACTTCAGCGACATAGATTGCCATTTTTGTGGCAGAAGTGCTTGGTTTGTTTGGGACCCACAAAACAAGCTATCAATTGGCTTAAGGCAGCTAAGCTAACAGTGTTGTCAATGATCTCTACAGTGGCAAGAAGCCATAACTATCATCCTCATCCTCACCCTCATCAGTGTGGACATCATCCTCACACAATATTAATCCACCATTACTGAAGTCTCTGTACTTTGATGTAATTGCTGGTAAAGGTCTTCCTCATGGAATTTATAGTTCATTTTGATGAACATCATCTTTTCCACATATTGAGGAAGTAGCCTCCTACGCCAACCCCTCTTGCGTTTTCCTGGACACTCCTTTAAAAAGGTCAGTTGCCACACAAAAACACTCTCTTTCTGTAAATCTCCTTGCAATCGCCGGTACATTCGGAATTCTCGCACCATCCTGGCGATGCCCATTGCTGCGGTCCGTCGCACCTGTGCATTGTGGTGCATATGCATGCGCAGTTCAGATCTGATCACAGGCTAAGAAAAAAATGCAGCCTAGCGATCATCTCTGAATTGGCCCCTCTGTGACATGCTTATTTGTATGCTGTCACTTAAATAATCCTCCATCATTCTTTGGATGGGGACCATATTAGATGGAGTTATGGTAGACGTGTCACTAATTTTGGGCAAGTCCTTTAGACCCAATGAGATGTCAAAATGTTGTGCTGACTCATCTGCATCACTCTTGGGAAAGCTGAGGTTTTTTCCTGGCAACAGCAGTTGCCAGAGAAACTGAAGGAGGGGATATCATCATGACATGTTCCACTTGAGCTGCCAACTTGCTCACCAGGAGCTCTTTGCATCTCTTAAGATCTGGGCCAGTTGCAAAGAAAGACACAACTTAAACTTGGTATCAAGCATGGTTGCCAAAATGAAGTGATCCAATTTCAAGATATAGTCAACCCTTGGATCCTGGCAATGCACATAAAGGACTCAATCTACAAGTGTGACATACTTAGCAAAATCACTTAGTTCCATCTCCTCCTTCAATATCTCAGGCTGCTTTTCCAAATTCTAATTAGGGGAGTCACCTGACTCAAGCTGGCAGTGTCAGCACTCACTTTACAGGTGCCTACATTGAATGCTTTCAGCACCTTGTACAACATGGAAAGTACTCTCCACTGCGCTGGGCTAAGGTACATTCCGCATCCTCTCCCAATGTCATGGCTTGTTGTGTAGCTTTGAATGGCTTTTTGCTGTTCCTCCTAATTGTGTGAGCAAATCATGGGACATGTTGGAATTCACCCAGCTGTAATGATTTCACAATATTTGTGACATTATCAAAAACAACAGATCCTGAAGAGAGTTCAAGCAGGGTAAGCCGTGTTGCTATGACATCCCTCAGTGTTTTTAAAAGCTTGTCAATGGTATGCCTCTTAGTGAAGCTGGTGATACAGACAGTAGCCTGCTTCTGAATGAGCTGGCGCTTGTTAAAGGCCGCTGCTGTTCCTGCTGCTGAAGGCGATTCACCCACCCAGTGGGCTTTCAAAGTCATGTTATCTTTAGTTTGCCCAATTCCGCTTGTCCATATATCTGTGGTTAAGTGGACAGTGGCTACAATGGCATTTTGCAGACCATCAATTAGGTTTTTTAATGGGGAAGAATTGCTTCTAGTAAAATGTGTCTAGTGAAATGGAAATGAGATTGAATTTGGTAGTGGGACACAGTACCTCATCAACTGGAGTGGATGGGAAGTGGACAGGTGTGCCATCAGCACTGGAGTGGATAGACACGGGACAGGTGTGTTGTCAGCACTGGAGTTCATGGACACTGGACATGTGCGTTGGCAGCAATGGCATGGATGGACATTGGACAGGTGTGTTGGCAGCACTGGAGCGGAAGGACACTGGACAGGTGTGTTGGCAGCACTGGCATGGATGGACATTGGACAGGTGTGTTGGCAGCACTGGCATGGATGGACATTGGACAGGTGTGTTGGCAGCACTGGCATGGATGGACATTGGACAGGTGTGTTGGCAGCACTGGACAGGTGTGTTGGCAGCACTGGCATGGATGGACATTGGACAGGTGTGTTGGCAGCACTGGAGCAGAAGGACACTGGACAGGTGTGTTGGCAGCACTGGAGCAGAAGGACACTGGACAGGTGTGTTGGCAGCACTGGCATGGATGGACACTGGACAGGTGTGCTGGCAGCACTGGAGCAAATGGACACTGGACAGGTGCATCAACAGCACTGGAGCGGATGGACACTGGACAGCATGGAGCACAGGAGTGGATGGACACTGGACAGCATGGAGCACAGGAGTGGATGGACACTGGACAACATGGAGCACAGGTGTGGATGGACACTGGACAGCATGGAGCACAGGAGTGGATGGACACTGGACAGCATGGAGCACAGGAGTGAATGGACACTGGACAGCATGGAGCACAGGAGTGGATGTACACTGGACAGCATGGAGCACAGGAGTGGATGGACACTGGACAGCATGGAGCACAGGAGTGGAAGGACACTGGATAGCATGGAGCACAGGAGTGGATGGACACTGGACAGCATGGAGCACAGGAGTGGATGGACACTGGACAGCATGGAGCACAGGAGTGGATGGACACTGGACACTGGCACAGGAGTGGATGGACACTGGACAGCATGGAGCACAGGAGTGGATGGACACTGGACAGCATGGAGCACAGGAGTGGATGGACACTGGACAGCATGGAGCACAGGAGTGGATGGACACTGGACAGCAAGGAGCACAGGAGTGGATGGACACTGGACAGCATGGAGCACAGGAGTGGATGGACACTGGACAGCATGGAGCACAGGAGTGGATGGACACTGAACAGCATGGAGCACAGGAGTGGATGGACACTGGACAGCATGGAGCACAGGAGTGGATGGACACTGGACAGCATGGAGCACACGAGTGGATGGACACTGGACAGCATGGAGCACAGGAGTGGATGGACACTGGACAGCATGGAGCACAGGAGTGGATGGACACTGGACAGCATGGAGCACAGGAGTGGATGGACACTGGACAGCATGGAGCACAGGAGTGGATGGACACTGGACAGCAAGGAGCACAGGAGTGGATGGACACTGGACAGCATGGAGCACAGGAGTGGATGGACACTGAACAGCATGGAGCACAGGAGTGGATGGACACTGGACAGCATGGAGCACAGGAGTGGATGGACACTGGACAGCATGGAGCACAGGAGTGGATGGACACTGGACAGCATGGAGCACAGGAGTGGATGGACACTGAACAGCATGGAGCACAGGAGTGGATGGACACTGGACAGCATGGAGCACAGGAGTGGATGGACACTGGACAGCAAGGAGCACAGGAGTGGATGGACACTGGACAGCATGGAGCACAGGAGTGGATGGACACTGGACAGCATGGAGCACAGGAGTGGATGGACACTGGACAGCATGGAGCACAGGAGTGGATGGACACAGCATGCAGCACAGGAGTGAATGGACACTGGACAGCATGGAGCACAGGAGTGGATGGACACTGGACAGCATGGAGCACAGGAGTGGATGGACACTGGACAGCAAGGAGCACAGGAGTGGATGGACACTGGACAGCATGGAGCACAGGAGTGGATGGACACTGAACAGCATGGAGCACAGGAGTGGATGGACACTGGACAGCATGGAGCACAGGAGTGGATGGACACTGGACAGCATGGAGCACAGGAGTGGATGGACACTGAACAGCATGGAGCACAGGAGTGGATGGACACTGGACAGCATGGAGCACAGGAGTGGATGGACACTGGACAGCAAGGAGCACAGGAGTGGATGGACACTGGACAGCATGGAGCACAGGAGTGGATGGACACTGGACAGCATGGAGCACAGGAGTGGATGGACACTGGACAGCATGGAGCACAGGAGTGGATGGACACTGGACAGCAAGGAGCACAGGAGTGGATGGACACTGGACAGCATGGAGCACAGGAGTGGATGGACACTGGACAGCATGGAGCACAGGAGTGGATGGACACAGCATGCAGCACAGGAGTGAATGGACACTGGACAGCATGGAGCACAGGAGTGGATGGACACTGGACAGCAAGGAGCACAGGAGTGGATGGACACTGGACAGCATGGAGCACAGGAGTGGATGGACACAGCATGCAGCACAGGAGTGGATGGACACTGGACAGCATGGAGCACAGGAGTGGATGGACACTGGACAGCAAGGAGCACAGGAGTGGATGGACACTGAACAGCATGGAGCACAGGAGTGGATGGACACTGGACAGCATGGAGCACAGGAGTGGATGGACACAGCATGCAGCACAGGAGTGAATGGACACTGGACAGCATGGAGCACAGGAGTGGATGGACACAGCATGGAGCACAGGAGTGAATGGACACTGGACAGCATGGAGCACAGGAGTGGATGGACACAGCATGGAGCACAGGAGTGAATGGACACTGGACAGCATGGAGCACAGGAGTGGATGGACACTGGACAGCATGGAGCACAGGAGTGGATGGACACAGCATGGAGCACAGGAGTGTATGGACACTGGACAGCATGGAGCACAGGAGTGGATGGACACAGCATGGAGCACAGGAGTGGATGGACACAGCATGGAGCACAGGAGTGAATGGACACTGGACAGCATGGAGCACAGGAGTGGATGGACACTGGACAGCATGGAGCACAGGAGTGGATGGACACAGCATGGAGCACAGGAGTGGATGGACACAGCATGGAGCACAGGAGTGGATGGACACAGCATGGAGCACAGGAGTGGATGGACACTGGACAGCATGGAGCACAGGAGTGGATGGACACAGCATGGAGCACAGGAGTGAATGGACACTGGACAGCATGGAGCACAGGAGTGGATGGACACAGCATGGAGCACAGGAGTGGATGGACACAGCATGGAGCACAGGAGTGGATGGACACTGGACAGCATGGAGCACAGGAGTGGATGGACACAGCATGGAGCACAGGAGTGGATGGACACAGCATGGAGCACAGGAGTGGATGGACACTGGACAGCAAGGAGCACAGGAGTGGATGGACACTGAACAGCATGGAGCACAGGAGTGGATGGACACTGGACAGCATGGAGCACAGGAGTGGATGGACACAGCATGCAGCACAGGAGTGAATGGACACTGGACAGCATGGAGCACAGGAGTGGATGGACACAGCATGGAGCACAGGAGTGAATGGACACTGGACAGCATGGAGCACAGGAGTGGATGGACACAGCATGGAGCACAGGAGTGAATGGACACTGGACAGCATGGAGCACAGGAGTGGATGGACACTGGACAGCATGGAGCACAGGAGTGGATGGACACAGCATGGAGCACAGGAGTGTATGGACACTGGACAGCATGGAGCACAGGAGTGGATGGACACAGCATGGAGCACAGGAGTGGATGGACACAGCATGGAGCACAGGAGTGAATGGACACTGGACAGCATGGAGCACAGGAGTGGATGGACACTGGACAGCATGGAGCACAGGAGTGGATGGACACAGCATGGAGCACAGGAGTGGATGGACACAGCATGGAGCACAGGAGTGGATGGACACAGCATGGAGCACAGGAGTGGATGGACACTGGACAGCATGGAGCACAGGAGTGGATGGACACAGCATGGAGCACAGGAGTGAATGGACACTGGACAGCATGGAGCACAGGAGTGGATGGACACAGCATGGAGCACAGGAGTGGATGGACACAGCATGGAGCACAGGAGTGGATGGACACTGGACAGCATGGAGCACAGGAGTGGATGGACACAGCATGGAGCACAGGAGTGGATGGACACAGCATGGAGCACAGGAGTGGATGGACACAGCATGGAGCACAGGAGTGGATGGACACAGCATAGCAGCACAGGAGCAGTCACTGGATTGGATGTGCAGAAAAAGGAGCAGAACATCTAAGCAGCACGCACAGAGGTGTGGACGAGTGGAACTGGCGCTGGAATCATTGCCGCGGGTGTCTTATATAGAATTCAAAACTCGCAAGAGATCTGATGCTGGCTGATGACATTTTGCTTTGATCTGTCCGGAATTGGCAGGGAGATCCGTGTGGTGAGTCTGGATTCCCCCAGATTGGGTAAATTCGGGTGAGGTCTGAGATCTGAGTCTGCTCATCTCCACTTAAAACTAGGATTTTTCCTGTCTAGATCAAGACGGCTGAGAGCAATAACAGCTCCTACCTTAACTGGGGTCTATAAATATGTGATCCCACACACCGCATCAGCTGCAGCCCGTACAGGCTGGATCGGTCTGCAAGAGAGCTGGGGTGTGTCTTCCCATGGGAAGCACTGTCTGCTATTGCAGCTTGGACTGACAGTCCTAGAGGGAGAAGACACCCATCCCCGGGGACTGCCTTTCCAGCATTTTATTGGCTGGAAGCATTACTAATGAATACACACTGCCACTGCTAGGCAGTCCCTGCGGGCAGAGCCGGCCCTAGCCAATTTGATGCCCTAGGCAAAATTTTGTCTGGTGCCCCCTAGCTCCGCCGCTAGTTCTGCATCTGTACCTGCAACGCTCAGGTAGTGGGGCCCACCGGGGGGTTACCCTGTGGGCCAGTTCAACTCTGCACAATGCCACACAGTAATGACCATAATACATATAATTCCACACAGTAAAGGAACCTTACACATATGCCCCACATTAGTAATGCCCATAATACACATATACTGCATAATGCCACACAGTAATGCACCTTACACATATGCCCCACATTAGTAATGCCCATAATACACATATACTGCCACAGATACTGCCACACTTGCTGGTTATACAAAAAGATCAGTATCAAACATGTAGAAACTGTCCATTCTCTTCACTATTCAGTGTGTTTGCTGGTGTCTGTTACTCCCGTTAACTGCATGCACTTTACTTTATACTGTGGGAGCTAAATGCTCTGCCCTCCAGTCTGATGTGTCCAAAAGTCACGCTGCACTGATGTTTCATATAGAAATAGCACAACGCAACTTACTGACCACGTTACAGTGCTAGATGGCAGGGGAATTTTACGGTATGGACTGACTAGGAAATAAAGTGTGGGGAGAACACTGCCCATGTTATGTCCCTGCAGACACCTGGGGTTTGCACAGGGATAAGGGACACACACAGGATGGCAGGGTCCCCCTCCCCCATGTGCACAAGCAGTATAGGTGATGTCAGGTTTCTGTGAAGCATTCTTCCAAAATACACGTGTTATCATAAGAAGCCATCCAGTAATAACCTTATATAGTCAGTAAAAATGTCACAGGTCCAGGAATTGCATTTACTGGGCTTCTGCTGTCTGTCTGAGGTCTCACAAGTCAGGGGCATTCAAGCATGTCAGAGGAAGTTTAAGGCACAGTGTGCATTTTTTTTGACAAATGTAAACAGCAGTGTATACAAGTACTGATTGAATACATTTGGAAAGTAACAGTTAGTTTGCGGACTGTTCCTCTCAGCATGAGATGCTGCAGGGACATGCTTGGATGCCCCTAGACATGCTTGAATGCCCTAGGCAAATGCCTAGCCTGCCTATAGCTAAGGCCGGCTCTGCCTGCGGGCGGCAGATTATACTACAGGTCAGGGTTGGAATGGCCCACAGGGGTACAGGGGAAACCCCAGTTGGGCCCTACTGCCTGGGGGCCCCGCCTTCTCTCTGTGCACTTGAATTATATATTATGCATATGTTTCCTTATACTACACAGGACTAATGTGTATTTCCTACAGTGCATTCCTGCTATTAATCTGGTTCATTATCATGCATGCACTAGCTGTATTTGCTAGATATATTTATCAAGGGGCCCGTGTACTCTCTAATGGTTAGCCAAACCTCTGTGGTGGTTGGCCACACCCCCTCTGGAGACTGACCACACCCTTAAACATGGACCCCTACCACTGCATTTCCCCGGTGGGCCCTTCATGCCCCACTCCGACACTGCTACAAGTGGCTGTAGTCCTGAAACCCTTAGGTAAAATCTGCAACTGGCTGAGAGGTAAGCAAAGTGTTTAACATACAGTATATTTATTATTATTATTATTATTAGTTTGTATATCTGTAGCATGCATTCAACACTATTCACATTTATACAGTTAAGTGGTAGTTGATGCTAATCTGTGTGGCTTCAGAGGGGTGGGGTAAAACTGCCTCATAAATATGTATACATTAAATGGGTGTGGTATTGAAGGTCGACCACACTTAAGTCGGCAGTGTCTTGGTCAACCACTATTGGTCAACAGTAACTAGGTCGGCAGGGATTCTAGGTCATCAGGGTCTCTAGGTCGACATTGTCTAGGTCGACAGGTCAAAAGGTCGACATGACTTCTTAAATCTTTTTGGGTGTCGTTTTCTTTGTAAAGTGACGGGGAAGCCCTAATTAGTGCACCGCGTCCCCTCGCATGGCTCGCTTCGCTCGCCATGCTTCAGGATACCATTCCCAATCGTAGTCCATATGGATTGTAAAGTATGAACAAGTTCAAAAAATGAAGAAAAAAAAAAGTGAAAAACTCATGTCGGCCTTTTGGCCTGTCGACCTAGAGCATGTCGGCCTAGAGACCCTATCGACCTAGAAACACTGCCGACCTAGTTACTGTCGACCAACAGTGGTCAGCCTAGACACTGTCGATCTACGTCTTGTCGACCTAGAGACCGGATACCACATTAAATATACAGCACCCTTCTGATTGCTTGTCTCTCCAAAAACAAGTATTGGTAAGTCTTATTTTTCTGGATTCATAAGTTACTGTCCAGAAAATAATCATGAAAGTGTTTAGCACTTATACCCTTACTATGTAATATCTTTTCACTTAAACTTTAAGAGTTTCACAATAGCACTTTTATAAAATAGTAAAAATATACACAATATTGTTTTCAAATCAAGTTGCTCAAAATGTCTCATAAAAGATTCTTTATTCGCTGCTTTCATACTGACGTTTGTTATCACAGGTTTTATGACAGGTATAAATAAAGTGTATACAGTACGTGACTCATATCCCTGCTCTGTACTATATTTAGGGCCGCAATTACATATGATATATAATTAGTCATCGGTATATTCCGTTATACGCAAGTAGACACATTGCGCGTAGAGACATCCAGATCATTTATTTAGACGTTCCCTTTTTATACTGTATTTATATATAATTACCATGTGAGATAAACCTTCAAATACAGTACTCTCTAAATCACCGCATTTCACCTGTCAGGTTCTATCTCTTTTCTTTCAATTCCGATTTTTATTTAATATTTTGTTTTCTCAGCAAAGTTTTTCTTTCTTTCTTATAAATAACCTTAAAAGTAAGTTTTAATTGCTCCTCACAGCTAAAGTGTAGAAGAATCAGTATCTGGTAACACTTCACCTCCTGGCATTCCAATGGTTTCCATGGCACCGGAATGTTCAGAAATAGATAACTACATCTGCAGACCTTTCCTTCATGTGTTTCCGGCACAGTCTAAACCTTATATGATGTTTCAACAAGTTCCGTTGTGCTTTGTCTGTGACTTGTATGTGTATGTGTTTAATACTAAGGGTTCTATTTGCTAAGCCTTGAATGGAGATAATGTGGACAGAGATAAAGTACCAGCCAATCAGCTCCTAACTGCCATGTTACAGGCTGTATTTGAAAAATGACAGTTAGGAGCTGGTTGGCTGGTACTTTATCTCCGTCCACTTTATCTCCATATAAGACTTAGTAAATAGAAACCTAATTCCTATGTGGTTAAAGTCGAAGCCCCGCACCTCTAGAACTCTAGACTGTCGTGTTGTGCTTTGTCATGCCAGGTATCTCACGACATATGGCAAATTGAGTCTGGAAGGGATATTCAATTTGGCCCGAAGAGACATCGGGAGTAAAAACCCCCGATGTTTATTCGGGTGCTGCGGTCGGGATATTTAATTATCTCGGCCGGTAACAAGTCCTTTTAAACCCGTAAACACACAGGTTCAGTGAAACCTGTGTGTTTTCGGGTGAAATAGCCCCGTTTTCGGATGAAAACGGGGCTGTTATCGGGCATTTTGGTTCGCCTGCTGGAGGCAGGTGAAGAAAAAACCCCAATAAGCCACGGCACGTGCCGGCTTATCGGGGCAAATTAAATAGCCACCGGAGGCGATACTTATCACCCACCAGCTTCGGACCAAATTGAAAATCCCTTTGGGTGGTATATCTACTAAAGGTTGATTTTCATTCATTTCCATAGGTTTTAAATCAATCTAAATCGATGTTGTGTTTCAGGGGCTAAATGTGTTTTAACCACTGAAACCCAACATCGATGTAGAGCAGGCCATGAAATCTCCTTCGGAAATATGGAGACCCTGATTTCGGCACTCCCATAAAACGGAGGCGACATGTTTGTGAAATGGAGGCCATCACCACCCCTTCTTCGCCGCCAAATGGTTGGAGACTGTCAATCAACTGACGTCTGCTACTGTACCACGTCCTACGACGCAGGACCCGTGCTGCATGTGCACAGTGTTGGTCCTGCGCATGCGCAATGTAACAAACATCGGTGCATTGTGCTTTCAACAATATTGCGACCGGATCTGAATCACCCAGTCACGTGCAGCCAAATGTTAAGGAGTAAAAAATAGGTTCATAGCATAAAACCTTTTATTAATAATAATAAAAATACAACCATATTATGGGGCAGATGTTCAGAAAGAAAGTGATGGCAAATCAATAAAACAAAAAATAGGTGGTAAGGCTTTACAGGGAAAATAACGGCCAATCAATAAAAAAAATATAGATGGGTTTTTTGGAGACGAAAAATGAATAAAAATAAATGTTTGCTAGTAAAGGGACCCTGCATATTGTATGTCCAGTCCCTAAGTCTGCCAGCTGCTCTGTCCTGTCCCACCTGCAATTAGTCCAACCACATCCCTCTCTCTGTTTGGTGCCCAGGGCCTGTTCTAGATCTTGTGGCGCCCAGGGCAAAAGTTTCCTGTGGTGCCCCCCCCCCCCATGACAGTTGGTGCACACCGATGGCGCGCCCCCCAAAAAACTTTTTCATAGGGAAGGGGCATGGCTTCTTCATAGGGAAGGGGCATTCCCACAGTTATCCCCCTGTACTTGTGCCCCCCTGCAGCTGTGCCCCCAGTAGTTGTGCCCCAGTAGATGTGCCTCCCATAGATGTAGCCCCAGCAGCTGTGCCCCCAGTTAAGTTTCCCCCAGTAGCTGTTCTCCCTTTAGTAGTGGTCCCTTTAGTAGTGCCCCCTGTAGCTGTGCCCCCTGTAGCAGTGCCCCCAGTGGCTGTGCCCCCAGTTGATTTGCACCCTGTAGCAGTCCCCCCTGTAGTAGTGCCCCCAGTATGTGCCCCCTGTAGATTTGCCCCCAGTTAATTTGCCCCCAGTAGCTGTTCCCGCTGTAGCAGTGCCCCCTTTAGTAGTGTAGTTGTACCTCCTGTAGATTTGCCCCAGTAGCTGTGCCCCTTGTAGCTGTGCCTCCTGTAGGGGGCTGCCCCTGTAGTAGTGCCCCCAGTAGCTGTGCCCCCTGTAGTAGTGCCCTCTGTAGTAGCGCCGCTTTGAAACCCTAAAAAAAAAAAAAAAACAATACTTACCAGCATCGCTCCTGCTTCCGGACCGCTGCTGCCGCTGCTGCTGTCTCCGGACGCCGGCTCCTCTCTATGGGAGAGACGTCATGACGTCTCTCCCATAGCAGCGCCGCACTGACACTAGCGTCAGTCAGCAGCGACGCCGGCTGCGTGTGCCCACAGCAGCCAGGTGCCGGGGTTCGGGGAACAGGTGTGGAGGGAGGGTGGATTAGTAGCGGCTCTTGCCACGGTGGCGGTGCCCTTGGGGTAGCGGCGCCCCGGGCAAAAAGCCTGCTTGCCCGTGGCAAGAGTCGCTACTGTTGGTGCCCTGTCCTACTCCACCCTCTATCTGCTGCTTTGTCCCGCTCTGCCCACCTCTCTGCTGCTCTGTCCTACCCCGCCCCCTCTCTGCTGCTCTGTCCTGCTCTGCTCACCTCTCTGCTGCCCTGTCCTGCTCCGCCCCCTCTCTGCTGCTCTATCCCACTCTGCCCTCTCTCTGTTGCTCTGTCCTACTCTGTCCCCCTCTCTGCTGCTCTGTTCCACTCCATCCCCTTCTCTGCTGCTCTGTCCTGCTCTGCTCACCTCTCTGCTGCCCTGTCCCGCTCCGCCCCCTCTCTGCTGCTCTGTCCCACTCTGCCCCCTCTCTGTTGCTCTGTCCCACTCTGCCCCCTCTCTGCTGCTCTGTCCCACTCTGCCCCCTCTCTGCTGCTCTGTCCCACTCTGCCCCCTCTCTGCTGCTCTGTCCTACTCTAAATTTAGCACATCTACGATCAGGTCTGTATCAGCCCCAATGTTATTTGAGAGTATAAAAGGTGATGACTGTTGATTTAAATTTTAAACATAGAAAGTTTTTCCATTTGAGACAGTCTCGATCTTCTGCCTCTGCCGGAGCTATAAATTACTTTGTTTCTTCTTGGATACAAAAAAGAGAAGATCCAGCAAACGCTGAACTACTGGATAGGCTGGTGTCAGTTTACCCTCATTATTTTTAGTCATTGCTGGGATCTTCAGAACCCTGACTGTAGCTATGTCAATGCTGTCAAGCAAGCAACCTGGCAACACACAGAATTTACGGTATATGGTGAGATTGTTTATTGGGCAATGCTTGGAATTTTCACATCAGCGGCTCCCTTGTTTTGTCTCTAATAACTTAAGAGATTTCTTATTATAGATTAGCTATTGTTTCCATGACAACAATATTCCTGCAACACGAGCTGCCGGTCGTCTGGACTGACTTTCGCTGAGTCTACACAAATCATTTTCAGATGGTTACTTTTAATTTTTACATATAATACATGAGTTTCAGTTGTTATAGCTTTACATTTAGTAGTCCATTTCTGGATAAGCCCTTTGTATAAGCTACATCCTGCATGCTGTCAACATGGGGGCCTTCCATGGGAAGTCAATCAGTCAATAAGTCAATCAGTCTTTTGTTAATTATCAACATTAGCTAGGTACAACTTGTCATCAGAGTATGGCCTCCAATCTAAACAATTGTGTGATCTGAGTTGGCAGCCACTACAGGGATATGCCTGCGGCACTCCCATAATATGCCCACCTCAGTGAGTCTGTCTAGCCACCTCTCTGACACTGCCCAGGAACAACCAATACATTATCCAGATATTTCTGATACTGTGCACCCCAATCACAACTGCAACTCGTCACCGTCTATGTCACCTCCAGGCACCTGGTATGAACTTACCCCCCTGCCTGGTTCCGATTGCATCCTGCACTGCTACCCAGATACAGTCACTGGATGGTACCTGTCTGTACACTCACTCTGCCATAAAACAAATATTCCAACACCCCAAACGATTTTCAAGTTTAATCACCGGTAATGCCTCTAAACCGTCAGGAAAATCTTTTTAATTCAAGGAATTTTTTAAGTGCTTGCATCATGTGTAAGACACAGAAGCATCCTTGAGGATGACATCCAAAATATTTTGTTCAAGACGTTCTGTGAAACACGATGGTAATGCAGAATTGAGAAGCTTGAATCAGTCTCTAGAGCTCTTTTGAACGTTAAATGAAATATCATTGATCTAATATTATCATGAGGGGCCGAGTACTGGAACTTGCTTTACACTTTGAAGACCTAAGTATTGTGCTGTCTCTCATCTTATGATACGACCTCCTCTTTCAAGCAAACTTTGCCAGCAAGTACTGCAGTTCTGAAGTATCGATCTGAGTGTTTGCAATAACTTACTTCAGTTTTGTGAAAAAGTTCAAGTTCTGTATCCGCCGGGAGGCTGCAAACGGAATAGCCTCAGACTTAGAGGTTGAGAATCTCTAAGATGACCCTAAGTCAGAGAAAGAAAGAAATAGATGTTTACTTATGAGGCCCATACTGTAACCTTGCTAGACACAGAGGAGTCTCCAAAGGGCTTTTAAGTCAATAATATTTTAAGTTTTTAACCACTAATTGACAACATAATTTTTTTTTGTTGAGTGACGAAAATGTTGGCAGAGTGTAGCGGTGTCGGATAGGGATATTAGTCCACACAACGGCACTTAACCAGGATAATTGGTTTATTCAGATAACAGAGATAACAGCTTGTAGTATATAGAAGATGTTCTGCAGCAGCAGCAACTCACAGTATACATGTGAAGCAGTACAGCAGTAACACAGCGTCTCAGTAGCCACAAGATGCAGCTGTATACACACAGGGTGCAGCTGCGGGGTAGACAAGGTCACACACTCAGGAGAGCAGAAGCTGCACGTCAGTGAAGTTGTCTCTCCCAGGAAGAACTCTCTCAGACTGTGCACTAAGCACCTCCTCCTGCACTGAGCTGACACTAGGAGGGAAAACACTAGAGCAGGGAAGCTGCCTCTAGTGCTGGGAACGGAGATAGATCACAGAGTGATCCATTGTCTAACAAAAAAACCCATGGCGGTTCCTCTACAATATAAAGATGTTACCCCCCCCAAAAAAAATAAAATAGAAATAAATAAATAAATAAATTGATCTGCTAAAACTGGGCAAACAATGAGCTACGGTAATGAATTAACTCAAGAATTATATACAGATGTGTCCACACACACTGTGACTTCAATCGCCCCAAATAGCCAGCATGTCCCAGGCAACTTGGATGCACCAAGCTTCCTTCAAGCTGTCAATATGCATCTTATTTGCATATATAAGACAACTGGGAGTGACAAAACGTCATTGCTAGATTACACTGGTCAATTTGACACGTGACATTTGTGCATCTGTGTGCGACTGCGTCAGAATGTGTGTAATAAGAGAAATGCTGCCCCATACGCCAAGTTCTGCTTTGCTTAATCTGGGACTTTGCACACGTGTAGAACCAATTCCTGTGCGGACCAGTGTCTCTAGTACACTGTGCGGCTAATTCAGTACGGATTGCTAATGCCATCCTTACTGCATTTCCCCAATGTTCAAGTCCTGCAGTTGCGGTGCAGATATGTGAATGCCTCTGCCTGATTAACAGGCAGAGGCATTCACGGGGAGGTATGGGGCAGCCGGCGTTCGGGAAAATGGGGGGCGTGATGCCCCCGTTTTCTGGGAGTGGCGAAGTCAAGGACTGCGTCGTGAGACAAAGTTTCCTTAGTCCTGCAAGCTGCACTGCGACGGCAAGGCTTATTTAGCCTGCTGTCGCAGACGAACATCGCGATCGTGATGTTTATCTGATATGCGATCGCATCACAAATGCAGGGAGGAGGTGGTATGCTTTACATTTGCAATCCTTAAGAATCAGGCCCAGTGAGCGGATTTTGGGGGTCATTCCGAGTTGATCGCTAGCTGCCGTTGTTTGCAGCGCAGCGATCAGGCTAAAAATCTGCATTTCTGCGCATGCGTATGCACCGCAATGCACACGCGTGACATACGGGTACAAAGTCCTTTGTGGTTTTGCACAGGTTCTAGCAAAGCTTTCAGTCGCACGGCAGAACGCAGGAAGATTGACATGAAATGGGCATTTCTGGGTGGCAACCGACCGTTTTTAGGGAGTGCTTAGAAAAATGCAGGTGTGTCGGGGCAAATGCAGGCGTGGCTGGGTGAACGCTGGGCAGGTGTGTGACGTCAAAAATCCGTCCCTCTGTCGTTAGAATCAACGCACACGAAGAGTAACTACAGGGCTGGTCTTGTTTTGCACAAAATGATTTTACAGCCGCTCTGCTGCACAAGCGTTTGCGCTTCTGCAAAGCGAAAATACACTCCCCGGTGGGCGGCGCCGGCGACAATGCGTTTGCACGGCTGCTAAAAGTTGCTAGCGAGTGATCAACTCGGAATGACCCCCAATGTGTCTGTGATGCCTATAAGATGCAAAATTGAAAGCAAAGTACAGTACACCTCTCCAGTCCTCTTAGTGCATCTCAGTCGCGCAGAGTGTTTGATGCTGTATGGCCTATAGACGTTAGGTGATACAGTATATAGACACACCTGTTTAGACTTTTTTTAATATCCAAAAGAACTAAGACATTTTACCATGCTGAGACCCCCCCGTGGGTAATTATACTTACCAGTCCCAGGAGCCGGTGACCGCTGCTTCAAGGAGGCTGCCAGGTGCCAGATCCTGCTGCTGTGTGTGACCCCCGGTGCTGTAAAGTGAGCTGCCGCTTCGCAGCATCACTTTACTGCACAGGGGTCACAGTGCAGGAGCAGGAGGTCTCGGTTCCTGGCAGCGCTCACCGGAGCACCGTTCAACGGCTCCTGGATGGGTGAGTATTATTTATTTTTTAAGGTGACCCATTTTGTCTATAAATAGCCCTAAAATCCTCAGGACCTAGTAATCCTTATTTTTTCTTTTTAAATAATAATATAAGCTTCATATCCCAGCACGTTTCATTTCATCAGCTGCATGAGTTTCTACTACTTCTTTATGACCCTACTCCACTTCTATTCTTTCAGAACAGTAATTCTTCCTCAGATTGCACCTAAAGCAGTAGATCTTAAGTGTTTGGGGAAATCTTCTAAAAGGTGCTTTGTGTGGTGAGTTTGGCCTTGAAACCTCTGGATGTACTATAGAGCAGTTTGGAGGTTGCTGTGAACATGTGGCATATTGGTGGTCATTCCGAGTTGATCGCTAGCTGCATTCGTTCGCTGTGCAGCGTTGAGGCAAAAAAACTTGCGTATGCGGTGCAATGCGCACGCGCGAAGTACTATTACAACGAACTATGTAGTTTCACACAAGGTCTAGTGAAGCTTTTCAGTCGCACTGCTGGCCGCAGAGTGATTGACATGAAGTGGGCGTTTCTGGGTGTCAACTGGCCATTTTCAGGGAGTGTTTGAAAAAACGCAGGCATGCCAGGAAAATTGCAGGCGTGGCTGGGCGAACGCAGGGCGTGTTTGTGACGTCAAAACAGGAACTGAACAGTCTGAAGTCATCGCAAGCGCTGAGTAGGTTTTGAGCTACTCTAAAACTGCACAAAAAAATTATGCCGCCGCTCTGCGATCCTTTCGTTCGCACTTCTGCTAAGCTAAAATACACTCCCAGTGGGAGGCGGCATAGCGTTTGCACGGCTGCTAAAAACTGCTAGTGAGCGAACAACTCGGAATGATCACCACAGCCAAGCTGACACATCCAGTGGCGCCGAGAGGGGGGGGGGGTACAAATTACCTGGGCCCAGGTCTGATAGAGGGGACCAATGGGGGACCAGGTCCACGCCTCCTTTGATTAGGCCATGCCCCCTGAAAAGTACCTGGGCCCATCCAGGCTCTCTACTGCCCTGGCTGGGAGGCATGCCATACTCCTGTGAGTGAGTGCTTCTGATGTGCTAGACACGCCCCCAAAGTGGAGTGGCCATGCCCTCAGCATGCTGTGGTCACATCCCCTCCAGTGGGGGCTGGGGGTCCCAGGAAGTTGTAGTACCGGGGCCCAGGATTTCTCTTAGCAGCCCTGGACACATCACCCCCAATCAGAAGATGAGGAGGCACAACTTATTTGTTATGTGGGCAATCTTTATATATTGAAAGAAGTGGACTAAACCTTAATAAGTATATTTTGAAGGCAATATTATTTAACTAATAGATTAGGGAGGCAAATTAATGAATTATTAAGTTAATAGATCAATTTTAGTTATATTAAGTTACTAATATTACATGATTGCTGATGGTGCCACAATTTTTTTTAAATGATTAAGATGCCAATACTGCCTACCACTGGGCACCTAATGCATAGGCTACATTTCCACAGCTTCTTAGCCATAGAGGATCCCTTGCCTGCAGTAAAGGCATCTATGTGTGCAGCTCGGCGGCCAGCGGTGCACCATAGGCAAGTCGGGTGCAAACGTGACAGTACAGTGACAGCATAAGCAGCCGCAAGAATTGAAATTTTAAAGGGACATAATAAATTGTCCTTCATGGTAGTTTTCCGATACATGCAATGCTCTGCAGTGGTGTATCTGTGAATGATTGATTGATTGATTGATTGATGGAATAACCCTGTCCATGTGTTACATGTTTTAGGCTAGACTCTTTATCATACAAATTCTGCAATGTCTCAAAACCGGCAGCAGACAGATATTCCTTTTCTGACATACTGTAACTAAATAAATAACCAAGTGGTCCAAAAGCTACAGATCTGCTCTATTAACGAGACAGGAAACTATAAACCAAAGCATGAATGATAACTCCCTTAAAACGGAAGGTGCTATGGCAGCTAAAGCGTAGCTTGATTAATGGAACTACTATTTACTAAAGCCACAAATATTCTAAGTCGTATTGCCTTTAAAGCAGTGTAACATTTATATATATCTTCCCGTCCTCTTCGCTCTGCTCATGCACGCCACCTCTCCTGCCAACTGATTACTTCCTTCCACGTCTACCTCAAAGATTTCCTCCCACTCCTGCACCCTTTCTCTGGAATCTGATCACTATTCTAATCCACTGGATATTATTTAGTGCCAGCAATACCTTGTTCTTTCCTGCCCTATTCCTGATAAGTCTGATCTCTTACAGTGACACCCCCCCCCCCCATATTTGAAAATAAAAATTGTCTTTATTTCCCATGTTTACAGTACTGGTTTTTTAATCATCAATTTCTTAAAAAACTCTAGGTAAAGATCCCCATACCATTATAGATGTAAGCTTGCGAGCAGGGCCTTCCTACCTCTATGTCTGTCTGTTTTTACCCAGTTTTGTTCTATTACTGTTGTTCTAATTGTAAAGCGCAACGGAATATGCTGCGCTATATAAGAAACTGTTAATAAATAAAAAAATAATTATATATATTTCCCCTTCGATCATCTACAGTGTTTCTTTCCTCACACATATTGTACTGTATACACGCTGTGTATATTCTTTTGTTTAGATTGTAAGCTCATATGCACAGAACCCTGTTTACAGGATGTCGTTTTTAAAGAGCAAAACAGCTGAGCACAGCCGCTGACTAGGCATGCAACCTTAGTAAGCCCTCTAGGCACGCAGGTGCAAAACCAAGGCATTTGCAATACATATCCAGTGGATCACTGTATTTGACACTATTTTATTTATAAAAATATGTGAATCCATAATTTAGAATTCTTATTAAATTAATATGAATCTAGTCTATTGAAGTCAAGCGGTAAGCAGTGTTAATTTTGACAAGGATTTTCAATTTAGTTTTAGTCTTAGTCACTTACTAATTGTAGAAGGCTGAAAGTCACATTTAGTAATTTTTTTATTGTTTTGTTTTAGTCAGTGGTCTTAGTTTTTAATTTAGTCTAATTTTAGTAAATGTTTTAGTTATAACTTTTGCAGTTTAATACTATAATGGATTTTGCTACAGAACATTTCTCTAAAATTCGAGAAGTTTGTTTACTTTTAACTATCTGTTTAGTAATCTAGGCTTAGGCTGAGAATGTGTTACATACAGAGTCTGACTTACCATAGTGCTCTCATATGTCATAAACAATGAATGCCTTAAGTTTGTTAGAACAAAGTACAATATACAATCCTATTGCCTTCACAGCAGGTCATATTTTTTTCTGCAAAAATCTACCTTAGATCACATAATTGTTCTTTAAAAATGTAAAACCCTACTTCCAGTGTTAGTTTTGAAGGATTTTAAATGTAGTTTTAATCTTAGTTGTTGTTTTTTTTTTTTAGTTTTTTTTTTTTTTAGTTAAGATTTAGTCAGTGGATCTCAGTTTTCATGTTAGTCTAATTTTAGTCCTTAAATAAACTGTATTTGACGAATACTTTTAGTTTAAATTTTTGTCTGCAAAATTAACGCTGGCGGTAAGCTATTACTGGGGAGAGGAGGGGGGGGGGGCGGGTACGCATTATAATATGTGTCATTTTACATTGACACATTTCTTCCGATAATTCAGGTTGCCATGTCTGATAGCACCGCACTAGTCATTATTACTGGTGAGCCGAAGTCGCTCATTATGACCTTTGTAGCAAGAAGGTTTAAGATTTGAAGGGGCTTTTTGAGAGGTGGACACAATACTGATATTGGCACATTTGGCTGATAGTTTTTCTACTGTGCATTGCATGTTCTGCAATTGTTTTGCGACGATGGTCATAGTGTTGATTAGGACACAGAGTAATGCACAGTCAGTGGCTATTTATGAATGATAACTGGGGTAGAGAGGCTGGTGGCTACTAAAGCACAGCTGTGACCCAATCATTTCAGGATGGGGGGGTAAAAATAACTAGCGGCGGATGAAGTGTCTCTGGTCATGGCATCTTGCAATTGACATTCTGAGCAACTACAAAGTTGGTGTGAATGATGTGCTTCAGATTGTCCATCTTTGGACATTAGCTGTGGATCTGAGAAGCTGATGGTGGGCATCTTAACATAAATCCTGGCGGCTGTGGCATTTGCATATCTTCAGAGCAGCTGAGTGCAATGAATCAGCAGTAGCAGGCCACCTCTGAATCCGGCCAAAGCAAGGGTGTTCGTAGATTGGGGGAGCCTGTATGCAGATGTGTGTGACCCCCTTCCCAGGAAAAAAAAATTAATTATCTTCGAAAATACGGCTTTGAGGATATGCAGGAAAAGCAGAGGCAGTGGCAGCAGACAAGGTAAATAGACTAGTTGCAGGGTTTGTGGTGTGGTCTTCCCGTATGCATTGCACAGCCTTCACTCATTACAGATAAACATATGCTTTCACTTCATTCCTTACGTTCAGCACATAAGTACCCACTGATTTCAATATTTCTATAATTTATTAATATTATCAACCAAAAGTGCAGTCCAGGCATCCCGTTGTGATTCTCATTATCCAAAATAAGGAATATTGTCACGGAACAGCACAAAGCACACAAATATCCTGTTGTTTTTGATTTACCAACCATTGGATTACTCTAATTTATAGAAAGCTTTCTTCGGATGAGGAAAACGCAATAAGTAGTTGGCACAATTGAAAAAATTCATTTTAAATGAAATAATCTATCCCTAAATCAAGCCTTGCTTTTCCTGCAGAATAAAGATAGAGTTAATCGATAGAACCTTTGCAGAGATAGCATTGCCAGGTGAAGAAGTCGCTATAATTAATTAAAAGGTGACCTTTACAATACTTCGGTCAAGCTGCGGAAACCAAAGATTGTCTCTGCTCGGCTGCTACTTTATCAATAGCAAATTAAAGTCAGACAAAGAGCTCTGCATTATCTCTATGTTCACAACGTTATGGCTTAGGGACCTACAAATTGCCAGTAATTGCTAAGATCTAACTACTGCACTTACAGTGTTTCCTTAAGTAATTTAATTGAAGTAGTCAACAGAATTATTTTTATTTAGAATATATTAGGGAGTGAGAGAAATTGGGTCATAGGTAAAATGCATATAAGGAAGTAATATATTACGTTGAATAAATTGTATCTAATGCCTCTTTTAGACACAGATCCTGAGTTGGATCCAGAGTAATAGACATGGTTTCGTCTTGACTGATACCCCTTTCACATCGGGGCAAGGACCTGGGAAACCCAGTGCATATGCCGGTGTGATAAAGAGTCATACCGGGTCACATATCCCAGGTCACATGACTAGGGTTTTCTGGGGTCTGAGAAAAATACACTGAAGCTTAACAGATGTTCTAGGGTTATGTTAGAGGGAGCACATTGAGCTTCTTTTAACACTAACCGGGTAGAGTAACCCGGGAACACCCTTTCAGAACGCTGCATATTCGGCTCAGACCTGGGGAAAACCCCGGCCATAACCCGGTTCAAAAGCTTGGTGTAAAAGGGCTATAAGAGTAATATAAAATAAGAGTAAATAGAATGAACTCCCTTTTTCAGACAGGGCGGCAATATTCTCTGATCCACTTTCTTGTTAGGGCCCAGTAAAATAAAAATTGTTCCCTATTTTTTCCTATGTTTTATGCTGATGACTAAAATTTAGCCAAACGCTGAACTGAGGAGGCTATTAGCAGTGTAACCCCAATTCTATAGACCAGGACTAACCTTGGAAAAGTCCATGTATTGTACAATGCCATATTAATAATATAAAATCTGGATGCCACCTCCATAACCTTCCAAGAAGAAAGGCATAGACCCAATCTTACAATGACTAATTACTATTGTTTGTGAGCATCAGTCTATCAGGAATTGGGGATTACACAACAAGCAGAAATATCCCAATATAAATACTTTACTAGGATTGAAGTAAGCAATAAATACTATAATAGTATAGGGCATTGCAGATAGAAATGTTCTGTAACATAAAGTTCTATAGGCTCCAGCCTAAGCTCTAACAGTATTTGAGATGAAAGTCACTTGTGTATGACAGAAATGATGCTCCTTGAGTAGGACGAGTAAGTGCCGTAAAAATAGTATCAGACAATTAACTTTTTAGGTGTTTCCTGTAGTACACACATCTAAATGTGTCTTTAAAAAAAATTATAATTAAACCCAAAAGACATGTTCAATGCAAAACTGAATCTTCTCATGGTCCATGACTGGCATTGAGGCATCGCCATAACAGATTTGGAAAATATTTATGGACAGGGTGTTAGGTGCGGCGGTCCGCGGCGCCGCTCAGACTGCTTCCAAGCGACGCTCACGGCCGCCGCACCTCCCTCGCTGCCTGCCCGGTACCTAGCAACGCCCGGACGCCGTGCGTACTGTAGCCGCCGGGTTCCTGGCAGCGCTAGGACGCCGGGCGTCCACAGCCGCCGGGTCCATGGCAACGGGGACGCCATTGGCGGACCGCGTTCCCCGTTGCCAGATGAAACTTGATCAGTTGTTCGTGCAGCAGGGCAGCTGCACGACAACTATTAACTAGGGTCTGGGGGCTGGTCTTGCTGGCCCTCCTGCCATTGGCCAGCAGGGTCTTTTTATGGGAGCCAGCACATTGCAGCCTCGCCGGTGATAGCTTCCTGTATGCTGTTCCTGCCTTGCAAAGTTAGTTCCTAGTCTGCTGTTATCTGGTCGATCCTGCTCCCTGTGGTCCTGAGTCCTGGAGTTCTTAAGCCGGTCCTGGGAATCCTTCCAGTCCAAGTGAACCTGTTGCAGTCATCTTGGGGTTCTCTCCCGGTTTCGTGAGTAGCGGCTTCTGCTGCGCGTTGCGGCCTAGGCCGCTTAGTCCTTGTGTTTGTTTTGTACTGGTGTTTTTGCGGAGGTTTCCGCTCTCACTGTCCTCCCTGGTACACGACGGTGCCGTGTGGGGTGTAGACAGTGGTATCTTTTGTTGTTCTTTTCCTTTGGCGGCGTGCCGCACATATATGTAATTTTAGGGTTGTTAGTAGCCCTAAGCCTTCTGTTTGCTTTAGTTAGAGGTCCCCTTGTTATTATCCTGTCTCGGTTCACGCCTTGTCTCACACTAAGACCTGGTGGCATCGGAGTTGGGCAGACCTAATCCGCCCTTCAAACGCGGCTGCCATGTGCCCAAGAAACCATAGTCATGCAGGCGTGAACTGACCACACGGGTGAAACAATGGAGATAGGCTGCTAGGGGCTATTTCCATACCTTACCTTATTTCAGCGTCACGTTCCGGTGCTCTGGACTCACTACACGACATCTCTCTTGTTCTGAGCACCAGGAACGTAACATTATCACCGGCCCAAAAAAAGAATAAAGAGTTATTTGTATTTGGTTGGCCTTGAAATTCGGCCTCATGAATCTGGCAGTATTAGGACCGAATCCCAGCCAGCTTTTGGCCAATCAGATTCAGGAACTCACTCAGATGGTTCAGGATCTTACTCTTCGGGTGAGATCACAGGAAGATCTTTTGCAAACCTCCCCGAGTATGATTCCTGAACCAAAGATGCATCTTCCTGACCGGTTTTCGGGTAACCGAAAGGATTTTTTTAATTTTAAGGAAGCTTGTAAACTTTATTTTCGTTTAAGGCCCCGATCCTCTGGTACTGAGTCTCAATGGGTCGGGATTGTGATGTCTTTACTACAAGGCGATCCGTAAACCAGGGCTTTTGGGCTAAAAGCCGATGACGCAGCCTTTCTATCTGTAGATGCCTTTTTTAAGTCTTTAGGCCTTTTGTATGACGACCCTGATAGGGAAGCGTCGGCTGAGAGCCACCTGTGTGCACTTAAACAGGGGAAAAATCCCGCAGAGGCGTACTGTACCGAATTTCGCCGTTGGTCGAACGACTGTGGCTGGAACGATGCGGCCCTGCGCAGTCAGTTTCGCCTCGGTTTGTCCGAAGTTATCAAAGACAGTCTCCTTCAGTACCCCGCTCCAGAGATTTTAGATAAACTCATGGAGCTTGCTATTAAAATTGATCGTCGTCTCCGAGAGCGGAGGGCTGAAAGGGGAGCTAATTTCAGGCCCAGTCCATGTGTGTATACTTTCCCTGAGGACGTAGAGGAGCCCATGCAAATGGGTCTCTCCCGGCTGTCCCCAGAGGAAAGAGCCAGAAGGCTAAATTCTGGGCTCTGTCTGTATTGTAGTGGCAAGGGACATGTTGCGCGTAATTGCCCAAATAAACAGGGAAACACTCTGACCAAGTGAATTGTGAGGGGGTTCACTTGGGTCTGCACTTAATCTCCTCTAACAATTCCTTATTAATTCCTGTAAAAATTTCCTTTGGTAGTCTCACTTCGTTGGTGTCGGCCTTCGTTGACAGCGGAGCTGCAGGAAATTTTATGGATCTTGTTTGGGCTCAGGCTTTGGGCATTCCGCACATACCTTTGGATAAACGTATCACCATGCACGGCCTGGACGGTGGTCCACTTTCTAATGGGGTAATTACTCACAGTACACCTCCAGTACAACTGACTGTGGTGGCCCTACATTCGGAGAAAATCGAGTTCTATCTTACCCATTGTCTGGCTGTTCCCATTGTCTTAGGTCACCCCTGGCTTGCCTTTCATAATCCCACTATAGATTGGCGGTCTGGGGAGATTTCCCGATGGGATTCCTTTTGTGTTGAGGAGTGTATTTCGCGTCCACTCCGGGTCGCGGCTGTCATTCCAGAACTTACTCCTTTGCAATATCAAGATTTTGCCGATGTATTTTCCAAAGGTAATGCGGATATTCTGCCTCCTCATCAGTCCTATGACTGCGCCATTGACCTAGTTCCCGGTGCCTCTCTGCCCAAAGGGAGACTATATGCCCTGTCTGGCCCGGTCTGGCAATGGATGATTATGTTAAGCAATGGTGAGGTCAGCGCACTTGTGGGAGAGAAGGAATGTGAGAGAAAGGGTGAAGATGGAAAGGGATGGAGAAAGAATGGATGAAAGAAAATGGGAAGAAAGTGATGTGACCATTTGTGAACACTATCATACATCAAATTGTCACATCACTTTCTTCCCATTTTCTTTCATCCATTCTTTCTTCATCCCTTTCCATCTTCACCCTTTCTCTCACATTCCTTCTCTCCCACAAGTGCGCTGACCTCACCATTGCTTAACATTAGTACGGAGATAGGACACCTCCAGGCCTAGCAGCACTTACCCCCCATCCCAGTGAGCGCAGTCTCTCTCCATTTATCAATGGATGATTATGTACAGGAGAGCTTGAAGAAGGGCTTTGTTAGGCCCTCAAAATCTCCTTTGAGCGCAGGATTCTTTTTTGTTGAGAAAAAAGATGGGTCGCTCAGACCATGTATTGATTATCGGGCGTTGAACAAAATTTCTGTAAAAAATACATACCCATTGCCACTGATTTCGGTACTATTTGATCAGCTCCGTACTGCTATTATCTTTTCCAAAATCGATCTTAGAGGGGCTTAAAATCTCATCCGAATAAAATCTGGGGATGAGTGGAAAACGGCTTTCAGCACACAGTCGGGACATTATGAATACCTGGTAATGCCGTTTGGTCTGTCTAATGCTCCTGCTGTATTTCAGGATCTCATTAACGATGTCGTTCGCGACTTTCTAGGAAAGTTCGTAGTCGTTTATTTAGACGACATTTTGATTTACTCAGAGTCCTCTGAACAACATTTTACCCATGTGCGATTGGTCCTTCAGAGGTTACGGGGAAATCATTTGTACGCCAAACTGGAGAAATGTGATTTCCACATCACAGAAGTGTCTTTCCTGGGGTATATTATTTCTCCAAAGGGGTTTTTCATGGAACCAAAAAAACTCCAGGCAATCCTAAATTGGGCACAACCCACGAACTTAAAGGCAATCGAGCGCTTTTTAGGGTTTGCAAATTATTATAGGCGTTTTATTCATACCTTCTCAGATTTGGTTGCTCCTATTGTGGCGTTGACTAAAAAAGGAGCGGACCCTTCCAATTGGTCGCCTCAAGCCAAGTCTGCCTTCCTGGCCCTGAAACAGGCCTTTGTCTCAGCTCCAGTACTCAGACACCCTAACCCGGATCTCCCCTTTATTGTCGAGGTAGATGCCTCAGAGGTTGGAGTGGGGGCTATCCTTTCTCAGGAAGACCCGGAGTCTCGGGAATTACACCCATGTGCCTTCATATCCAGAAAATTCTCCTCCGCAGAATCCAACTATGATGTTGGTAATCGAGAATTGTTGGCAGTTAAATGGGCTTTCGAGGAGTGAAGGCACTGGCTAGAAGGAGCAAAGCATACCATTACTGTGTTCACTGACCACAAGAACCTGCAGTATATTGAGTCAGCTAAACGGCTTAATGCTCGACAGGCACGTTGGGCGCTGGTTTTTACTCGATTCAGGTTTATCATCACCTTCAGGCCCGGTTCCAAGAATACGAAGGCCGATGCCCTGTCACATTGTTTTCTTCCGGTTCACAATAACCACCCGGCTACTACCCCCATAGTCTCATCGTCTGTCATCCGGGCTGGCCTCACACAGGATTTATTTACACAGCTAGTCCAGCTTCAGCAGCAGGCTCCCAATGTCACTCCTGCGGATCGTCTCTTCGTCCCTGAATTTCTGAGAGGCACTGTTCTAGCTGAGTTTCATGATAATAAGGTTTCTGGTCATCCGGGTATCACTAAAACCTTGGAGTTAATCTCTCGCTCAGTGTGGTGGCCTAATCTTTCTAAAGA
Organism: Pseudophryne corroboree; assembly: GCF_028390025.1. Taxonomy (NCBI): domain Eukaryota; kingdom Metazoa; phylum Chordata; class Amphibia; order Anura; family Myobatrachidae; genus Pseudophryne; species Pseudophryne corroboree. The sequence continues at coordinate 52,564,389 of NC_086448.1, forward strand.
CGTAAGGGAATTTGTCCGTTCCTGTCAGGTTTGTGCTCAGCACAAGGTATCCCGATCGTTGCCGGTCGGGCAACTCATGCCTCTAGCCATTCCTCTCAGGCCATGGTCACATATTTCCATGGATTTTGTGGTGGACCTTCCTCTTTCAGCTGGATTCCGGGTCATTTGGGTGGTAGTAGACCGTTTTAGTAATATGGCCCACTTCATTGCTCTTCCCCGATTACCCTCCGCTCAAGTGTTGGCAGTTTTGTTTCTCCTCCATGTCTTCAGGCTCCATGGTTTACCCATGGATATTGTCTCTGATCGGGGACCACAATTCATTGCCCGTTTCTGGAAACGTTTTTGTGCCACATTAAATATGAAACTCTCTTTAACATCTGGGTACCATCCACAGTCTAACGGACAAACTGAACGTGTTAATCAGTCATTAAAACAGTATTTACGGCTTTATTCGGCCAAACTTCAGAATGATTGGTCTGAATTTCTTCCTTTGGCCGAGTTTGCCTATAATAACTCTTGTCATTCTTCCACCAAGGAGTCTCCATTCTTTTCGGTCCTGGGCTTTCATCCTAGAGCCAATTCTTTTTACCCTCATTTTCCAGTCTCTTCGTTGACCTTAACTTCCCGTCTCAGAATGATTTGGAAAAAGGTGCACCTTGCCCTTAAGAAGGCTGTCTTCCGAGAAAATATTTTTTCGGATAGGTTCCGACGCCCGTGCACTTTTAAGGTGGGAGATAAGGTGTGGTTGTCAACCCGCAACATCAAGCTCCGACAACCCTCGGCTAGATTGGGACCCAAATTTATTGGACCGTTTCTTATCGTAAAGAAAGTCAATCCAGTTGCTTTTCGGCTACGTTTGCCTAAATCACTCAATATTGGCAACCCTTTTCACTGTTCCCTTCTGAAGCAATTTATTTCTTCCAGGAGATTCCCTCGGAAGACTTCCCAGGGTAAACCTCTGGTGGATGTTCAGGGGCAACAAGAGTTCCTGGTGGAGAAGGTTTTAGATTCCAAAGTTTCTCGGGGCCGGCTTTATTTTTTGGTTCACTGGAAAGGCTATGGCCCGGAAGAAAGGTTCTGGATAACAATTTACATGCCCCTAAACTCAAGAGATTATTCTTTCAGGAATTTCCTCAGAAAACCGGCTTTAGGGGTTCTTTAACCCCTCCTCAAGGGGGGGTACTGTTAGGTGCGGCGGTCCGTGGCGCCGCTCAGACTGCTTCCGAGCGACGCTCACGGCCGCCGCACCTCCCTCACTGCCCGCCCGGTGACTAGCAACGCCAGGACGCCGTGCGTACTGTAGCCGCCGGGTCCCTGGCAACGCTAGGACGCCGGGCATCCACAGCCGCCGGGTCCATGGCAACGGGGACGCCATTGGCGGACCGCGTTCCCCGTTGCCGGATGAAACTTGATTAGTTGTTCGTGCAGCAGGGCAGCTGCATGACAACTATTAATTAGTATGGGGGCTGGTCTTGCTGGCCCTTCTGTCATTGGCCAGCAGGGTCTTTTTATGGGAGCCAGCACATTACAGCCTCGCTGGTGATAGCTTCCTGTATGCTGTTCCTGCCTTGCAAAGTTAGTTCCTAGTCTGCTGTTATCTGGTCGATCCTGCTCCCTGTGGTCCTGAGTCCTGGAGTTCTTAAGCCGGTCCTGGGAATCCTTCCAGTCCGAGTGAACCTGTTGCAGTCATCTTGGGGTTCTCTCCCGGTTTCGTGAGTAGCGGCTTCTGCCGCTTGTTGCGGCCTAGGCCGCTTAGGCCTTGTGTCTGTTTTGTACTGGTGTTTTTGCGGAGGTTTCCGCTCTCACTGTCCTCCCCGGTACACGACGGTGCCGTGTGGGGTGTGGAAAGTGGTATCTTTTGTTGTTCTTTTCCTTTGGCGGCGTACCGCACATATATGTAATTTTAGGGTTATTAGTATCCTGTCTCGGTTCACGCCTTGTCTCACACTAAGACCTGGGGGCATCGGAGTTGGGCAGACCTAATCCGCCCTTCAAACGCGGCTGCCGTGGGCCCAAGAAACCATAGTCACGCAGGCGTGAACTGACCACACGGGTGAAACAATGGAGGTAGGCTGCTAGGGGCTATTTCCATACTTTACCTTATTTCAGCGTCACGTTCCGGTGCTCTGGACTCACTACACGACATCTCTCTTGTTCTGAGCACCAGGAACGTAACACAGGGATGGTGTGCAGGGCTCCAAGAAGTGGGTAATAAACCAAAAAGAATCCAATGGGGTGAGATAATAAAATCCTGTACCAACATAGATACTGCTGCTTGTGGAAAAAATCCCAACACCCAATTACAAAAAAAACTCCCTGCGTCTCGAATGTTCCTTATTTACTGTACACATTAGGGCAGGTAATGCTAGTGAAGAATTTACTCAAGCAATAAAGATGCCAGGAGAACACCCCAACATACAGATGGAGCCTCGCTCATCTAGGCTTCTCTGCTGCACCTAGATGCACCAAGGTTTATTAACATAAGCCTTTCTTCTATTGTTCTCAGCTGCAATACAATAGGGATGTGCACTTGAAATTTTTCGGGTTTTGTGTTTTGGTTTTGGGTTCGGTTCCGCGGCCGTGTTTTGGGTTCGAACGCGTTTTGGCAAAACCTCACCGAATTTTTTTTTGTCGGATTCGGGTGTGTTTTGCATTCGGGTGTTTTTTTTAAAAAAACCCTAAAAAACAGCTTAAATCATAGAATTTGGGGGTCATTTTGATCCCATAGTATTATTAACCTCAAAAACCATAATTTCCACTCATTTTCAGTCTATTCTGAACACCTCACACCTCACAATATTATTTTTAGTCCTAAAATTTTCACCGAGGTCGCTGGATGACTAAGCTAAGCGACCCAAGTGGCCGACACAAACACCTGGCCCATCTAGGAGTGGCACTGCAGTGTCACGCAGGATGGCCCTTCCAAAAAACACTCCCCAAACAGCACATGACGCAAAGAAAAAAAGAGGCGCAATGAGGTAGCTGTGTGACTAAGCTCAACGACCCAAGTGGCCGACACAAACACCTGGCCCATCTAGGAGTGGCACTGCAGTGTCACGCAGGATGGCCCTTCCAAAAAACACTCCCCAAACAGCACATGATGCAAAGAAAAAAAGAGGCGCAATGAGGTAGCTGTGTGACTAAGCTCAACGACCCAAGTGGCCGACACAAACACCTGGCCCATCTAGGAGTGGCACTGCAGTGTCACGCAGGATGGCCCTTCCAAAAAACACTCCCCAAACAGCACATGACGCAAAGAAAAAAAGAGGCGCAATGAGGTAGCTGTGTGACTAAGCTCAGCGACCCAAGTGGCCGACACAAACACCTGGCCCATCTAGGAGTGGCACTGCAGTGTCACGCAGGATGGCCCTTCCAAAAAACACTCCCCAAACAGCACATGATGCAAAGAAAAAAAGAGGTGCAATGAGGTAGCTGTGTGACTAAGCTCAACGACCCAAGTGGCCGACACAAACACCTGGCCCATCTAAGAGTGGCACTGCAGTGTCACGCAGGATGGCCCTTCCAAAAAACACCCCCCAAACAGCACATGACGCAAAGAAAAAAAGAGGCGCAATGAGGTAGCTGTGTGAGTAAGCTAAGCAACCCTAGTGGCCGACACAAACACCTGGCCCATCTAGGAGTGGCACTGCAGTGTCACGCAGGATGGCCCTTCAAAAAACACTCCCCAAACAGCACCTGACGCAAAGAAGAAAAAAAAGAGGCGCAATGAGGTAGCTGTGTGAGTAAGCTAAGCGACCCTAGTGGCCGACACAAACACCTGGCCCATCTAGGAGTGGCACTGCAGTGTCACGCAGGATGGCCCTTCAAAAAAATACTCCCCAAACAGCACATGACGCAAAGAAAAATGAAAGAAAAAAGAGGTGCAAGATGGAATTGTCCTTGGGCCCTCCCACCCACCCTTATGTTGTATAAACAGGACATGCACACTTTAACCAACCCATCATTTCAGTGACAGGGTCTGCCACACGACTGTGACTGAAATGACGGGTTGGTTTGGACCCCCACCAAAAAAGAAGCAATTAATCTCTCCTTGCACAAACTGGCTCTACAGAGGCAAGATGTCCACCTCATCATCATCCTCCGATATATCACCGTGTACATCCCCCTCCTCACAGATTATCAATTCGTCCCCACTGGAATCCACCATCTCAGCTCCCTGTGTACTTTGTGGAGGCAATTGCTGCTGGTCAATGTCTCCACGGAGGAATTGATTATAATTCATTTTAATGAACATCATCTTCTCCACATTTTCTGGAAGTAACCTCGTACGCCGATTGCTGACAAGGTGAGCGGCGGCACTAAACACTCTTTCGGAGTACACACTTGTGGGAGGGCAACTTAGGTAGAATAAAGCCAGTTTGTGCAAGGGCCTCCAAATTGCCTCTTTTTCCTGCCAGTATAAGTACGGACTGTCTGACGTGCCTACTTGGATGCGGTCACTCATATAATCCTCCACCATTCTTTCAATGGGGAGAGAATCATATGCAGTGCCAGTAGACGACATGTCCGTAATCGTTGGCAGGTCCTTCAGTCCGGACCAGATGTCAGCATCAGCAGTCGCTCCAGACTGCCCTGCATCACCGCCAGCGGGTGGGCTCGGAATTCTGAGCCTTTTCCTCGCACCCCCAGTTGCGGGAGAATGTGAAGGAGGAGATGTTGACAGGTCGCGTTCCGCTTGACTTGACAATTTTCTCACCAGCAGGTCTTTGAACCCCAGCAGACTTGTGTCTGCCGGAAAGAGAGATCCAAGGTAGGTTTTAAATCTAGGATCGAGCACGGTGGCCAAAATGTAGTGCTCTGATTTCAACAGATTGACCACCCGTGAATCCTTGTTAAGCGAATTAAGGGCTCCATCCACAAGTCCCACATGCCTAGCGGAATCGCTCTGTCTTAGCTCCTCCTTCAATGTCTCCAGCTTCTTCTGCAAAAGCCTGATGAGGGGAATGACCTGACTCAGGCTGGCAGTGTCTGAACTGACTTCACGTGTGGCAAGTTCAAAGGGCAGCAGAACCTTGCACAACGTTGAAATCATTCTCCACTGCGCTTGAGACAGGTGCATTCCACCTCCTATATCGTGCTCAATTGTATAGGCTTGAATGGCCTTTTGCTGCTCCTCCAACCTCTGAAGCATATAGAGGGTTGAATTCCACCTCGTTACCACTTCTTGCTTCAGATGATGGCAGGGCAGGTTCAGGCGTTTTTGGTGGTGCTCCAGTCTTCTGTACGTGGTGCCTGTACGCCGAAAGTGTCCCGCAATTCTTCTGGCCACCGACAGCATCTCTTGCACGCCCCTGTCGTTTTTTAAATAATTCTGCACCACCAAATTCAAGGTATGTGCAAAACATGGGACGTGCTGGAATTTGCCCATATTTAATGCACACACAATATTGCTGGCGTTGTCCGATGCCACAAATCCACAGGAGAGTCCAATTGGGGTAAGCCATTCCGCGATGATCTTCCTCAGTTGCCGTACGAGGTTTTCAGCTGTGTGCGTATTCTGGAAACCGGTGATACAAAGCGTAGCCTGCCTAGGAAAGAGTTGGCGTTTGCGAGATGCTGCTACTGGTGCCGCCGCTGCTGTTCTTGCGGCGGGAGTCCATACATCTACCCAGTGGGCTGTCACAGTCATATAGTCCTGACCCTGCCCTGCTCCACTTGTCCACATGTCCGTGGTTAAGTGGACATTGGGTACAGCTGCATTTTTTAGGACACTGGTGACTCTTTTTCTGAGGTCTGTGTACATTTTCGGTATCGCCTGCCTAGAGAAATGGAACCTAGATGGTATTTGGTACCGGGGACACAGTACCTCCAACAAGTCTCTAGTTGGCTCTGCAGTAATGATGGATACCGGAACCACGTTTCTCACCACCCAGGATGCCAAGGCCTCAGTTATCCGCTTTGCAGCAGGATGACTGCTGTGATATTTCATCTTCCTCGCAAAGGACTGTTGGACAGTCAATTGCTTGGTGGAAGTAGGAAAAGTGGTCTTACGACTTCCCCTCTGGGATGACCATCGACTCCCAGCAGCAACAACAGCAGCGCCAGCAGCAGTAGGCGTTACACGCAAGGATGCATCGGAGGAATCCCAGGCAGGAGAGGACTCGTCAGAATTGCCAGTGACATGGCCTGCAGGACTATTGGCATTCCTGGGGAAGGAGGAAATTGACACTGAGGGAGTTGGTGGGGTGGTTTGCGTGAGCTTGGTTACAAGAGGAAGGGATTTACTGGTCAGTGGACTGCTTCCGCTGTCGCCCAAAGTTTTTGAACTTGTCACTGACTTATTATGAATGCGCTGCAGGTGACGTATAAGGGAGGATGTTCCGAGGTGGTTAACGTGCTTACCCCTACTTATTACAGCTTGACAAAGGCAACACACGGCTTGTCAAATGTTGTCCGCATTTCTGTTGAAATACTTCCACACCGAAGAGCTGATTTTTTTTGGTATTTTCACCAGGCATGTCAATGGCCATATTCCTCCCACGGACAACAGGTGTCTCCCCGGGTGCCTGACTTAAACAAACCACCTCACCATCAGAATCCTCCTTGTCAATTTCCTCCCCAGCGCCAGCAACACCCATATCCTCCTCATCCTGGTGTACTTCAACACTGACATCTTCAATCTGACTATCAGGAACTGGACTGCGGGTGCTCCTTCCAGCACTTGCAGGGGGCGTGCAAATGGTGGAAGGCGCATGCTCTTCACGTCCAGTGTTGGGAAGGTCAGGCATCGCAACCGACACAATTGGACTCTCCTTGTGGATTTGGGATTTCGAAGAACGCACAGTTCTTTGCTGTGCTTTTGCCAGCTTGAGTCTTTTCATTTTTCTAGCGAGAGGCTGAGTGCTTCCATCCTCATGTGAAGCTGAACCACTAGCCATGAACATAGGCCAGGGCCTCAGCCGTTCCTTGCCACTCCGTGTGGTAAATGGCATACTGGCAAGTTTACGCTTCTCCTCCGACAATTTTATTTTAGATTTTTGAGTCCTTTTTTTACTGATATTTGGTGTTTTGGATTTTACATGCTCTGTACTATGACATTGGGCATCGGCCTTGGCAGACGACGTTGATGGAATTTCATCGTCTCGGCCATGACTAGTGGCAGCAGCTTCAGCACGAGGTGGAAGTCGATCTTGATCTTTCCCTATTTTTGGAACCTCAACATTTTTGTTCTCCATATTTTAATAGGCACAACTAAAAGGCACCTCAGGTAAACAATGGAGATGGATGGATACTAGTATACTTATGGATGACGAGCGACTGCCGACACAGAGGTAGCTACAGCCGTGGACTACCGTACTGTGTCTGCTGCTAATATAGACTGGATGATAATGAGATAAAATTAAAATATATATATATATATCACACTAGTACTGCAGCCGGACAGGTATATATTATGTAATGACGGACCTGCTGGACACTGTCTGTCAGGACTGCAGACTCCTAAAGTAAGCTACTAGTATCAAGAAGATAGAAAAAAAAAAAACCACGGGTAGGTGGTATACAATTATGGATGGACGAGCGACTGCCGACACAGAGGTAGCTACAGCCGTGGACTACCGTACTGTGTCTGCTGCTAATATAGACTGGATGATAATGAGATAAAATTAAAATATATATATATATCACACTAGTACTGCAGCCGGACAGGTATATATTATGTAATGACGGACCTGCTGGACACTGTCTGTCAGCACTGCAGACTCCTAAAGTAAGCTACTAGTATCAAGAAGATAGAAAAACAAAACAAAACCACGGGTAGGTGGTATACAATTATGGATGGACGAGCGACTGCCGACACAGAGGTAGCTACAGCCGTGGACTACCGTACTGTGTCTGCTGCTAATATAGACTGGATGATAATGAGATAAAATTAAAATATATATATATCACACTAGTACTGCAGCCGGACAGGTATATATTATGTAATGACGGACCTGCTGGACACTGTCTGCAGAATGCGTTTATAAAAACACCACACGACGAGTGTTTAACTTTTTCAGGCAGACAATCACAATATACTGGTGGTCAGCAGACAATCACTATATACTGGTGGTCAGTGGTCACTGGTCAGTCACACTGGCAGTGGCACTCTGGCAGCAAAAGTGTGCACTGTACTTAAAATATGTACTCCTGCTATAACTGCTCCCCAGTCTCCCCCACAATTAAGCTGTGTGAGCAGTGAGCACTCAGCACAGTCAGATAATGATATACAGTATTACATATGATGCAGCACACTGGGCTGAGCACAGATATGGTATGTGACTGTGTCACACTGTGTATCGTTTTTTTTCAGGCAGAGAACGGATTAATTAAACTGGTGGTGGTCACTGGTCACTGGTCACACTATCAGCAAGTAGTACTCCGTCCTAAGCAGACAATCACAATATACTGGTGGTCAGTGTGGTCACTGGTCAGTCACACTGGCAGTGTGGCACTCTGGCAGCAAAAGTGTGCACTGTACTTAAAATATATTATTTATGTACTCCTGCTCTAACTGCTCCCCAGTCTCCCCCACAATTAAGTTGTGTGAGCAGTGAGCACTCAGCACAGTCAGATATACAGTATTACATATGATGATGCAGCACACTGAGGCTGAGCACAGATATGGTATGTGACTGTGTCACACTGTGTATCGTTTTTTTTCAGGCAGAGAACGGATTAATTAAACTGGTGGTCAATGGTCACTGGTCACACTATCAGCAAGTAGTAGTACTCCAGTCCTAATATGCTCCCCAAAATTAGTAAATAGTGTCTCTAACTCTCTACTCTCTTCTCTATAAACGGAGAGGACGCCAGCCACGTCCTCTCCCTATCAATCTCAATGCACGTGTGAAAATGGCGGCGACGCGCGGCTCCTTATATAGAATCCGAGTCTCGCGAGAATCCGACAGCGGGATGATGACGTTCGGGCGCGCTCGGGTTAACCGAGCAAGGCGGGAGGATCCGAGCCTGCTCGGCCCCGTGTAAAAAAAGCTGAAGTTCGGCGGGTTCGGATTCCGAGAAACCGAACCCGCTCATCACTACAATACAATACAGAGAGTACAATACGGCAGGGGATTAAGTCATTACAGCAGGGGATTAAGTCCGACTGCCCTAGCTCAATTTATCCTATTAAAGGGATAGATGAGCATGGCTCCATCTGTATAAACAATAACCTAATTAAATGCAACATTGCAGAGATGTATGCAGCAACTAATATTCCGTTCTTAGCTAGAACTTAATGGGGGCATAAAAGCAACATGACTGGCCTGCATGGCATCACTGTACTTTAGTATGTAGATCGGACTCAATGATCTATGTGACCATCAACTTCTCAATGTGCATAGTGGCCTCCTGCAGGTAGGTAAAACAATGGACAGACTGGACATTGTAAATGCTCAACTTTACCAGCAATAACATTGAGTTATAGATACATTTATATCTACTTCCCGGATTGCATCAACTGCTAAATGTATCCTCTTGTTGACTTTTGAAAATCAAAAGTCTGAAAAAACTAGCAACTTGGTAAGATACTTGAGGGGAATGTATCAACCTTCCATAGAGAATAAAATGAATAATAGTAATAATAATAATAATAATAATAATAATAATAATAATAATAATCATAATAATAATAATCATAATAATAATTATTTATATAGCACTTTTTTTTCAATAGGACATTTGCATTTAAGAACACAATACTAATAATAAGCTTAACAGAAAAGAGAACTAAGCATTTGGGTTGTGGGGATTTGTTTTTGGAACTAACGGGACATTAGTGAAATGCGTGATTAAAGGGGAAAGTCTTGAGTCTGTTTTTGGAGGATTCTAGAGTGGAGGCTTCTCGACCTGTATGGGGTAAGCGAGTTCCCTACAGTCAGAGCAGCAAAGCTAAAAGCTTGACCCCCAAAAGATTTCAGGCAGATTCTAGGTACTGCTGATAGTGTCTTTAGAAAGTTTGATACATGTTTCCCTTGATCTTGCAGCAAGACTTAATAACGCAGTATCCAAATTTTAATAATTAATAGTCTTAAAATTTAATTTGTTTGAAAGGCCCCTGGTAGGTCTGGTTGAGTGTAAATCCAGGGCACCTTCTGTATCCGGTATCTGAAAAAGGGTGCACCTGAAAATAATCTCTCTGAAAAGCTGCTTAGCAAAGACTTTAAGTTTACACTTTTCACTGCCAAGTATTTGTTCGTTATTGCAGTGTCTCCTATTCTCTGTAGCCTTTCATCTGTCTTCCAGAGTTTTAACTAGTTGTATTGCTCAGATGTAGACATCATTGGGGGGTTGTATCAAAGCTTAGAAAGGGATAAAGTGGAAAAGTTGGCCATAGCATCGAATGAGCTTCTAGCGATCAATTAAATAACACAGTCTATAAAATTACACTTAGAAGTTACTATAGGCATCTTCTCCACTTTCAAAGGTATGATACATCTACCCTCCAAGGGCAGGATGCATCAATGCCAAAAATGGGATCAAACCTTCAAGAATGCAGTTTTCGGAGGTTTGCCTGCATTTCCCATATGCACCAAGATCTAGAAATTGAAAATTTCTGGAGCTTGGACCTGATAGGCAACGCCTTCTGAAGATAGATTTTGCCTAATAGAAACCTATGCATTTATTTTATATGTTTGTTATTTTCAGGCAGGGCTGGATGGCACCAGCCTACCTGCTTCGTGGGACTTGAGGGGGCCAATGGCCCAACCTCTTGAAGGGTTAATGGTCCCGTTCCCCGCTGACAGAACACTGAGCTCCTGAGGAAACTATTCGCAAGCCTATCACGGCAAGCGTACAGTCCCACAGCACGCCGCAACCCCTAACAGAGCCAGAAGAATGAAGAGTGGTGAGTACTGAGCTGGTGTCCCGGCTAGCGAGGCGCCGGACATTATGGCGGTATGAGGGTACGGAGACGTACGGCTTCTAAACGGGGCGGAATGCATCTCTGGACACAGTACACTGTACACAGTATCCATGCTGGCACAACAGCCTTAAAATGGTTTTCTCCATTTTAAGCACCAGATTCCTCAGCCAGTATAAAAAAAGCAGGAAGACCGCGCACCATTGAAGGGGCGGGGCTTCACTATGAGAGGATCCAGCAGCTCACCAGTGCCATTTTCCCTCTGCAGTGGACACAGACGCTGACTGACAGGGACGTGCAGCTCCTCCAGTGTGACTCAAATTTACCTCAGCGGTACCAGGGGGTCATAGCAGGAGGGGAGCGATTATTAGTGTACTAAGTCCCCTATCAGAGTACTTAGTCTGCGGTCCGGCTAAGCTTGGCATTAGCGATAAGGGCGCGGTGGGGGCTTGCTTCAAACATCTCTGTGTCTCCCTGAAGGGCTCTTTGTGGGTTAATTGTGCTTTACCTTTTCCTGTGTGTGTGCTGTCACATTTACATTATGTCAGGCAAAGAGTGTGTGCCTTGTATTCCTCTTCACCAGGGGGCTCACTACTGGGCCCTCAGGATTCACAGACTAGCGGGGCTGAACTGGAATGGGTTAATTCTCTTAAGGGAATGATCTCAACTCTTTCTTCAAAATTGTCCCGCAATGAGATAGAGATGCAATACTTAAAACAGACTGTGGATGAGTTTATGAACAGAGTCCCCAAGACAGCGTCTTAATCCCCTCCCATTTGTCCGCAAAAGCGATCTCTGGCCCATATCCTGCAGTCTGACTCTGACGCTGACATGTCAGACATGGAGGAGGGGGAGGTGGACTCAGAGGGGGTGGATGCAGCTCAGTCACAGGGAATAGAGGCTCTTATAGAGGCTATCAGAGATGTTCTGCATATTCCTGATAAGGTGTCAGAAGAGTGTGAGGAATCTTATTTTAATGTACAAAATAAGTCCTCAGTCCCTTTTCCTGCGTCAGAGGAATTGAATACTCTGGGGCAGATGTATTAACCTGGAGAAGGCATAAAAAAGTGATAAACCAGTGATATCTGCAAGGTGATAAAGGCACCAGCCAATCAGCTCCAATATGTAAATTAACAGTTAGGATCTGATTGGCTGGTGTGTTTATCACCTTGCACATATCACTGGTTTATCACTTCCTTATGCCTTCTCCAGGTTAATACATCTGCCCCTCTGTTTGAAGAATCGTGGGTGAATCCTTATAAGAAGTTCCAGATCCCTAAAAGGCTGTTCTCATGTTTTCCTTTTCCTCTGGAGAATAGGAAAAAATTGGAGAATCCACCGATAGTGAACGCATCAGTATCTAGGCTGTCACGTAAAATTGTATTGCCTGTTCCTGATGTAGCCTACCTGAAAGACACGACTGATTGTAAAATTGAGACTACACTCAAATTATTGTATACAGCTGCTAGGGTGGCCCAAAGACCCACTATTGCATCTGTGTGGATCACTACAGCCATTGCAAAATGATCAGGTAACCTAATTGAGGGGTTAGATTCCTTATCTAGGGGGGATGTTGTCTAACTCCTGCAGCATATACAGGACTCTGCGAACTTTATGGTGGAAGCCATAAAAGAAATAGGTGTGCTTAACGCACGCACCACCGCTATGGCAGTGTCGGCACGCAGAGGCTTGTGGCTACGCCAGTGGACTGCTGACGCGGATTCCAGGAAAGTCGTGGAAGGCCTACCATTCACAGGAGAGGCCTTGTTCGGAGATGAATTAGACAAATGGATCTCCACAGCTACTGTGGGTAAGTCTATGTATCTTCTTTCCGCAGCCCCCCCAACCATGAGGACTTATTCAGCTTCTAAGTTACAGTCCTTCCAGACAGCCAAGTTCAAGGGCAAATCCAGAGGTGCTTCTATGTCCTCCAGCGGCGCAAGAGGTAAATGACGCAAACCAGCAACAGCTGGTGCTCAGGAACAGAACTCAGGCTCTGCTTCCTCAAAGACTTCAGCACAACGGTGGACCGCAATTCCTGGAAGGCTGTCAGGTGAGAGCTCGCCTACAATTCATCAGTCAAATCTGGTCAAATTCGTGCCAGGATCCCTGGATCATAAATCTTGTTTCCCAGGCCTACAGACTGGAGTTCCAAGAGCTCCCACCTCACAGATTCTTCAAATCAGGCTTGCCAGCTTCACAAGAGGCAAGTATAACTTTACAACATGCCATCCACAAACTGGTACAGACTCATGTCATTGTTCCAGTTCCACCTCATCAGCTACACAAGGGGTACTATTCCAACTTGTTTGTAGTACCGAAACCGGATGGTTCGGTAAGACCAATTTTGAACCTCAAGTCGTTGAACCCATACTTGCGAGTGTTCAAATTCAAGATGGAGTCTCTGAGAGCAGTGATCTCAGGTCAGGAGGAGGAGTAATTCCTAGTGTCTCTGGATATCAAGGATGCATACCTTCACATTCCGATCTGGCCGCCTCATCAGGCTTATCTACGTCACTACCAGTTCCAGGCCCTGCCACTTGGCCTCTCCATGGCACCGAGGGTGTTCACCAAGGTGATGGCAGAGATGATGTTTGTACTCCGCAAATAGGGAGTGAACATAATTTTGTACCTGGACGATCTCCTGAGAAAGGTTGCTGGACAGCATTGCTCTCTCAACAAAACTTCTCCAGGATCATGGGTGGATTCAGAATTTTCCGAAATCTCACCTAGAGCCAACACGGAGGCTCCCATTCCTTGGAATAATACTGGATACGGAGTCACAGAAGGTGTTCCTTCTGTTGGAAAAGGCATTAGTAATCCAGTCGATGGTTCGGGAAATGTCCTGAAGCCAACTCGGATATCGGTGCATCTATGCATTCGCCTTCTGGGGAAAATGGTGGCCTCTTACGAGGCTCTTCAATACAGAAGGTTTCACACAGGACCCTTCCAGCTCGATCTGTTGGACAAATTTCCTGACCATCTTCACATGCACCAGAGGATCCGTCTGTCGCCAAAAGCCAGGATCGCCCTTCTGTGGTGGCTACAGACTTCTCACCTCATCAAGGGTCGGAGGTTTGGAGGTTTGGAATTCAGAACTGGATTCTGCTAACCACAGCCGCAAGCCTCAGAGGTTGGGGAGCAGTCACTCAGGGGGTGCAGTTTCAAGGAAGATGGTCAAGTCAGGAAGTTGTCCTTCCAATCAACATTCTGGAATTCAGGGCCATATACAACGCCCTTCTGCAGGCCTCACATCTTCTTCAAGATCAGACTATTCAGGTCCAGTCAGACAATGTGACGACAGTGACGTACATAAACCGACAGGGCGGAACGAAAAGCAGAGCAGCAATGTCAGAGGTATCAAGAAATCTACCCCAGGCAGAGAGAAACGCTGTGGCGTTGTCAGCGGTCTTCATTCTGGGACTAGACAACTGGGAAGCAGACTTCCTCAGCAGACACAACCTGCACTCGAGGGAGTGGGGACTTCACCCGGAAGTGTTCAGGCACTTGACAAGTTGATAGGGATATCCACAGATCAACAATTCAACATGATGGCCTCTCGTCTCAACAAGAAGCTCAGGCGGTATTGTTCCAGGTTGAGAGACCCACAGATGGTGGTGATAGACGACCTGACAACTCCATGGGTCTATCAGATGGTGTACGTGTTTCCTCCACTTCCTCTGATCCTAAGAATTCTAAAGAGAATAAAAAGGGAAAAGGTTCAAGCAATAATAATTGCTCCGGGCTGGCCAAGAAGGGCCTGGTATGAGGACCTTCTGGAGATGCTCCTTGAAGATCCGTGGCCTCTAGCTCTTTGCGAGGATCTTCTGCAACAGGGCCTGTTCGTCTCTCCGAACTTACCTACGTTTGCTGGCATGGAAGTTAAACGGCTGATTCTAGCCAGGAGAGGGATCCCTAACAATGTTATCGCGACTATGATCCAAGCCAGGAAGGGGGTAACGTTTAAGTATTACCATCGTATTTGGAAGAAATATGTCCCTTGGTGTGAGAGCAGAAAATTTTCTGCGGTGGAATTCCATCTAGGATGTTTCCTTCTTTTTCTACAAGCAGGAGAGGATGTGGGCCTACGTCTGAGCTCCATAAAAGTCCAGATTTCGGCCTTGTCCATTTTCTTTCAGAAACAATTGGCTTCTCTCCCTGAGGTCCAGACGTTCTTGAAAGGTGTTCTGCACAGCCTACCTCCCTTTGTGCCTTCCCTCGATGTGGTGCTGCATTTCCTCCTATCGGACTGGTTTGACCTGTTACAGGAGGTGGACGTAAAATTTCTTACGTGGAAGTCCGTCACACTGTTGGCCTTGGCTTCAGCAAGACGTGTGTCGGAGCTGGGGCTTTGTCTCACAAAAGTCCCTATTTAATTTTCCATGAGGACAGAGCTGAACTCAGAACTCGTCAGCAATTTCTTTCTAAGGTGGTGTATGTGTTTCACATCAACCAATCTATTGTGGTCCCGGTTGTCACCGACACCTCTGCTACTTCAAAGTCTTTGGATGCTGTGAGGGCCTTGAAGGTGTATGTGAAAAGTACAGCTCGTCACAGAAAGACGGACTCACTGTATGTTCTTTATGATCCCAATAAGATTGGGTGTCCTGCTCCAAAGCAGACTATTGCACGCTGGACCAGACTTAATATCCAGCATGCTTATTCCATGGCATGTTTGTCATGTCCAAAATCTGTACAGGCCCACTCTACTAGGTCAGTGGGTTCTTCCTGGGAGGCTGCCCGGGGTGTCTCGGCTTTACAGCTCTGCCGAGCAGCTACTTGGTCAGGTTTGAACACGTTTGCAAAGTTCTACAAGTTCGATACTTTGGTCGTTGCTGTTCCTGTTCCAAGTTTGGTTAGCTTGGCTTTCCTCTTGTTGTGTGTGCTGGTTCGGAATCTCACCACTATCCTTATCTATCCTTCTCTTGAAGTATATCCGGCTCCTCGTGCACAGTTTTCTAGACTGAGTCTGGTGGGAGGGGCATAGAGGGAGGAGCCAGCCCACACTATCAAATTCTTAAAGTGCCCATTATTATTATTACATTTTATTTATAGGGCCCCACAAGTGTTTCACAGCATTGTACAAAGGACAGTGCAGGGAGACAAATCTTAGCATTACAGCAAATACAGTATATAACAAAAATAGAGAACAGGCTCCTAGCGGACCTGTCTATACCCCATGGTACTGAATTGACCCCAGTATCCTCTATGGACTACAAGAAAAGGATTTACTGGTAGGTAATTAAAATCCTATTTTTTTCCCACAAAGGAAACTAAAGTGTGCTCTGTATGAATGAATGAAAGTAAACCAAGCAATTAACGTAGTAGTGCAGTGACATTTGCCAATCTATCAGTTGTACTTTTCTATTTTTAAAACCATGATCAAAAGTTTTTTTTATACTGCACCTTTTATCCTTTGCAACTTTTCATACAATTTCTCTGAGTCAATATTACCTTTTTTAATTAGAAACGTGTTCTCCGGGGCACAAGAACTATCTTTCAAATGTCACTGGCATACACACTATCTTTCCACGTTCAGACACCGGGGGAAATTGATTATTTAGATTGTACAATGAGAGAAAACTGACGTTTCTCTTAAACATTGTATGGAGATAGAAGAGGGGGGGGGGGAAGGGGCAGTGTCATTTTATGCCACACAAAGACATTGCCTATCAGCCATACATTCATGATCATTCTAATTTAATGATGCACAGTTACAGTATATTCCATTTAATATGGTTATCCATACCAACACTCTGTGTACTTGTGTCTGCTCTCATGGAACTTTCTCCTTCTCCTCCTCCACCTATGGGTGGTCACCAGAAGCCCACCATAGAATGGCTGTTGACTGGCTTTTCCCAAAAGAATTTGATAAATGAACCATTGCAATGAGTCACACGTGCACAAAAAAATCACCAGTCTGCACATGCTCAATAATGACCTGCAGCTGGGATTAATGTTTAACAGCTGAATTCAGGCTGATTTCAGTTGTATTTTAACATTGGATGGCCATCGCTTCTACACCATTCAATTGTGGTGACCATCGGAAAACACTGCTAGTGGTACAAAAACATTGATGTATTTAACCAACTGTTATGATTTACTGCTGCTGGTCATCTTGGTAGTGGGTCCCAGTCATTGCCAGGTGACCAGGACACCGCGTCAGACTGGCTGTGGGGGTTACGGGTCCCTGCGGTTGCTTGGTAACTGGGACTCCAGCTGGCCACTCTTTTTCCTGGGACAGTGATTACTATGTGTAGCTTTACCAGTGGCATTTAGCTTGTTATTAAGGGGGCAGGTCTGCTTTGTGCTCTGTTATTGGTTCCTGATCCTGTTAAAAGACAGCCAGCCCTGTTCCACATGGCCGGTGATAGTTCCTGTGTTCCAGTTCCTGTGTTCTAGCTTTTAGTGTCTAGTTCTTAGTTTGTGTTGGAGCCTTGTCACTCGGCTCCTGTGCCCAAAATAGTTTCTGAACTCCAGCTGTGTTCCTGCAGGTTATCCTCTTAAGCTAAGTTCCTGAATTTCCTGACCTTGTTTCAGTATCCAGTGTGTTCTGTGCAGTGCTTTTCTACTGTGTTTAGCTGTGATTCCTGGCTAATTACCATTGGATTTCTGTGCAACTCCATAAACCTATCAGCCCTGAGCAACAAACTGCTCTTTCTTGTTTATACTTAAAAACACTACTGCTCTAATAATAAGTGACTGTGTATATTCCAATTGCTGTGGATATATACTATGGACTGTAGAAGCCAATGTGTCAAATCATTGCTACTGACTTCTAAGTACTGGTGAAGTTCTGTGAATTCAGTCCTCACTTGCATTCTACCAGTATCTAAATATTGGGCTCCATCCCTAGATTAATGTGGGTAAGGTCCATATCCATAGTCTGCATATACTGGACTGAGAGGTCCTAGCTATATCCTGCTCCAGAACACACCTAGCATCCTATATTTACTCCTGTTAACCATTGTCCTGCCATCCTGTGTCTGCCTGCAGCTACTATTCCAGAAATAACACTACGGTCTCCAGTCAATTTTGTAAGTCCCTCCTTCAAGAGGTTTAAGTCCTGGCAGCCACCTAAGTGCCAGTGTGTACATCTAACACTAAGGGAACAACAAGTGGCTATTATAGGCAGAAGACACTTTTTTGGACTATAGGCGTCTTACACAATTGTGCTGGAGTTCTCTAACAATAACAAAGAAAATTGCTTCCATTTAAAACAGAGGAGGTGAGCGGCGATTAGGTGGAGGCGGGCGACTGGTAGCACACACATAAAGCAAATCGTATTATCTGAAAGTCAGCAAGAACAAAGATTGTGCTTTAAATAGGTTGCTTGTAGCAGGACGTGCTGCAATTCCCTCTGTAAAAATTACTATATAAATGTATTTCTTTATAATTCCATCAGCTAAATCATATGGCACGGTTGCCGATCATGAGATGGGAGGGGGATAAGGAATAGACATGTTTGTGTGATACATTGTTTGGGTTAGGTACGGAATGTCGACAGCCATAATGTAGACAGTGATGAAATGTTGACATGTTATGTCAACATTTTGACCTGCTGGCCCAGTGGTCACTTACTGTGCCTACTCCTGGCAGCTCCAGAGGCATCTTCTGCGTCCCGGCAACAATTGACTTCCTGCCCAGTGGTCACTTATTGCACCTGCTCCTGGCAGATCCAGGAGCGTCTTCCGTGTCCCAGCAGTCATTTGACTTCTGGGTTAGACCTCCAATCCTCTGGCATTCCAGTACGTATTTGACTGCTACCCCTAACCCTTTATCTATTTCCTAACCCCCACCACAGCCTAACCCTAAACCCACCACAGCCTAACCCTAACCTCCCCTGCCCCCTCAGCCTATCCCTAATGTTGACATTTTACCTGTCCCCAATCTGAGAATGTCAACAAGTTGACTGTCAACCTTTTAACTTTGTCATCATCTTAACTGTCAACATTATGAATAACAAGATCATTATTGTCGACCTTTTGACTACATCTTCACTATTTTGGCACCGCTATACACCTCACTAAGGATATGTGTTTACTATGGATGATTCTGCCTTACCGCAAACTTATAAATCCCCCAGTTTCCATGTGGCTGCTGCCACAGATTTCTATAGCTATGCTATGGTCCCAGGTTAGTCCACTGTACAGTCCGGTAGATCACACAGCTGGCACGAGCTCATCTAGGGAAGCGGTGCAATAGAACACATCACATTTTCTGAATAGTATTCCTATTTTTTGCTCAATAAATAGTGAAAGAATTTGCCTGAGATATGATAGCGCATGTTTTCCTGTGATATGACTGCAGATCATTGCGTCTTCAGCCTTCATCCGCTAGTCAGCAGATGCCGATTTACAAATGGGTCCATTCAGACTATAGAATGCTTATATATGACCTTAATTACCTTTAGCTTCTGCTTCCATCTGTCCTGCTTCATTGAAAAAATTTTAATGGTAAAACCATAGCCTAAAGTCACGTTTGGCATTGAAGATGAATTGCAAGAAACTATTTATTATGTACAGTATGTTAAACAAACACCAATGGATTTCCTATTGTGCACAGGGGAGCAACTCGTAGAGTGAGAGCTGTATCTATTCTTTTATCTAGTTAAAGTGCATGTTGGTGAATAATGTGATATAGCTCAAACTCACTTTACTTAAGATCCAAGGGTGTAACCTACAATTTAGATGTCCTCATATTTAGAAACTGCTTTTTAATCTATCTTTTCCTAAAGCCTGGAGCCATTTCCCCAGAGCCTTGTCTGCCCTCCACAGTATATAACTACCAGTAGAGGGCATCCTATGAGTGTTATAACCTCTGTCTGTCTCTATCCATCCTCAGATAATCTTCCTATCATCAGAGCAGTAACATGTATTATTCTGTGTTAAATCTCATTCATACCTGATGCCATTTACGGATTACCCTTTGAAATGTCTGTACTCTGTGCTCATCTGCGCATATAATAAATAACACTTTATTTGTGCTAATGACTTTACTATTTTGGGGGTGTATTCAATTATGTCTGGATATTTCAGATAGCCGAAAAATCCGGACATAGCTATTCAATCCTGGGCGTTTTCGGACACTTTTTCCGACAACGCAGATTCGACTTAACAAGTTGAATCTACATCCGCAGAAAACACGTGGATCGGAATGTAATTCGCAGATCCACGTGTTTAGCGACAGTGACAGATTTTTCGAAAGTCGAAAAATCGTCACTTTTATTGAATAGGTCGAATGTAAATAAGAAAAAAACGATAAAAAGAAAGACAGCGCTGACTGAGATGGATTGTCAGAAATTACAATGTTATTTAATATTTAAAATACAATAAAAATAGCAGATAAAATAAGATAGGTCTCACTGCATTATTGTCCTCATAGTCACCATACATATGATGTCATTCACTTGCCGCTTGGTTCAATGTCCCTCTGGGACCCGCACACTTGAATGTCCCTTATCCTGGGGTTGTGGCACAATCCCCGGGCCGAAGTGCTTAAAATGACAACGCTGGAGGAATATCTGTCCCAGTAGTGTGGCAATACAACAGGAAAGTCCTCACCAGTAGTGCGTAGTGATGAAATGTTCGGTCCTTGTTAATGGATACGGGTGCAAATAGCGCTATTTGGCGGAGTCCTTAGAGGTCCAAGCGGTGGTAGGTATTCAGTGAAGGTGACACAGGCTGTTGTATTGCCACACTACTGGGACAGATATTCCTCCAGCGTTGTCATTTTAAGCACTTCGGCCCGGGGATTGTGCCACAACCCCAGGATAAGGGACATTCAAGTGTGCGGGTCCCAGAGGGACATTGAACCAAGCGGCAAGTGAATGACATCATATGTATGGTGACTATGAGCTCAATAATGCAGATGAGACCTATCTTATTTTATCTGCTATTTTTATTGTATTTTAAATATTAAATAACATTGTAATTTCTGACAATCCATCTCAGTCAGCGCTTTCTTTCTTTTTATCGGTTTTTCTTGTTTGTATGATGTTATAGGTGTGACTAGCCTATCCAGACAGCTGCTTAACACATATTATTGGAACCACAGCTTGAGCGCCCCTTCCAACTTGATTGGTTATTTTGAATGTAAATAAGACCTAAAAACGAGTGAAAAGTGCAGTTCTTCCGACAGTCAGAAAATTCAGCCCTAATTGAATACCCCCCTTAACATTCAACTGTAGTTGTGTCAGAAAAAAATAAATGTATAACACTTAAATATGTGTCCTAATTATAATTAAAAGTAACTTAAAATTTGTGGTGGTATATTTTTCAGTGTCCTTAAGCTTGGTACAAGTCTACTGTATGTGTTGTTGTTGTTGTTGATGATGATGTTTCATGTTGTTTTGTTAATATAAATGCTGTAGATCTATCTATCTAGGGGGGTCATTCCGACCCATTCGCACACAGCGGTTCTTCGCTGCGGTGCGAATGGGTCGGAAATGCGCATGCGCGGTGGTCGCTTTGCGCATGCGCGTCATTGCCTGGCGACGATCGTCGCCGGGCAACCCCGCCGCCAATCACAAATGTGATCGCAGCGGCGATTGCAAGAAGATGGACAGGCGGGAAGCATTTCGGGGCGGATACTCACCATTTCCAGCCGTTTTCGGGGAGTGGTAAGAGAAACGCAGGCATGTTCAAGAGAACGGAGGGCGGATGTCTGACGTCACAGCCGGGACCTTCATCGCTGGATCCGTTGCACTGGGTAAGTAGCTGCAGGACTGGTCTTGTTTTGAGTGAAACTTTTTTAGCATAGCAGGGCTGCACTAGCGTTCGCAGCCCTGCTTTGCTAAAATGCACTCCCCCATAGGCGGAGATTAGTTGATTGCATGAGCAGCAAAAAGTTGCTTGGTGCGATCAACTCGGAATGACCCCCTATATATCATACTTGCCAAATTTTCTTTTCTCCTGTCCAGGAGAAGCTCAGAGAGAAGATGCTGCAGGAAACTTTGGGGGCGGGATCTGGCATCATCAAGCCCCACCCCCACCTCATGAAAATGCCATGATTTGCATAATTTTAGCCCCTCTCCATGGAAATGTGAATGCCGGTGATTATCTCTTTATCCTGCCCGCTTAACTAGGGTGCAGGCAGGATACAGAAGATCTGCCTGTTCTTCTAGGGTTGTGGGGAGCTACCCTAAAAATTGTGAGCCTCCCACAACTTCCGGGAGAGTAGGCAAGTAAGATTTATATGATGTGCTGCTGTCAGTGAGGTGGGATGTGCTGCTGTCAGTTATGTGGGGATGTGCTGCTGTCAGTGAGGCAGGGATGTGCTGCTGTCAGTGAGGTGGGGATGTGCTGCTGTCAGTGAGGCGGGGATGTGCTGCAGTCAGTGAGGTGGGGATGTGCTACTGTCAGTTATGTGGGGATGTGCTGCTGTCAGTGAGGCGGGGATGTGCTGCTGTCAGGGAGGTGGGGATGTGCTGCTGTCAGTTATGTGGGGATGTGCTGCTGTCAGTGAGGTGGGGATGTGCTGCTGTCAGGGAGGTGGGGATGTGCTGCTGTCAGTTATGTGGGGATGTGCTGCTGTCAGTGAGGCGGCAATGTGCTGCTGTCAGTGAGGTGGGGATGTGCTGCTGTCAGGGAGGTGGGGATGTGCTGTTGTCAGTGAGGTGGGGATGTGCTGCTGTCAGGGAGGTGGGGATGTGCTGCTGTCAGTGAGGTGGGGATGTGCTGCTGTCAGTGAGGCGGGGATGTGCTGCTGTCAGTGAGGCGGGGATGTACTGCTGTCAGTGAGGCGGGGATGTGCTGCTGTCAGTGAGGCGGGGATGTGCTGCTGTCAGTGAGGCGGGGATGTGCTGCTGTCAGAGAGGCGGGGATGTGCTGCTGTCAGAGAGGCGGGGATGGCCTGCTTTCTATCAGTAGTCTCCTTGTGAGGGATGCTGTTGGTTGCAGTTGGCTACAAATGGTAATGTAACAGTTGGAAGTAGTACATGTATGTGGTTAGGCTGGGAAGTGTGGGGCATTGGGAAATAAGTCATGTGATCTAGTGTGTCCAGTCATATTAGTGAGTTTTCGGTCATTATACTGTTTATAAATAGGGCCATAACTAGTGGTGTGTGAGCAATGCCACCACACGTAACACAAAACCTGGGGTGAGGCACGATTGCTGCCCAAATAGCACCTGTATTTGGCTTGATCCAAAAGGGCGCCATCCTCAGCATCCTTAGGACACACTGATAGCTCTCGTTACTGGCCCCAGCGGTGGTGCGGCCCCATTATGACATGCAGTTGGCGCAGCTGCCCCAGGGCACATTATTGCCCTGCTGCCATAGGTATGTGCACAGGATGTGCAGGGTGTGCTCTGCTTTTGCACACCCCTTGCCCAGCATCTGCACAAGCCAATACCTGCTTTGGCTCTGACCTGGGCTATATCCTGCGCGGTATGAGGACAACCAGTGCGTTACAGCCAGTGGTGTAGTTGCCCATGGCAACCAATCAGCTGCTACGTATAATTTTATAGAATGCACTTTATAAATGTTACCTCAGCACTGATTGGTTGCCATGGGAAACTTTTCCAGTGGCTCACTTCTCCACACTTTTCACTGCTTCATGAATAGGCCCCAATATTGGCTCTTAGCAGTCAGCACAGTTAAGAAGGTACAGTAGCTACATAGGTTTGCTAAATATCACCAGCACTTGCATCCTGTTTGCAAATAACGCTACAGTACTCTAAAAAAACGTAACGTTTTTCACAATGATATTTTCAGTGCTCCAGCTATAATAGCTTGCAATGCTAATTACTTCAATACTTCGGACTCTGTGCAAAAATGTCAGAGGCAATTATCCAAAAAGTCCATTTTTAGCAGCATAAGAAATTTTAGCACAATTTGCAATTCAACAAAATAGAACATTTTGTACAGGGCGAGCTGTGTGAGCAGCCTTATTACATTTCTCATTTTAGGGATTTGCCTTTGCTCTTTAATATTGGCCCTCATTCCGAGTTGATCGCTCGCAAGGCGAATTTATCAGAGTTGCTCACGCTAAGCCGCCGCCTACTGGGAGTGTATCTTAGCATCATAAAATTGCGAACGATGTATTCGCAATATTGCGATAACAAACTACTTAGCAGTTTCAGAGTAGCTCCACACTTACTCTGCATCTGCGATCAGTTCAGTGCTTGTCGTTCCTGGTTTGACGTCACAAACACACCCAGCGTTCGCCCAGACACTCCCCCGTTTCTCCAGCCACTCCTGCATTTTTTCCGGAAACGGTAGCGTTTTTATCCACACGCCCATAAAACGCAGTGTTTCCGCCCAGTAACACCCATTTCCTGTCAATCACACTACGTTTGCCGGAGCGATGAAAAAGCCGTGAGTAAAAATACTATCTTCTTAGCAAATTTACTTGGCGCAGTCGCAGTGCGAACATTGCGCATGCGTACTAAGCAGAAAAACGCTGCGATGCGAAGAAATTTACTGAGTGAACGACTCGGAATGAGGGCCATTGTCCCACAGGCTTTCTGATAGCAAAGCTCTGAAGCCAAACCAGTAGCACAATTAATAAAGTCAAAATTACTGTGAGTGCTTGGTCTTGGCCTGATATTGTGTATCTCCTTAATCCGTTCATGAATGGATGTAGTTTGCACATTAACCCTTCCAGTGCTTTTGACGGGTTCAGTATGATTTCCCGATGGGCGGCAACCTGACTATTATAATCCCGGCAGCCCCCTGTAAAGTACCCTAACCCTCCCCTGCCCCCTACCCTAACCCTCCCCTGCCCCCTACCCTAACCCTCCCTTGTGGGTGCCTAAACCTAACCCTCTCGGGTAGTGCCTAACCCTATCCCTCCCTTCAAAGGTATTGTCTGTGGACCTCCAAGACGGGATTGTCTCGAGGCACAAATCTGGGGAAGGGTACAGAAAAATATCTGCTGCTTTGAAGGTCCCAATGAGCAAAGTGGCCTCCATCATACGTAAATGGAAGAAGCTTGGAACCACCAGGACTCTTCCTAGAGCTGGCCGGCCATCTAAACTGAGCGATCGGGGGAGAAGGGCCCTAGTCAGGGAGGTGAACAAAAACTTGATGGTCAATCTACCAGAGCTACAGCATTCCTCTTTGGAGAGAGGAGAACCTTCCAGTGGCACAACCATCTCTGCAGCAATCCACAAATCAGGCCTGTATGGCAGAGTGGCCAGACGGAAGCCACTCCTTAGTAAAAAGCACATGGCAGCCCGTCTGGAGTTTGCCAAAATGCACCTGAAGGACTCTCAGACCATGAGAAACAAAATTCTCTGGTATGATGAGACAAAGATTGAACTCTTTGGCGTGAATGCCAGGCGTCATGTTTGGAGGAAACCAGGCACCGCTCATCACCAGGCCAATACCATCCCTACAGTGAAGCATGGTGGTGGCAGCATCATGCTGTGGGGATGTTTTTCAGCGGCAGGAACTGGGAGACTAGTCAGGATAGAGGCAAAGATGAATGCAGCAATGTACAGAGACATCCTCGATGAAAACCTGCTCCAGAGCGCTCTTGACTTCAGACTGGGGCGACGGTTCATTTTTCAGCAGGACAACGACCCTAAGCACACAGCCAATATATCAAAGGAGTGGCTTTAGAACAACTCTGTGAATGTCCTTGAGTGGCCCAGCCAGAGCCCAGACTTGAATCCGATTGAACATCTCTGGAGAGATCTGAAAATGGCTGTGCACCGACGCTTCCCATCCAACCTGATGGAGCTTGAAAGGTGCTGCAAAGAGGAATGGGTGAAACTGCCCAAAGATTAGTGTGCCAAGCTTGTGGCATCATATTCAAAAAGACTTGAGGCTGTAATTGCTGCCAAAGGTGCATCAACAAAGTATTGAGCAAAGGCTGTGAATACTTATGTACATGTGATTTCTTCATTTTTCATTTATTTCACATTGTCATTATGGGGTATTGAGTGTAGAATTTTGAGGGAAAAAATTAATTTATTCCAATTTGGAATAAGGCTGTAACATTACAAAATGTGAAAAAAGTGAAGCGCTGTGAATACTTTCCGGACGTACTGTATGGTGTACACCTGGGGGTATAAAAAAAGTCGAATTTGGTTGATATTTATCGATTTTAGGTCGATTTTTGATCGATTTTGTGTTTCATGGTCTAAATCACACATTTACTAACATGATTTTTTAAATCCATAAAAAAAAAAAATGCCAAAAATCATCCGTTAGTAAATGTGGGATTTAGGGGTATATTTACTAAAAATCAGTCTGGGTCGATTTTGTGTTCGATATTTTATCGATGTTTGGTCGATTTTGTATTTCAGGGTCTAAATTCCATATTTACAAGCATACGAATGTTGACTTTTTATTTTAAACGATGTCAAGAATCATCTGTTGGTAAATGTGTGATTTAGGGGTCTTTTTACTAAGCCTTGGATGGAGATAAAGTGGACGGAGATAAAATACCCCAAAAAATCAGCTCCTAACTGCCATGTCACAGGCTGGGTTTGAAAAATGACAGTTGGCTGATTGGCTGGTACTTTATCTCTGTCCACTTTACCTCCATCCAAGGTTTAGTAAATAGACCCCTTAGACCAGTGATTTTCAACCTTTTTTCACTCGCGGCACACCGAACAATATTTAAAAATTGCCAAGGCACACCATCTGTTCCCCACAGAAAAAAACCCTAAAAAACACACATTGCCCCCCCCCCCCACACATACATCGGCCTACACAGAAAAAACAATCACATTGCTCACCACATAAATCATGTTACTCCTTACATAAATCCTATTGCTCCCCACATAAATCAATCACATTGCTCCCCAGTCCCCACATATATCATGTTGCTCACACATAAATCAATCACATTTCTCCCCACATAAATCCTATTGGTCCCCACATGAATTATTCACATTATTCCCCCCATAAATCCATAAATCCTATTGCTCCCCACCGGAGAAATAACATAACAAATATTAGCCCCTACCGGTCAGCTGTCCTTCTCCCTGTCCCTCAGTGGCGGGGGTTGTTCATAGTGGAGTGCTGCGCATACTGAGCATCAGGCGGTCGGGCAGGTGTGGATATGGGTGGGCAAGGAAAGCTGTGGATGCATGCGGGAACTGGAAGATGTGTATACAGGCAGGTGGGCTGGCTGGGTGGTGAGATGCGGTGGCCGTGACCTATGATATCACACTGCCGCGTCATCAAGGCACAGGTCACAGGTCTAAGAAGAGCCCGGGCCAACAGTTCACTGTGAAGGTGCAGGAAGCTGCTCTGGCTCCGCGGCACACCTTGCAACTTGCCGCGGCACACTGGTTGAAAAAGCCTGCCTTAGACCCTTAAACACAAAATCGACCAAACATCGACCAAAATCGACTTTTAGTAAATATACCCCCTGATCTGTAAATAGACACGTGTATTAATAGGTCCCAGGTGGTGACAGGCTGCATTGTCTTCCATGGTGCTACGTGGCTGGGATGTAAAAGTCTATGTTAATGCACGTTAACATACCGCACAGAAATAGTACAGAAAACAGATTTTTTAAATCTGAAACAAATTTACAAGCACTTTTGGAAGTGCTTTATAATAGACGTATCAGCGAAGGTAAAGTACACCTGGATGTGGAGGCAACAACCGGTCCTCATGCAATCAACTTGCTTTATTATAAGTAATAAAATGAATCTCGAGGATAATGTTCCCACTACTTTAAATAAAAAGCACATTATAATTCTTGTCAGAGTTTTGCAACCCGTATAAAAGCACTCAGGCTGCTGACTTGTGCTTTTAAATGGTCATGGAAATACTTGGCAGCTTCGAATACTTTAATCCCATTATACTATCTTCTATTATATATAGTGCTCGTCCATAGTATACCTGATTCATCAGGGTACCAGATGCTAGCTAACATGAGTGCACTATATGGATAGAATAACTAATTGTCATAGTTTACTGTGGCTCCTTTGCATATTTATAATCTGCACAAAATGTCAGGTATTGGCTCATACAGGTATATATATATATATATACTTTCCAGAGTTTCCGCACTCATAATTTAGAGAAACAATTTTGGGGTGCTTCAATAAAGACAAAAAAGTCCATGAAACATCCAAAGGTTATTTTCAGGCACTCATCACCACAAGTTTGGCATAACGATCAAAGTTTAATCCACAATAGGACAGGTAGAAAATACATACAGTACAGTCGACGTTTCGGACCCAAAGGGACCATCTTCAGGACATACAGTAGCAGCAGTATAGATGTGCAAGGTAGGCAGCCAGGAAGAGAACTGATCACCAACACCACTAACCAGGCATAAATACCCCTCTCAGGGGTGGTCTTCAGTTTGCCGGCTGTCGGGATCCCGGCGCACAGTATACTGGAGCCGGAATCCCGACAGCCGGCATACCGACACATTTTCTCCCTCTTGGGGGTCCACGACCCCCCTGGAGGGAGAATAGATAGCGTGGTGCGCGTAGCGTGCCGCCGTGCCCGCAAGGGGCTCATTTGCGCTCGCCCAGCTGTCGGTATGCCAGTGGGCAGGATTCCGGCGCCGGTATGCTGGCCACCGGGGCCCGGCCGCCGGCATACCCTACTACACCCCCTTCTCAGTTAACAGCCATATACACCCATTAAAGCAATGCATCATGGGAGCACATAATTAAGAAAGTGAACCGTATCAGCTATTAACAATAATTGAAAGTAGACAAAGACAATATATTCATAGCTAGCAACGAGCAGGGTCTAAATAACCTAAACCGCTCTAACAATATCAAAAGATAACCATACAAACACATAAATACCACGGCTCCATGAAACCAGAAGCCGCGTGCGTTCCACCGGTCTATGGAACGCACGTCCGGAAGTGGAATTAACGCTTGTGGGCACTTAGCTAGATATGCTTGTCATAGCAACAAAACAACAGGAAGTGCTATACGTTCCACACAACCTGGAACGCACGGCACCATAGCATCCTACTACAATAATAGGAGAGTCTATTTAGCACAGCGTATAGTGCTTTAAACCCGCTCGTTGCTAGCTATGAATATATTGTCTTTGTCCACTTTAAAATATTGTTAGTAGCTGATACAGTTCACTTCCTTAATTATGTGCTCCCATGATGCATTGCTTTAATGGGTGTATATGGCTGTTAATTGAGAGGGGTGTTTATGCCTGGTTAGTTGTGTTGGTGATCAGTTCTCTTCCTGGCTGCCTACCTTGCACATCTATACTGCTGCTATGTCCTGAAGATGGTCCCTTTGGGTCCGAAACGTCGACTGTATGTATTTTCTACCTGTCCTATTGTGGATTAAACTTCGATCGTTATGCCAATCTTGTGGTGGTGATTGCCTGAAAATAACCTTTGGATATTTCATGGAGTTTTTTGTCTTTATTGGAGCACCCCAAAATTGTTTCTCTAAATTATGAGTGCGGATACTCTGGAAAGTCTATTGTGGGGCGCTTCTGTTTTTGGAGGATTACTTTTTTTATCCAGCACCATACTGTTTGTACCTTGTTGTATGAAATTTTTTGTGCTATTATATTACGTGCTGTTGATAGCCAGTCGGGTTAGTTTTTTGATTGCCAGCTTTTGCACTTCTACGTGCTGGTTTTTCATTGTTTTTATATTTATGCCTTGGTCATTTTCTTAGTTGTTTTTTTGGATGTGAGACCTGTCCATGAGCTGCAATCTCTGGAACCTGTTTTTGAAATATTTTTTGAATATTTTGTTGTTTGTTTACACTGTGTCTACTGATCTTAGTATTGACATAGATGATCATGTTCTCAATGTGATAGAAAACAATGTTGTTTCCCTTACAGATGATGACGCAGAGAAAGTACTCTTTGACCATCTAGAGTTTTCAAAATGATGAAACACCAAGAGATTTATTACATAAGATTTTGAGACTTAAAAAATGTGAAGTAGAACTTACCCTTCATGGACAGTTTCTGTCCGATAATTATTGTAATAAAAAAATACCAAGAGGCTTTGGGGTTAACAATGTGCCTACAATAGGTAAAAACAACATTGCTTTCTGCACTATATGGTGTGGCGTGCTTAACAAGTGTTCTCTTGATTTGATATTATTGGTGATAGTAGAGGTGGGGTTAGAGCTTGGCAAAATATGATTGGAGGTTGCCAACTTTGACGAAGTCTCTTTACCAATAATTACTTTTAATACATCTGAAAACTGGTGTGATCGGTTGAGTGAGCAGATTAGTACTTTTCAAAGTGAGTTGATTGTCTTTAAAAGGAAGAAACTTAACACTGTCAATTATGATTACTCTAACCATTAAGGGGTATATGCAATTGCGGGCGAATCGCGGCAAATTATCGCCGTTTTTTTAATTCGACACAATTCGACAGGTGAATTCCGGCAGGTGGCTGCCGGAATTCACCATATTCAATGAAAAACGGATTCGACATTCCCGCGGGCGAAAAACGGCCGATTTGCCGGATTTTGCCGCAAATTAAAAAAACGGGGAAAAACCCGGGAAAAAATGGCGTGGGGTCCCCCCTCCAAAGCATAACCAGCCTCGGGCTCTTCGAGCTGGTCCTGGTTCTAAAAATGCGGGAACAAAATTGACAGGGGATCCCCCGTATTTTTAAAACCAGCACCAGGCTCTGCACCTGGTGCTGGTGCAAAAAATACGGGGGACAAAAGAGTAGGGGTCCCCCGTATTTTTTACACCAGCATCGGGCTCCACTAGCTGGACAGATAATGCCACAGCCGGGGGTCACTTTTATACAGTGCCCTGCGGCCGTGGCATTAAATATCCAACTAGTCACCGCTGGCCGGGGTACCCTGGGGGAGTGGGGACCCCTTCAATCAAGGGGTCCCCCCCCCAGCCACCCAAGGGCCAGGGGTGAAGCCCGAGGCTGTCCCCCCCATCCAAGGGCTGCGGATGGGAGGCTGATAGCCTTGAGAAAAATGACAGAATATTGTTTTTTCCAGTAGTACTACAAGTCCCAGCAAGCCTCCCCCGCAAGCTGGTACTTGGAGAACCACAAGTACCAGCATGCGGGAGAAAAACGGGCCCGCTGGTACCTGTAGTACCACTGGGAAAAAAATACCCAAATAAAAACAGGACACACACACCGTGACAAGTACAACTTTATTACATACTGCCGACACACACATACTTACCTATGTTGACACGCCGACTGCCACAGTCTCCGACGATCCGAGGGTACCTGTGAAAAAATTATACTCACCTTCCAGCGTCCAGAGATAAATCCACGTCCAGAGAATAATCCAGGTACTTGGCAAAATAACAAAACGCAAAAACCCGTGCCAGCGGACTGAAAGGGGTCCCATATTGACACATGAGACCCCTTTCCCCGAATGTGCCGGGACCCCACGTGACTCCTGTCACTGAGGTCCCTTCAGCCAATCAGGAAGCGCTACTACGTGGCGCTCACCTGATTGGCTGTGCGCTGTCTGTGCTGTGACAGCGCATCGCAAAGCCTCTCCATTACTTTCAATGGTGGGAACTTTGCCGTCAGCGGGGGGGTCACCCGCGGTCAGCCGCTGACCGGCGGGTGACCCCACCGCTAACCGCAAGGTTCCCACCATTGAATATAATGGAGAGGCTTTGCGATGCGCTGTCTGAGCTCAGACGCGCAGAGCCAATCAGCAGAGTGCAAGGACGTTGCACTCGCTGATTGGCTGAAGAGACCTTTCAGTGACAGCTGTCATGGAGAGGTCTCTGCATTCGGGGAAAGGGGTCTCATGTGTCAATATGGGACCCCTTTCAGTCCGCTGGCACGGGTTTTTGCGTTTTGTTATTTTGCCAAGTACCTGGATTATACTCTGGACGTGGATTTATCTCTGGACGCTGGAAGGTGAGTATAATTTTTTCACAGGTACCCTCGGATCGTCGGAGACTGTGGCAATCGGCGTGTCAACATAGGTAAGTATGTGTGTGTCGGCAGTATGTAATAAAGTTGTACTTGTCACGGTGTGTGTGTGTCCTGTTTTTATTTGGGTATTTTTTCCCCAGTAGTACTACAGTAACCAGCGGGTCCGTTTTTCTCCCGCATGCTGGTACTTGTGGTTCTCCAAGTACCAGCTTGCGGGGGAGGCTTGCTGGGACTTGTAGTACTACTGGAAAAAACAATATTCTGTCATTTTTCTCAAGGCTATCAGCCTCCCATCCGCAGCCCTTGGATGGGGGGGACAGCCTCGGGCTTCACCCCTGGCCCTTGGGTGGCTGGGGGGGGACCCCTTGATTGAAGGGGTCCCCACTCCCCCAGGGTACCCCGGCCAGCGGTGACTAGTTGGATATTTAATGCCACGGCCGCAGGGCACTGTATAAAAGTGACCCCCGGCTGTGGCATTATCTGTCCAGCTAGTGGAGCCCGATGCTGGTGTAAAAAATACGGGGGACCCCTACTCTTTTTGTCCCCCGTATTTTTTGCGCCAGCACCAGGCGCAGAGCCCGCTGCTGGTTTTAAAAATACGGGGGATCCCCTGTCAAATTTTCCGCCGCATTTTTAGAACCAGGACCAGCTCGAAGAGCCCGAGGCTGGTTATGCTTTGGAGGGGGGACCCCACGCCATTTTTTTCCTTGATTTTACCGTTCCAGCTATAAAAAAAAAAAAATATATATATATTTTTAAAAATATATAAATAATACTTGTGCCTCCAAAAAAGACAAACCAAGTACCTAATCCCTTCTAATATAAATAGATATGCTATTACCAAAAATAAAAACACCAAAAAAACATGTTTTAAATTTTTTTTATTGGTTTCACCCTCCAAAGTGTGGCGGATTGAAAATGACGAATTTACTGTCTAAAAGTACTGTTGTCGAATTTCCAAACTTGAATTGAATACACTTTGGTCGAATTGCAGCACTTGTATCATTGCAGAAAAGTCGAATTTGACAAAAGTCGAATTTCAAAAAGTCGAATTTTGAAAGTCCGTTTTTTTGACGGAAAGCACTGAATTGCATTGACGATTTTTTTTTTTTGGCGAAAAATTCCCGAAATTCGACAATTTCGGGAATTCGACCACAATTGCATATACCCCTAAGTCTACAAATGGATTAAAGGTGATTTAAGCTCTAATCGGAGTAGACGTCAGTACCGGCCAACCTCTTTTCGTACCCCTCAACACTTTTGACTCCTCTTCTTCACAATCATACTCTGAGGGTGAGGCAACAGATTCAGGCACAGGCCAGAACAGTGCCGCAAATCCACCTGGTGGTGTTTCTTTGGACAGAGTCACCAAATCCTCTGTGAAACGCAGCAGAGGAAGAGGTGTCGCTACCCGACGAGGAGAGGGCGGTACAAAAAGAAGGGGTCAAGGCAGAAGATATTAGATTCAGTGTTTAATTTATTGAGCTATGAACTCTCTAAAGCTGAATTGGAAATTCTTTCCTTAGGTTTTTCGTTTGTTCCTACATGTCTACATGATAGTTTTCAAGGGTCAGTGGATCATTACAAGCTTGGTAGAAAATTAAGGCTTAGAGAATTTTTTGGTGAAACCTCTAAAACTTTCCCTGATGTGTCGTTTAGACCCCCGAGTATGTTGGATCCACAAAGTTCAAATGCCAGTATAAAAACGTTCCTTAGGCTTACCGAACGTGACATGGCATCCGTTGACACTAAAAGCAGATATGATAATCTTACCCATTCACAAAGATAAACCCTTAAGTGCCTTGCTAGGAATGATAGGATTGTGATCAGGAAGGCTGATAAAGGAGGTGCCATTGTTGTTTAGGATTGGTCCGCCTATGGGGGGTGATTCTGAGTGGTTCACTCGCTAGCTGCTTTTAGCAGCATTGCACACGCTAAGCCACCGCCCTCTGGGAATGTATCTTAGCTTAGCAGAATAGCAAATGAAAGATTAGCAGAATTGCGAATAGAAAATTCTTAGCAGTTTCTGAGTAGCTCCAGACCTACTCACAAATAACGATCAGTTCAGTCAGTTTCGTTCCTGGTTTGACGTCACACACACGCCTAGCGTTCGGCCAGCCACTCCCCCGTTTCTCCAGACACTCCCGCGTTTTTCCCTGACACGCCTGCGTTTTTCCGCACACTCCCAGAAAACGGCCAGTTTCCGCCCAGAAACACCCACTTCCTGTCAATCACACCCCAATCACTTCAATGATGAAAAATCTTCGTTCGGACGTGAGTAAATCTACAAAGTTTTGAGCTAAAATACTAACTGTATGCGCACTGCGAACCATGCGCATGTGCATTTTTGCCTTAATCGCTCCATTGCGAAAATCGGCAACGAGCGAACAACTCGGAATGACCCCCCTGATGCAGAGCTCCAACGTCAGCTTTCTGATCATAATACCTATACTATGATGAAGAAGAACCTGATGTTGGAAGACAGAGTACGGAATTGGATCACATACTGGGCGACGGAATGGGTTCCCTGACGCTAACGCAGAATCTCCAAAGAGGCAGAGGTGGTCCGGCCTGGCTCGTCAAAGATTTTACAAAAAGTTGCCACAAATTCCGGGTAATTCGAGAATATGGGATCAGTTCTCTTCCATAAGGGTGAAGGCCAATCCAGAGCTGGTCCGGTCAAAAGTGAAATGATGTATGTGATTTTGGTCCGATCAGACGGAAAGTTAGCTGATTGAAGCTCAAACTGGATCTCGCATTGATTGAGGAACCCTCGGCATTGCTTTGGACTTCAGTCAAATTTACTGGGTGGCGGTAGTTGTAAACGAGGGACTGGAATCGACACTAGAGGATTAGGTGCTGGCGGATTGGAAACTGGAACCGGAGTCCGAGATGTGGAAATGGCTGTGTGAAGAGAATCCAAATGAGTGGACATAATCTGCATGAACTGTACAATTTGTGCCTGCATGTCCTCCTGTTTATTTAGACGAGACAGAATATCCACAGAGGCAACACCCCCGGTAGCCTGCTCACTTGCCGGGTCATTGGGCCAGTGCTTACGCGTAAGTTGGGGTTCCGACAACCGAGTTTTGGCTGAAGGGACAGCTACCTGTGAGGAGAGTAAATAAGGTGGCTGAATGTAATTCCTCCTCATGGGGTGGAAGCCCATTGGCCGGAGGGCGTAAAGAAAAGGAGGACTTCGTGGGAATATAACTGTAGTTTTAATGAATAATCAGGCTGTACACGAATATTGGAGAAATAGAAGAAACTGGAAGAATTAGAGTCTATGGTTAAATGACTTGAAGAGTGAAGCTGAAGAACTACGGTAAAGAAGAACTGAAGACTGTGTTTTATGATTTTAAGACGAGACTGAAGTACTTGGACTTTGAAGAAATGAAGACGTGGTTTGTGATTGGAACCAGAAGTAACCTGGGAGCACAGAGCTGGAGAACCTTTCACAAGGAGGTAACTTGAAGTACTGGCACTCTTCCTCTGGGCCAGCCCCCTTTGTAAGGGGAGAACACGCAGGATTGGCTGGACACAGATTGGGAACTTCATTGGTAATACTCTGGCCTCCAACATGGCTGCCCCCAGCACAGGAGACATACTTAGCTGTTAGCACACAGCTTTAGTCAGCTTCTGTATCTGACACACTATACTGTTTCACCACTAGAGGACCTTACCGCAGCGATCCCTGCCACAGCGCCTGGCTCTCCAGACCCTCGGCCCCCTGCCCTTGGCAGCCGCACATCCGTCCAGGATGACCCGCTGCCAGCAGATCCCTGCCGCCAGCAGATCCCTGCCGCCGCAGCCGCGCCAACCAGCGGGACGGTAACCAGCGGGAGCACCCGCCAGAGGTAAGGACCCGGAGCCTGACAGCTATGGTGCCGTACGTTCCAGGATACGCATAGCACTTCCTGTTGTTTTGTTGATATGACAAGCATATCTAGCTAAGCGCCCACGAGCTGTGAGCGTTTCATGGAGCCGCGGTATTTTTGTGTTTGTATGGTTATCTTTTGATACTGTTAGAGCGGTTTAGGTTATTTAGACCCCGCTTGTTGCTAGATATGAACATATTGTCTTTGTCTACTTTAAAATATTGTTAGTAGCTCCCATGATGCATTACTTTAATGGGTGTATATGGCTGTTAATTGAGAAGGGTATTTATGCCTGGTTAGTTGTGTTGGTGATCAGTTCTCTTCCTGGTTGCCTACCTTGCACATCTATACTGCTGCTATGTCCTGAAGATGGTCCCTTTGGGTCTGAAACGTCGACTGTATGTATTTTCTAACTGTCCTTGTGGATTAAATTTAGATCATTATGCCAATATTGTGGTGGTGAGTGTCTGAAAATATCCTTTGGATATATATATATATATATATATATATATATATCTATCCTCATACATATTGGCAAATGTGGGCGGTGTGTAGCAAATGTGAGCAAAGAGATTAGAACACATGATGATTAGAGATGAGCGGGTTCGGTTCCTCGGAATCCGAACCCGCCCGAACTTCATTTTTTTTTACACGGGGCCGAGCGACTCGGATCTTCCCGCCTTGCTCGGTTAACCCGAGCGCGCCCGAACGTCATCATCCCGCTGTCGGATTCTCGCGAGGCTCGGATTCTATCGCGAGACTCGGATTCTATATAAGGAGCCGCGCGTCGCCGCCATTTTCACACGTGCATTGAGATTCATAGGGAGAGGACGTGGCTGGCGTCCTCTCCGTTTATAGAGAAGAGAGTGAGACTAGAGTAGAGAGAGACACAGTAGTAATTTTGGGGAGCATTAGGAGGAGTACTACTACTTGCTGAAGTGATAGATAGATAGTGTGACTGTATAATGTATATCTGACTTGTGGGGGAGACACTGACAGTGGGGAGCAGTTAGAGTCTGAGAGCAGGACTCAGGAGTACATATAACGTACAGTGCACACTTTTGCTGCCAGAGTGCCACACTGCCATTGTGACCACACTGACCACCACCAGTATAATATATATTGTGATTGTCTGCTTAGGAGTACTACTTGCAAGTTGCTGATAGT
The DNA here is from genome assembly GCF_028390025.1 of Pseudophryne corroboree. NCBI lineage: Eukaryota > Metazoa > Chordata > Amphibia > Anura > Myobatrachidae > Pseudophryne > Pseudophryne corroboree. The sequence continues at coordinate 52,601,093 of NC_086448.1, forward strand.
GTGACCAGTGACCTGACCACCAGTTTAATAATCACCACCAGTTTAATATATATATATATATATATATATATATATATAATTGTATATAATATATATATAATATTGTATACCACCTACCCGTTTTTTTTTTCTTTCTTCTTCTTTATACATACTACTATAGTAGCTTACTGTAGCAGTCTGCGGTGCTGCTGAGCTGACAGTGTCCAGCAGGTCCGTCATCAGTCATTACATAATAAATATATATACCTGTCCGGCTGCAGTACTAGTGATATTATATATATATATATTGATTTCATCTCATTATCATCCAGTCTATATTAGCAGCAGACACAGTACGGTAGTCCACGGCTGTAGCTACCTCTGTGTCGGCAGTCGCTCGTCCATCCATAATTGTATACCACCTACCCGTGGTTTTTTTTTTTCTTTCTTCTTATACATACTACTATAGTAGCTTACTGTAGCAGTCTGCGGTGCTGCTGAGCTGACAGTGTCCAGCAGGTCCGTCATCAGTCATTACATAATAAATATATCTACCTGTCCGGCTGCAGTACTAGTGTGATATTATATATATATATATATATATTGATTTCATCTCATTATCATCCAGTCTATATTAGCAGCAGACACAGTACGGTAGTCCACGGCTGTAGCTACCTCTGTGTCGGCAGTCGCTCGTCCATCCATAATTGTATACCACCTACCCGTGTTTTTTTTTTTTTTTTTCTTCTTTATACATACTACTATAGTAGCTTACTGTAGCAGTCTGCGGTGCTGCTGAGCTGACAGTGTCCAGCAGGTCCGTCATCAGTCATTACATAATAAATATATCTACCTGTCCGGCTGCAGTACTAGTGTGATATTATATATATATATATATATATATATATATTGATTTCATCTCATTATCATCCAGTCTATATTAGCAGCAGACACAGTATGGTAGTCCACGGCTGTAGCTACCTCTGTGTCGGCAGTCGCTCGTCCATCCATAATTGTATACCACCTATCCGTGGTTTTTTTTTTTCTTTCTTCTTTATACATACTACTATAGTAGCTTACTGTAGCAGTCTGCGGTGCTGCTGAGCTGACAGTGTCCAGCAGGTCCGTCATCAGTCATTACATAATAAATATATCTACCTGTCCGGCTGCAGTACTAGTGTGATATTATATATATATATATATTGATTTCATCTCATTATCATCCAGTCTATATTAGCAGCAGACACAGTACGGTAGTCCACGGCTGTAGCTACCTCTGTGTCGGCAGTCGCTCGTCCATCCATAATTGTATACCACCTACCCGTGGTTTTTTTTTTCCTTCTTCTTTATACATACTACTATAGTAGCTTACTGTAGCAGTCTGCGGTGCTGCTGAGCTGACAGTGTCCAGCAGGTCCGTCATCAGTCATTACATAATAAATATATCTACCTGTCCGGCTGCAGTACTAGTGTGATATTATATATATATATATATATATTGATTTTATCTCATTATCATCCAGTCTATATTAGCAGCAGACACAGCACGGTAGTCCACGGCTGTAGCTACCTCTGTGTCGGCAGTCGCTCGTCCATCCATAATTGTATACCACCTACCCGTGTTTTTTTTTTTCTTCTTTCTTCTTTATACATACTACTATAGTAGCTTACTGTAGCAGTCTGCGGTACTGCTGAGCTGACAGTGTCCAGCAGGTCCGTCATCAGTCATTACATAATAAATATATATACCTGTCCGGCTGCAGTACTAGTTATATTATATATATATATATATTGATTTCATCTCATTATCATCCAGTCTATATTAGCAGCAGACACAGTACGGTAGTCCACGGCTGTAGCTACCTCTGTGTCGGCAGTCGCTCGTCCATCCATAAGTATACTAGTATCCATCCATATCCATTGTTTACCTGAGGTGCCTTTTAGTTGTGCCTATTAAAATATGGAGAACAAAAATGTTGAGGTTCCAAAATTAGGGAAAGATCAAGATCCACTTCCACCTCGTGCTGAAGCTGCTGCCACTAGTCATGGCCGAGACGATGAAATGCCAGCAACGTCGTCTGCCAAGGCCGATGCCCAATGTCATAGTACAGAGCATGTAAAATCCAAAACACCAAATATCAGTAAAAAAAGGACTCAAAAATCTAAAATAAAATTGTCGGAGGAGAAGCGTAAACTTGCCAATATGCCATTTACCACACGGAGTGGCAAGGAACGGCTGAGGCCCTGGCCTATGTTCATGGCTAGTGGTTCAGCTTCACATGAGGATGGAAGCACTCAGCCTCTCGCTAGAAAAATGAATAGACTCAAGCTGGCAAAAGCACCGCAAAGAACTGTGCGTTCTTCGAAATCCCAAATCCACAAGGAGAGTCCAATTGTGTCGGTTGCGATGCCTGACCTTCCCAACACTGGACGTGAAGAGCATGCGCCTTCCACCATTTGCACGCCCCCTGCAAGTGCTGGAAGGAGCACCCACAGTCCAGTTCCTGATAGTCAGATTGAAGATGTCAGTGTTGAAGTACACCAGGATGAGGAGGATATGGGTGTTGCTGGCGCTGGGGAGGAAATTGACAAGGAGGATTCTGATGGTGAGGTGGTTTGTTTAAGTCAGGCACCCGGGGAGACACCTTTTGTCCGTGGGAGGAATATGGCCGTTGACATGCCTGGTGAAAATACCAAAAAAATCAGCTCTTCGGTGTGGAAGTATTTCAACAGAAATGCGGACAACATTTGTCAAGCCGTGTGTTGCCTTTGTAAAGCTGTAATAAGTAGGGGTAAGGACGTTAACCACCTCGGAACATCCTCCCTTATACGTCACCTGCAGCGCATTCATAATAAGTCAGTGACAAGTTCAAAAACTTTGGGCGACAGCGGAAGCAGTCCACTGACCAGTAAATCCCTTCCTCTTGTAACCAAGCTCACGCAAACCACCCCACCAACTCCCTCAGTGTCAATTTCCTCCTTCCCCAGGAATGCCAATAGTCCTGCAGGCCATGTCACTGGCAATTCTGACGATTCCTCTCCTGCCTGGGATTCCTCCGATGCATCCTTGCGTGTAACGCCTACTGCTGCTGGCGCTGCTGTTGTTGCTGCTGGGAGTCGATGGTCATCCCAGAGGGGAAATCGTAAGACCACTTTTACTACTTCCACCAAGCAATTGACTGTCCAACAGTCCTTTGCGAGGAAGATGAAATATCACAGCAGTCATCCTGCTGCAAAGCGGATAACTGAGGCCTTGGCATCCTGGGTGGTGAGAAACGTGGTTCCGGTAACCATCATTACTGCAGAGCCAACTAGAGACTTGTTGGAGGTACTGTGTCCCCGGTACCAAATACCATCTAGGTTCCATTTCTCTAGGCAGGCGATACCGAAAATGTACACAGACCTCAGAAAAAGAGTCACCAGTGTTCTAAAAAATGCAGCTGTACCCAATGTCCACTTAACCACGGACATGTGGACAAGTGGAGCAGGGCAGGGTCAGGACTATATGACTGTGACAGCCCACTGGGTAGATGTATGGACTCCCGCCGCAAGAACAGCAGCGGCGGCACCATTAGCAGCATCTCGCAAACGCCAACTCTTTCCTAGGCAGGCTACGCTTTGTATCACCGGTTTCCAGAATACGCACACAGCTGAAAACCTCTTACGGCAACTGAGGAAGATCATCGCGGAATGGCTTACCCCAATTGGACTCTCCTGTGGATTTGTGGCATCGGACAACGCCAGCAATATTGTGTGTGCATTAAATCTGGGCAAATTCCAGCACGTCCCATGTTTTGCACATACCTTGAATTTGGTGGTGCAGAATTTTTTAAAAAACGACAGGGGCGTGCAAGAGATGCTGTCGGTGGCCAGAAGAATTGCGGGACACTTTCGGCGTACAGGCACCACGTACAGAAGACTGGAGCAACACCAAAAACGCCTGAACCTGCCCTGCCATCATCTGAAGCAAGAAGTGGTAACGAGGTGGAATTCAACCCTATATATGCTTCAGAGGTTGGAGGAGCAGCAAAAGGCCATTCAAGCCTATACAATTCAGCACGATATAGGAGGTGGAATGCACCTGTCTCAAGCGCAGTGGAGAATGATTTCAACGTTGTGCAAGGTTCTGCTGCCCTTTGAACTTGCCACACGTGAAGTCAGTTCAGACACTGCCAGCCTGAGTCAGGTCATTCCCCTCATCAGGCTTTTGCAGAAGAAGCTGGAGACATTGAAGGAGGAGCTAACACCGAGCGATTCCGCTAGGCATGTGGGACTTGTGGATGGAGCCCTTAATTCGCTTAACAAGGATTCACGGGTGGTCAATCTGTTGAAATCAGAGCACTACATTTTGGCCACCGTGCTCGATCCTAGATTTAAAACCTACCTTGGATCTCTCTTTCCGGCAGACACAAGTCTGCTGGGGTTCAAAGACCTGCTGGTGAGAAAATTGTCAAGTCAAGCGGAACGCGACCTGTCAACATCTCCTCCTTCACATTCTCCCGCAACTGGGGGTGCGAGGAAAAGGCTCAGAATTCCGAGCCCACCCGCTGGCGGTGATGCAGGGCAGTCTGGAGCGACTGCTGATGCTGACATCTGGTCCGGACTGAAGGACCTGTCAATGATTACGGACATGTCGTCTACTGTCACTGCATATGATTCTCTCCCCATTGAAAGAATGGTGGAGGATTATATGAGTGACCGCATCCAAGTAGGCACGTCACACAGTCCGTACTTATACTGGCAGGAAAAAGAGGCAATTTGGAGGCCCTTGCACAAACTGGCTTTATTCTACCTAAGTTGCCCTCCCACAAGTGTGTACTCCGAAAGAGTGTTTAGTGCCGCCGCTCACCTTGTCAGCAATCGGCGTACGAGGTTACTTCCAGAAAATGTGGAGAAGATGATGTTCATTAAAATGAATTATAATCAATTCCTCCGTGGAGACATTGACCAGCAGCAATTGCCTCCACAAAGTACACAGGGAGCTGAGATGGTGGATTCCAGTGGGGACGAATTGATAATCTGTGAGGAGGGGGATGTACACGGTGATATATCGGAGGATGATGATGAGGTGGACATCTTGCCTCTGTAGAGCCAGTTTGTGCAAGGAGAGATTAATTGCTACTTTTTTGGTGGGGGTCCAAACCAACCCGTCATTTCAGTCACAGTCGTGTGGCAGACCCTGTCACTGAAATGATGGGTTGGTTAAAGTGTGCATGTCCTGTTTATACAACATAAGGGTGGGTGGGAGGGCCCAAGGACAATTCCATCTTGCACCTCTTTTTTCTTTAATTTTTCTTTGCGTCATGTGCTGTTTGGGGAGTGTTTTTTGGAAGGGCCATCCTGCGTGACACTGCAGTGCCACTCCTAGATGGGCCAGGTGTTTGTGTCGGCAACTAGGGTCGCTTATCTTACTCACACAGCTACCTCATTGCGCCTCTTTTTTTCTTTGCGTCATGTGCTGTTTGGGGAGTGTTTTTTGGAAGGGCCATCCTGCGTGACACTGCAGTGACACTCCTAGATGGGCCCGGTGTTTGTGTCGGCCACTAGGGTCGCTTATCTTACTCACACAGCTACCTCATTGCGCCTCTTTTTTTCTTTGCGTCATGTGCTGTTTGGGGAGTGTTTTTTGGAAGGGCCATCCTGCGTGACACTGCAGTGCCACTCCTAGATGGGCCCGGTGTTTGTGTCGGCCACTAGGGTCGCTTATCTTACTCACACAGCTACCTCATTGTGCCTCTTTTTTTCTTTGCGTCATGTGCTGTTTGGGGAGTGTTTTTTGGAAGGGCCATCCTGCGTGACACTGCAGTGCCACTCCTAGATGGGCCCGGTGTTTGTGTCGGCCACTAGGGTCGCTTAGCTTAGTCATCCAGCGACCTCGGTGCAAATTTTAGGACTAAAAATAATATTGTGAGGTGTGAGGTATTCAGAATAGACTGAAAATGAGTGTAAATTATGGTTTTTGAGGTTAATAATACTTTGGGATCAAAATGACCCCCAAATTCTATGATTTAAGCTGTTTTTTAGTGTTTTTTGAAAAAAACACCCGAATCCAAAACACACCCGAATCCGACAAAAAAAATTCGGTGAGGTTTTGCCAAAACGCGGTCGAACCCAAAACACGGCCGCGGAACCGAACCCAAAACCAAAACACAAAACCCGAAAAATTTCAAGTGCACATCTCTAGTGATGATTCCAAACCAAAGTAAGTATTATTGAAGATAACATGATACAGGTGATATAAGATAAACAGCAGCAAATATGATATTAATCTCTCCTAGGCTAAGTACTGTATACAGCACTGTGATGCTCCAATAACACAGTTAACAGCTTGGGCACATGCAGACCATTTTATAGAAAACAACATGCAACCGCAGTCTCATCAGCCTGGCCGTAAAGTCTGGTGTCTCAGACATGTGAAGATATTGAGACTGATGAGTCATTCACAATAACACTCAGTTAAGAGATAGGTTGATGCGTTTAACCATTTAGCTACATGACCACACTGCACCCCTTTTTTGTGCACCATATGGGTTTATACACTGCACCACAGGTGATTTCTGGATTTTCATACTTCTTCCTAAATTTAGCGTTTTATTTATATTGTAGTTACATGCAGAGTCTCTTATTCTAGGTGCTAGGATTAGTGCTTTTGTTACAGAGGAATTGGTATAAGGTTGCAGATTAAGCACAATGATGCATGGTGTGAGGCATGCTATGGCTCACTTTTATTCATCCTTTGGACATTTGCCTTTTTACACAGGTCCAAGTCACACTCAGCAGCTGCATGCAATTACAGCGCCAGTATTCAGGGTAAACGTGCATTGCCACACTGATTGTGGTGCACCAAACTGGGCTATTTGACGTGATTTGAGGAAAGGTGTGTACTGTTTGCGGACACTTCTGTATATCTATATTTATTGTCACAAGATCAGGTTATGGGTGCTGTCTCCTGGGGTAAATGGTAGCCCATTCTCATGCAGCAGCACGAAAACATTACAAAAGATAAAAATTGATCCTGTCCTGTCCGGCACTAGATAAACACAGGTATCCCTCTTTAAGAGAAGAAGGGCCTAATGTCCAACTCGCAAAAATAGAATTTAAGCAGAGCAATTACATGCTAGCCTGCTCCCCAGGTAGTGAGTGAGAGACTAGCAAACTGGCATCTTTTCAGTAGTCTATCTATCTATCTATCTATCTATCTATCTATCTATCTATCTATCTATCTATCTATCTATCTATCTATTGTTTAGTCAATTTTGGGGGGGTCATCATTCATCTTTTAAGAAATGGGCAATATTCTGACATTTTTAACGAGGCCAGACACATTTCTGGCACTACAATTGCAAGTACACACTGGCGGGCATGCATTTCTGCACTTGTAGTAGGACTGTTTTGGCTCCCACGACCCCCTACTCCAATAACAGAAGACACCACAAAAAGTAGGCTGTAGCAGGTGGCTGGGTGCCGGCAGCATTTTAAGAAGGTGCCAAATACCGCTCCAGGCTACAGGGTGCCATTTAAGGTACCCCACTAGACAGAGTAGGGTGTCACTTAGGCATCAACCTTGCAGCCCCTTCACCCTTGCTCCTTCCAGTGTGTGGGAACTAGCGATGTACGCCTGCCTAAATCTCGGGTTTTGGGTTCTTGTTTTGGATCTGTACCTCCCTTGCGAGTTTTTGATCTGTATTTGTTTTGCATTTGTATTTTTTTTAAATCATGAAAACAGCTAAAATCACCGAATTTGGGCATGTTTTTGTTCCTACAGTATTTTTAAACTCAATAACATTCATTGCCAGTCAATTTTAACCACCTCACAGCTCACAATATTGTTTTCATCCACTTTAGACCAAAAGGTTGCACCGAGGCAGCTGGATGACTGAGCTAGACGACAGCAGTGGGCGACACAAACATGTGGCACTTAAATTTCCAACATGGCACATCTAGGAAACAGAATGGCACTGCAGTGGCAGACAGGGTGGCAGTTTAATAAACTATACAAATATTTGTGGTCTACACAAGTATCCAGTCAGTAATGCTCTAAACAGCACACAATGCAAAGAGAAGAGGAGCTAAATGGAATTGTCCTTGGGCCCTCCCACCCACTAGGAATAGTTATTAAACACTGCAGTTTAATTTCACCAACAGTCTCGCATAATACGTGTATGAGTAGGAAATAAAATATATCACTGTGGTACCACCTTCACCCAAAGCATCACATAATACGTGTGTGCGTCAGAAATAGTGATCGAACACTGCGGTTGACCTTCACCAACAGTGTCGCACAATAAGTGTATGTAAGACCGGCAGTGTCACAGTACTTATGAAAACAAAATAAAAATTGTATAGTACACTGGGGTACAGCACAAACAAAAAGAAATATATATTTTTTTATAATGATATTTTTAAGTATTTTTTTAGCCTATATTATTTTAATTTTACACTGGTGCGGTGCCCCTGGATGGATGCACAGATCGCCCCTTTGAGATACAGCAGACAGAACAACTGCCTGCTAGGGCCGAAACTAGGATTTATGCCACCCGAGGCAAGGTAGTAATTTTCAGCCCCCCCCCCCCAAAAAAAAAAAAAACTGTCAGACTTAAATCAGATTATCAGAAATTTTTAAAAAAGGGAATACTATTTGACAATATTCCCTTATGTGCCTCAAATGCCCTTTGTGTCACATGTCCCGCAAGCATGTCCAACTACATGCTCCTCTGTGTGTCCCCATACATTGCACTATATCATAACACTTCATCACTGCACTACATTCCCCTATACACTGCACTACATCACTATACTACATCCCCTAAAGCCGTCGTAGTAGAGATCCCAGGAACTGGAGCTAACCCGCACAGAGTCGGCACCAGCTGTGGGCAGACAGGTTGGTTAGAGACATGGGCCCTCATTCCGAGTTGTTCACTCGCAAGCTGCTTTTAGCAGCATTGCACACGCTAAGCCGCCGCCTACTGGGAGTGTATCTTAGCATAGTAAAATTGCGAACGAAAGATTAACAGAATTGCGAATAGACACTTCTTAGCAGTTTCTGAGTAGCTCCACACTTACTCGGCAACTGCGATCAGTTCAGTCAGTTTCGTTCCTGGTTTGATGTCACAAACACACCCAGCGTTCGCCCAGACACTCCCCCGTTTCTTCAGACACTCCCGCGTTTTTCCCAGAAACGGCAGCGTTTTTTCACACACACCCATAAAACGGCCAGTTTCCGCCCAGAAACACCCACTTCCTGTCAATCACATTACGATCACCAGAACGAAGAAAAAACCTCGTAATGCCGTGAGTAAAATACCTAACTGCATAGCAAATTTACTTGGCGCAGTCGCAGTGCGAACATTGCGCATGCGCAATTAGCGGAAAATCGCTGCGATGCAAAGAAAATTACTGTTAGGCGCCGGGGTCCGCTCGTCGGTGCGGCCCGGCGCCTAGCAACCAGGGACGCCGTACGCGAACAGCCGCCGGCTCCCTGGCAACGCTGGACGCCGGGCGCGCTGAGCCGCACGGACCCTAGCAACGGGGACGCCACTGGCGGACCGTGTTCCCCGTTGCTAGGCTTTAAGGGTTAATGTTTTCTCCTGCTCTCTGGCCGGGCAGCAAGGCAGCTGCACGGCATTTATTCTAATCAGCCTTTTGGCAGCTGATTGGAGGACTCCTTGTTAAATACACTCCCAGGGCTTCTCACAGACGCCGGTAATAGCTTCCTGCATGCTGTCTTTGTTTGCTGAGAGTCTGTTCCAGTCTTGCTGTATCCGGTCATTCCAGTATTGGAAGCTCTGAACTCGGAAGTTTGTCATCTAATTCCTGGAGTCCTGACTAATCACCTTATAACATCCAGTGGTGTTCGTGAGTCACGGCCTTGCCGTGTGTTGCGGCTTGTCCGCTTTATTATTTATTATTTATGTTTTGGTGCATTTTGCGGAGGGTTCCGCTTCCACAGGTCCACTCTGGTATCCGGCGGTGCCGGGTAGGAGTATTGGACAAGTGGATTTTGGTTGTCCTTTTCCCTGGCGGGTTTCCGCACATACTTTAGGTTTTGTCAGTTAGCTTGTAGCCCCTGGCCTGGTTGTTTAGTCAGAGGGCCCCTTGTTATCACCCTGTCTCGGATTTCCCTTTGTCTCCCATTAAGACCTGAGGGGGCATCGGAGTTGGGCAGACTTAATCCGCCCTTCAAACGCGGCTGCCATGGGCTCAAGCAACCATAGTCTCGCAGGGGATTTCTGACAGCACGGGCGAGACAACGGAGTTAGGGCGCCAGGGGCTATTTTCCATTCCCGCTCCCATAACCAGCATTCCCTTCCAGTACTCTGACCATTGCCATGAGATCTCCTCCGGTCAGGAGTACTGGAATCATAACATTATTACCGGCCAACATTATTACCGGCCATACCAAAACCTAAAATTAAACTGGGTTTAATTTTTTCCTTATTCAGTTTTGTAAGAGTTATCGGCCTCATGAATCCCACAGGTTTAGGGCCAAATCCTGGTCAGCTCCTAGTCATTCAGATTCAAAAACTTACTCAGATGTTTCAGGATCTTTCCCTTCGGGTGAAGTCGCAGGAAGATCTTTTACGAATTTCCCCGAGGGTAGTCCCTGAACCAAAAATGCACTTGCCTGACCGTTTTTCTGGTGATAGGAAGGAGTTTTTTAATTTTAAAGAATCCTGTAAACTTTATTTTCGGTTAAGACCGATCTCCTCAGGTACTGAATCTCAGCGGGTCGGAATTATTATTTCTTTGCTCCAGCGAGATCCTCAGACCTGGGCATTCGGTTTAAAAGTAGAGGATCCGGCGTTGTCATCAGTAGACGCCTTTTTTGGGTCTTTAGGGCTTTTGTATGATGACCCTGATAGAGAGGCATCCGCTGAGAGTCAGTTACGCACTCTCAGACAGGGTAGAAATCCTGCAGAAGTTTTTTGTACAGAGTTTCGCCGTTGGTCGAACGACTGTGGCTGGAATGACCCAGCCCTGCGCAGTCAGTTTCGCCTCGGCTTATCAGAGTCTATAAAAGACAGTCTCCTTCAGTATCCCGCTCCTGAGACTCTCAATAAACTCATGGAGCTTTCTATTAAGATTGATCGTCGTCTCAGAGAGCGGAGGGCTGAAAAAGGAGCACCTGTCAGGTCTACTCCATGTGTATTTTCCATTCCTGAGGACGTAGAGAAGCCCATGCAGATGGGTCTCTCCCGGCTGTCTCCAGAAGAAAGAGCCAGAAGGCAAAACTCTGGTCTTTGTTTGTACTGTGGGGGTAAGGGACATTTTGCCCGTAATTGTCCGATCAAGTCAGGAAAACGCCTCGACCAAGTGAATTGTGAGGGGGTTCACTTTGGTCTGCAGCTTATCTCCTCGAAGAACTCCCTTTTAGTCCCAGCTAAAGTTTCCTTTGGCAGCCTCTGTTCCTCGGTGTCGGCTTTTGTTGACAGTGGAGCTGCAGGGAACTTTATGGACTTAACGTGGGCCAAGGCCTTAGGTATTCCTCAGTTAGCCTTGGGTAGGTGTATCACCATGCATGGTTTAGATGGGAGTCCCTTGTCCAATGGGGTTATTTCCCTCTGTACACCCCCTGTACTACTTACGGTAGGAGCTCTTCATTCCGAAAAAATCGAGTTTTTCCTTACCCATTGCCCAGCAGTTCCAGTGGTTCTGGGTCACCCTTGGCTGGCCTTTCATAATCCCACCATTGATTGGCAGTCGGGGGAGATTTCACAATGGGGTACCATCTGTAATAAGGAATGTATTACGTTTCCCGTCAGAATAGCTGCTGCCATTCCCGAACTCATTCCCGTGGAATACCAGGACTTTGTTGATGTGTTTTCCAAGGGCAATGCAGACATTCTGCCTCCCCATCGGCCTTATGATTGTGCTATTGAGCTAATTCCTGGTGCCACATTGCCAAAGGGAAGGTTATATGCATTATCCGGGCCAGAAACTGCGGCCATGAATGAGTATGTTAAGGAGAGCCTAGGGAAAGGATTTATCAGGCCATCTAAATCCCCTTTAAGTGCAGGCTTCTTCTTTGTGGAGAAAAAAGACGGATCACTCAGACCTTGCATTGACTTTAGAGCCCTGAATAAGATCTCAGTTAAAAATACTTACCCTCTGCCGCTGATTTCTGTCCTCTTTGATCAGCTGCGTTCGGCTGTGATTTTTTCTATAATTGACCTGAGGGGAGCGTATAACCTCATCCGAATCAAGTCGGGAGATGAGTGGAAGACGGCTTTCAGTACTCAGTCGGGTCACTACGAGTATCTGGTGATGCCGTTCGGCTTGTCTAACGCTCCGGCAGTATTCCAGGATCTCATTAACGATGTGCTCCGTGATTTTCTAGGAAGATTCGTGGTCGTTTACTTAGACGACATCCTGATCTATTCTGAATCAATTGAACAACATGTTACCCAGGTGCGTCAGGTTCTTCAAAAATTACGTGAAAATCATCTATATGCCAAGCTGGAGAAGTGCGAGTTTCATGTCACGGAGGTATCCTTTTTAGGGTACATTATTTCCCCTCGGGGATTCTGCATGGAACCTAAGAAGCTCCAAGCCATCCTTAGCTGGGCGCAACCCACCAACTTAAAAGCAATTCAGCGCTTTTTAGGGTTTGCGAATTATTATAGAAAATTTATTCCTTCTTTTTCCGACCTGGTTGCTCCCATTGTTGCACTGACTAAGAAGGGAGCGGATCCTACCAACTGGTCACATGAAGCCGAGTTATCCTTTCAGGCCTTGAAACAAGCTTTTGTCTCAGCTCCAGTCCTCAGACATCCCAACCCAGAATTGCCCTTCTTTGTTGAGGTTGATGCCTCGGAGGTTGGAGTGGGGGCTATCCTATCTCAGAAGGATCCGGACACTCTGGAACTACATCCTTGTGCCTTTATGTCCAGGAAATTCTCATCCGCTGAATCCAACTACGATGTTGGTAACCGGGAGTTACTGGCTATTAAATGGGCTTTCGAGGAGTGGAGGCATTGGCTTGAGGGAGCAACACATACCATTTCAGTATTGACTGACCATAAGAATCTGCAATACATCGAATCAGCTAAGCGGCTGAATGCCCGGCAGGCTCGTTGGGCTTTGTTCTTTACTCGTTTCAAATTTATTATAACTTTCAGGCCAGGTTCCAAGAATACCAAGGCAGATGCTCTGTCACGCAGTTTTCTTCCGGTTCATGATAACAGTCCTGTTACTCCCATACTTCCATCTTCAGTCATTTGGGCAGGCCTCACACAAGATTTATTTACCCAGTTAAAACAGCTTCAACACCAAGCTCCTGGAAATACTCCTGCTGGTCGTCTTTACGTCCCTGAGTTCTTGAGAGCAACTGTTTTGACTGAGTTCCATGATAACAAAGTTTCCGGGCATCCGGGGATCTCTAAGACATTGGAGTTAGTCTCCCGCTCAGTATGGTGGCCTGGTCTTTCTAAAGACGTTAAGGAGTTTGTTTCTTCATGTCAGGTTTGTGCACAGCATAAGGTTCCCCGTTCCTTGCCTATCGGGCAACTTATGCCCTTGAATGTCCCTCTCAGGCCATGGTCTCATATTTCCATGGATTTTGTGGTGGACCTTCCCCTTTCAGCTGGGTGCAGAGTCATTTGGGTGGTAGTAGACCGTTTTAGCAAGATGGCTCATTTCATTGCCCTTCCCCGACTGCCATCTGCCCAAGGATTGGCAGTGTTGTTTCTCCGCCATGTTTTCAGACTTCATGGGTTGCCCACTGATATTGTTTCTGATCGGGGTCCACAATTCATTGCACAATTCTGGAAGTGTTTCTGTGCTTCATTAAAGATGAGATTATCATTAACATCTGGTTACCACCCACAGTCCAACGGGCAAACCGAGCGAGTTAACCAATCATTGAAACAGTATTTGCGTTTGTATTCAGCTAAACTCCAGAATGATTGGTCCGAGTTTCTTCCATTGGCGGAGTTTGCTTACAATAATTCTTGTCATTCCTCCACCAACGTGTCTCCATTCTTTTCAGTTTTTGGTTTTCACCCCAGAGCTAATTATTTTTTTCAACATTCCTCAGTTTCCTCGCTAACCTTAACCTCCCATCTCAGAGCCATTTGGAAAAAAGTGCACCTTGCTCTCAGAAAAGCGGCCTTTCGAGAGAAAAAATTTTCTGACCGGCTCCGACGTCCTTGCAGTTTTAAGGTGGGAGATAGGGTATGGTTGTCGACTCGTAACATTAGACTTCGACAATCTTCAGCTAGGTTGGGACCCAAATTTATTGGACCATTTCATATCATTAAAAAAGTTAACCCAGTTGCTTTCCGGTTACGTTTACCAAAATCTCTTCGGATTGGTAATACGTTTCATTGCTCCCTGTTGAAGCCATACATTTCTTCCAATAAATTTCCTCGGAAGATCTCTCAGGGAAGATCTCCAGTGGATGTACAGGGGCAACAGGAGTTCCTGGTGGAGAAGGTTCTCGATTCCAAGTTGTCCAGGGGCCGGCTCTATTTTCTGGTTCACTGGAGAGGTTATGGTCTAGAGGAAAGGTCCTGGGTCCTGGATAAGGATCTTCATGCCCCAAGGCTCAAGAGGGCATTTTTTCGGGCGTTTCCTTGGAAGCCTGGCTTTAGGGGTTCCTTGACCCCTCCTCAAGGGGGGGGTACTGTTAGGCGCCGGGGTCCGCTCGTCGGTGCGGCCCGGCGCCTAGCAACCAGGGATGCCGTACGCGAACAGACGCCGGCTCCCTGGCAACGCTGGACGCCGGGCGCGCTGAGCCGCACGGACCCTAGCAACGGGGACGCCACTGGCGGACCGTGTTCCCCGTTGCTAGGCTTTAAGGGTTAATGTTTTCTCCTGCTCTCTGGCCGGGCAGCAAGGCAGCTGCACGGCATTTATTCTAATCAGCCTTTTGGCAGCTGATTGGAGGACTCCTTGTTAAATACACTCCCAGGGCTTCTCACAGACGCCGGTAATAGCTTCCTGCATGCTGTCTTTGTTTGCTGAGAGTCTGTTCCAGTCTTGCTGTATCCGGTCATTCCAGTATTGGAAGCTCTGAACTCGGAAGTTTGTCATCTAATTCCTGGAGTCCTGACTAATCACCTTATAACATCCAGTGGTGTTCGTAAGTCACGGCCTTGCCGTGTGTTGCGGCTTGTCCGCTTTATTATTTATTATTTATGTTTTGGTGCATTTTGCGGAGGGTTCCGCTTCCACAGGTCCCCTCTGGTATCCGGCGGTGCCGGGTAGGAGTATTGGACAAGTGGATTTTGGTTGTCCTTTTCCCTGGCGGGTTTCCGCACATACTTTAGGTTTTGTCAGTTAGCTTGTAGCCCCTGGCCTGGTTGTTTAGTCAGAGGGCCCCTTGTTATCACCCTGTCTCGGATTTCCCTTTGTCTCCCATTAAGACCTGAGGGGGCATCGGAGTTGGGCAGACTTAATCCGCCCTTCAAACGCGGCTGCCATGGGCTCAAGCAACCATAGTCTCGCAGGGGATTTCTGACAGCACGGGCGAGACAACGGAGTTAGGGCGCCAGGGGCTATTTTCCATTCCCGCTCCCATAACCAGCATTCCCTTCCAGTACTCTGACCATTGCCATGAGATCTCCTCCGGTCAGGAGTACTGGAATCATAACAATTACAGAGCGAACAACTCGGAATGACCACCATTGCCCCGGTAGCTGTCTGCTGTCTCACTGGAGCAGCACAGCACTGCCAGTAAAAAACAAAACAAAAAACCCTGCTCCTCTGTAACTCCTTGGCGCCCCCTCAAATCCTGCACCCGGGGCGCATGCCTCCTTAGGCCCCCCTAGTTATGGCCCTGCTGCCTGCACTGATACAGCACAGCACAGCACCCCTTTCAGATGCAGCAGACAGAGCACCCCTTTCAGAAACAGCAGATAGAGAGAGCACCCTTTTTCAGATACAGCAGACAGAGAGAGCACCCCTTTCAGATACAGCAGACAGAGAGAGCACCCCTTTTTCAGATACAGCAGACAGAGCACCCCTTTAGGATACAGCAGACAGAGCACCCCTTTAGGATATAGCAGACAGAGCACCCCTCTCAGATTCAGCAGACAGAGAGAGCACCCCTTTAGGATACAGCAGACAGAGCACCCCTTTCAGATACAAAAGACAGAGCACCCCTTTCAGATACAGCATACAGAGAGAGTACCCCTTTTTCAGATAGAGCAGACAGAGAGAGTCACCCTTTTTCAGATACAGCAGACAGAGCACCCCTTTAGGATACAGCAGACAGAGCACCCCTTTAGGATACAGCAGACAGAGCACCCCTTTAGGATACAGCAGACAGAGCACCCCTTTCAGATACAAAAGACAGAGCACCCCTTTCAGATACAGCAGACAGAGCACTCCTTTCAGATACAGCAGACAGAGCACCCCTTTCAGATGGGTGTAGTACGGCTGACCGGCGGTCTCCTGACCGCCGGTCAGCTTACCGACGCCGGGATCCCAGCAGCATACCGACGCCGGGAACCCGGCGGGGAGGGGCGAGTGCCGCAAGCCCGTCGGGCTGGTGGAGGAGGTCATGTGACTGTCGGTCAGGAAACCGGCGGTCACATGAATACCATCCCTTTCAGATACAGCAGACAGACCACCCCTTTCAGATACAGCAAACAGAGCATCCCTTTCAGAAACAGCAGACAGAGCATCCCTTTCAGATACAGCAGACAGAGCACCCCTTTCAGATACAGCAGACAGAGCACCCCTTTTCAGATATAGCAGACAGACAGAACACCACTTTCAGATACAGCAGACAGAGCACCCATCCCACACCAGACAATACAGTACTGAGATGGACACGTCCATCCAGTACACTCTCCACAGCTGGAGTGAAGATGGCGCAGATCACCAGAGACCTTTTTAGAATCCCAAACCTGTGAGAATCCAACAGCGGTATGATGAAGTTTTGGGATCCGAGTAAGGGGGAAAGTGCAGAGCCGGATCCGGACTTGGATTGCAAAGTTCGGGGTGGGTCTGGTTCTTGGAGAACCACACCCGCTCATCTCTAGTAGGAACACTCATGGCCTATAGTGCCACAAATGCTTGGACACTACTACCTTGGGGTACCATGAGTGGTCCAGTACTACTCAGCATTGGGCTGGTAATGACTAGAAGTAGGATTCCAATCATTTTTTCGGGCCCCAAACCCTAGAGAACCATGGCTGATGTTGATTAGGCTGAATTTTGAAAAAACATACTTTTTAAAAAAAACTTTAATTATTCCAGGTGTGACAGGTAAGACCGCTCAAATACCATGCAGCTAACACGTCAATGAGTTACAACAGTGAAAAGAACAGAAAAGTGGACCAGTGGAGAGGTTGGTTGCTATGGGAAATTTCTTCAATGGTACACTTCTTCACTCTTTTCATCTCCCCTAAAGTATGTTAACAATTTTAACCAACTACTCATTTTCCATACTTTTACCCATTATTTATAGAATAACGTTACACTGTATAATGGTTTCTTGAGCAATTTGTAATTAGTATCTAAATGAACTGCACTTTTAAATGTAAAAATATGTCACGTATGGAAATTTTATTGCATTTATAAATAACTACTGTACCGTCGTTGGCAAGTGATTATTAATTTTATTCAATTATACATTTTATTCTTTCCCATTTTTTTAGTTCACTCATCCGTCTTAATATCTTTTGTAGTAAAAATTCATTTTCTTATTGTTTAGCAATTCCTTTAGTCTGTAAACACCTCGTTGTAAGCCACATCACGTGTCTTATTATTGTCCTCAGTTGTAAGTATGACTTGATTGGTGGCATTACCGATACGGAAGAGCCCCATGTATAACTGACCATGTGAGAAGATCACCAGTCAATGTTGTAGGGTGCAGTGTGCTGAGGTAGCTATTACTGTTTGACTGTTGCCTTTATGTCCCTTGTCAGGATCCCGCCTGGGACCGGCCGTTACTCATCGCAGTGCCAGCTTCCTCTGGTCGGACGTTAAATGTGGTTGCGGGTGGCCGCATTGCATGCTACTGCCAGAGTTTAGTGGGACTTACGCAGTGTACACTGCGGCGGGGTTCCATGTGGATGAAGGACATGGGGGGCAGCCATGTTTCTCTGTCAACTGACCGGACTAATCTCCAATGGGATTCTTTGTAATTCTCAGCTGACTCTTTTCACCAATGGCAAGCTGCCTGAGGGTATATAAGCAGGATCCTGGGAACAGGAAATCACCTGAACAAATTCCTTCTCTAGTGCTTGCTAGTGCATGTTGCTGTTTCCAGGCTCCATTCTGTTTCTCCACGTGTTTTCCAGTGCCGGTTGCTACAGTCTATCTCCAGAGTTCTTCAGCTTCGATTATATCTTCAGAGTTCTCAAGTACCAATTGCCAATGGTTACCTCCATTATCGATTAACATGGATTACTTCTTCAGTGTTCTTAAGTACCGATTGCTATCGGTTATCTCCACAGTTCTTCAGCATAGATTATATTTCTTCAGTGTTCTCTAGTACCAAGTGCCAACGGTTGTCTCCAACATCAATTAACATCGATTACTTCTTCAGTGTTCTTAAGTACCAAGTACTCCAGCATCGACTAACATCGATAACTTCTTCAGAGTTCTCAAGTTTCTCTCCCAGTTCTCAAGTTTCGTCTCCCATCGGTTATCTCTATAACGCTCAAAACCATATAATATTGACTATCTCAACCAATAACCCCTTTACACAGCTCGCCAGCTGAGACCACCAAGGATCAGAAAGTGACATCCCTGACTGTAGTGCAGCAGACTTGGATGGGTGGCAGCCATCTTGCGTCTTTTGGCTGGCTACTCAGGGTCCTGACAGGAGGCAAAGGGTTAGAGGGGTACAGAGTACTCATGATCATGAGCCTTGATCATGAGCCTTGCTCTGATATCATTTAAAGGAAGCTAGGACAGGATATTACACACACAATGGGGGTCATTCCGAGTTGTTCGTTCGTTATATTTTTCTCGCAACGGAGCGATTAGTCGCTAATGCGCATGCGCAATGTCCGCAGTGCGACTGCGCCAAGTAAATTTGCTATGCAGTTAGGTATTTTACTCACGTTTTTTTCTTCGTTCTGGTGATCGTAATGTGATTGACAGGAAGTGGGTGTTTCTGGGCGGAAACAGGCCGTTTTATGGGTGTGTGCGAAAAAACGCTACAGTTTCTGGGAAAAACGCGGGAGTGGCTGGAGAAACGGAGGAGTGTCTGGCCGAACGCTGGGTGTGTTTGTGACGTCAAACCAGGAACGAAACTGACTGAACTGATCGCAGTTGCCGAGTAAGTGTGGAGCTACTCAGAAACTGCTAAGAAGTGTCTATTCGCAATTTTGCTAATCTTTCGTTCGCAATTTTGATAAGCTAAGATTCACTCCCAGTAGGCGGCGGCTTAGCGTGTGCAAAGCTGCTAAAAGCAGCTTGCGAGCGAACAACTCGGAATGAGGGCCAATAATCCCTCTGAGGAAACGGCCAAATTCACATGGCCAAGAAATGAGTAAGGGTCCTTTTAGACGTTCTGCTAACTGGCAAGCAGCCTCTCCAGTCATGGCATCTGTACCCACCCACTGGTGGCCACCAGCATTTACTATACAGGAGTACACCAGGAATACAATGCTGATCAGGTTGTCTGATCAACATTTTTTCTATCCTGGCATGGTCAGTTCTACACTAGAATTTAACCCCAATCGGGTCATGTACCTTATTCCAGCATGGTCTTCTCCTCTCCATAAAGCTGATGCAGCCACATTTGGTATAAAGTGACTTCTGGGATCCTCTGAGTGCTCACAGCTGTTTGTACATTGAGCTACACTGTAGAGATGAGCGGGTTCGGTTTCTCTGAATCCGAACCCGCCAGAACTTCATGTTTTTTTTCACGAGTCCGAGCGACTCGGATCTTCCCGCCTTGCTCGGTTAACCCGAGCGCGCCCGAACGTCATCATGACGCTGTCTGATTCTCGCGAGGCTCGGATTCTATCGCGAGACTCGGATTCTATATAAGGAGCCGCGCGTCGCCGCCATTTTCACACGTGCATTGAGATTGATAGGGAGAGGACGTGGCTGGCGTCCTCTCCGTTTAGACACTTGATTTACTAATTTTGGGGAGCATTAGGAGTACTCAGTAGTGTACAGTGCAGAGTTTTGCTGATAGTGACCAGTGACCACCACTTTTATTTATAATCCGTTCTCTGCCTGAAAAAAGCGATACACAGCACACAGTGACTCAGTCACATACATACCATATCTGTGTGCACTGCTCAGGCTCAGGCCAGTGTGCTGCATCATCTATATATATTATATATCTGTCTGACTGCTCAGCTCACACAGCTTATAATTGTGGGGGAGACTGGGGAGCACTACTGCAGTGCCAGTTATAGGTTATAGCAGGAGCCAGGAGTACATAATATTATATTAAAATTAAACAGTGCACACTTTTGCTGCAGGAGTGCCACTGCCAGTGTGACTAGTGACCAGTGACCTGACCACCAGTATATAATATTAGTAGTATACTATCTCTTTATCAACCAGTCTATATTAGCAGCAGACACAGTACAGTGCGGTAGTTCACGGCTGTGGCTACCTCTGTGTCGGCACTCGGCAGCCCGTCCATAATTGTATATACCAGTGACCTAACCGTGTTTTTTTTTTCTTTCTTTATACATACATACTAGTTACGAGTATACTATCTCTTTATCAACCATTCTATATATTAGCAGCAGACACAGTACAGTGCGGTAGTTCACGGCTGTGGCTACCTCTGTGTCGGCACTCGGCAGCCCGTCCATAATTGTATATACCAGTGACCTAACCGTGGTTTTTTTTTCTTTCTTTATACATACATACTAGTTACGAGTATACTATCTCTTTATCAACCAGTCTATATATTAGCAGCAGACACAGTACAGTGCGGTAGTTCACGGCTGTGGCTACCTCTGTGTCGGCACTCGGCAGCCCGTCCATAATTGTATATACCAGTGACCTAACCGTGGTTTTTTTTTCTTTCTTTATACATACATACTAGTTACGAGTATACTATCTCTTTATCAACCAGTCTATATATTAGCAGCAGACACAGTACAGTGCGGTAGTTCACGGCTGTGGCTACCTCTGTGTCGGCACTCGGCAGCCCGTCCATAATTGTATATACCACCTAACCGTGGTTTTTTTTTCTTTCTTTATACATACATACTAGTTACGAGTATACTATCTCTTTATCAACCAGTCTATATATTAGCAGCAGACACAGTACAGTGCGGTAGTTCACGGCTGTGGCTACCTCTGTGTCGGCACTCCGCAGCCCGTCCATAATTGTATATACCAGTGACCTAACCGTGGTTTTTTTTTCTTTCTTTATACATACATACTAGTTACGAGTATACTATCTCTTTATCAACCAGTCTATATATTAGCAGCAGACACAGTACAGTGCGGTAGTTCACGGCTGTGGCTACCTCTGTGTCGGCACTCGGCAGCCCGTCCATAATTGTATATACCAGTGACCTAACCGTGGTTTTTTTTTCTTTCTTTATACATACATACTAGTTACGAGTATACTATCTCTTTATCAACCAGTCTATATATTAGCAGCAGACACAGTACAGTGCGGTAGTTCACGGCTGTGGCTACCTCTGTGTCGGCACTCGGCAGCCCGTCCATAATTGTATATACCAGTGACCTAACCGTGGTTTTTTTTTCTTTCTTTATACATACATACTAGTTACGAGTATACTATCTCTTTATCAACCAGTCTATATATTAGCAGCAGACACAGTACAGTGCGGTAGTTCACGGCTGTGGCTACCTCTGTGTCGGCACTCGGCAGCCCGTCCATAATTGTATATACCAGTGACCTAACCGTGGTTTTTTTTTCTTTCTTTATACATACATACTAGTTACGAGTATACTATCTCTTTATCAACCAGTCTATATATTAGCAGCAGACACAGTACAGTGCGGTAGTTCACGGCTGTGGCTACCTCTGTGTCGGCACTCGGCAGCCCGTCCATAATTGTATATACCACCTAACCGTGGTTTTTTTTTCTTTCTTTATACATACATACTAGTTACGAGTATACTATCTCTTTATCAACCAGTCTATATATTAGCAGCAGACACAGTACAGTGCGGTAGTTCACGGCTGTGGCTACCTCTGTGTCGGCACTCCGCAGCCCGTCCATAATTGTATATACCACCTAACCGTGGTTTTTTTTTCTTTCTTTATACATACATACTAGTTACGAGTATACTATCTCTTTATCAACCAGTCTATATATTAGCAGCAGACACAGTACAGTGCGGTAGTTCACGGCTGTGGCTACCTCTGTGTCGGCACTCGGCAGCCCGTCCATAATTGTATACTAGTATCCAATCCATCCATCTCCATTGTTTACCTGAGGTGCCTTTTAGTTGTGCCTATTAAAATATGGAGAACAAAAATGTTGAGGTTCCAAAATTAGGGAAAGATCAAGATCCACTTCCACCTCGTGCTGAAGCTGCTGCCACTAGTCATGGCCGAGACGATGAAATGCCAGCAACGTCGTCTGCCAAGGCCGATGCCCAATGGCATAGTACAGAGCATGTCAAAACCAAAACACCAAATATCAGTAAAAAAAGGACTCCAAAACCTAAAATAAAATTGTCGGAGGAGAAGCGTAAACTTGCCAATATGCCATTTACCACACGGAGTGGCAAGGAACGGCTGAGGCCCTGGCCTATGTTCATGGCTAGTGGTTCAGCTTCACATGAGGATGGAAGCACTCAGCCTCTCGCTAGAAAACTGAAAAGACTCAAGCTGGCAAAAGCACCGCAAAGAACTGTGCGTTCTTTGAAATCCCAAATCCACAAGGAGAGTCCAATTGTGTCGGTTGCGATGCCTGACCTTCCCAACACTGGACGTGAAGAGCATGCGCCTTCCACCATTTGCACGCCCCCTGCAAGTGCTGGAAGGAGCACCCGCAGTCCAGTTCCTGATAGTCAGATTGAAGATGTCAGTGTTGAAGTACACCAGGATGAGGAGGATATGGGTGTTGCTGGCGCTGGGGAGGAAATTGACCAGGAGGATTCTGATGGTGAGGTGGTTTGTTTAAGTCAGGCACCCGGGGAGACACCTGTTGTCCGTGGGAGGAATATGGCCGTTGACATGCCAGGTGAAAATACCAAAAAAATCAGCTCTTCGGTGTGGAGGTATTTCACCAGAAATGCGGACAACAGGTGTCAAGCCGTGTGTTCCCTTTGTCAAGCTGTAATAAGTAGGGGTAAGGACGTTAACCACCTCGGAACATCCTCCCTTATACGTCACCTGCAGCGCATTCATAATAAGTCAGTGACAAGTTCAAAAACTTTGGGTGACAGCGGAAGCAGTCCACTGACCAGTAAATCCCTTCCTCTTGTAACCAAGCTCACGCAAACCACCCCACCAACTCCCTCAGTGTCAATTTCCTCCTTCCCCAGGAATGCCAATAGTCCTGCAGGCCATGTCACTGGCAAGTCTGACGAGTCCTCTCCTGCCTGGGATTCCTCCGATGCATCCTTGCGTGTAACGCCTACTGCTGCTGGCGCTGCTGTTGTTGCCGCTGGGAGTCGATGGTCATCCCAGAGGGGAAGTCGTAAGCCCACTTGTACTACTTCCAGTAAGCAATTGACTGTTCAACAGTCCTTTGCGAGGAAGATGAAATATCACAGCAGTCATCCTACTGCAAAGCGGATAACTGAGTCCTTGACAACTATGTTGGTGTTAGACGTGCGTCCGGTATCCGCCGTTAGTTCACAGGGAACTAGACAATTTATTGAGGCAGTGTGCCCCCGTTACCAAATACCATCTAGGTTCCACTTCTCTAGGCAGGCGATACCGAGAATGTACACGGACGTCAGAAAAAGACTCACCAGTCTCCTAAAAAATGCAGTTGTACCCAATGTCCACTTAACCACGGACATGTGGACAAGTGGAGCAGGGCAGGGTCAGGACTATATGACTGTGACAGCCCACTGGGTAGATGTATGGACTCCCGCCGCAAGAACAGCAGCGGCGGCACCAGTAGCAGCATCTCGCAAACGCCAACTCTTTCCTAGGCAGGCTACGCTTTGTATCACCGCTTTCCAGAATACGCACACAGCTGAAAACCTCTTACGGCAACTGAGGAAGATCATCGCGGAATGGCTTACCCCAATTGGACTCTCCTGTGGATTTGTGGCATCGGACAACGCCAGCAATATTGTGTGTGCATTAAATATGGGCAAATTCCAGCACGTCCCATGTTTTGCACATACCTTGAATTTGGTGGTGCAGAATTTTTTAAAAAACGACAGGGGCGTGCAAGAGATGCTGTCGGTGGCCAGAAAAATTGCGGGACACTTTCGGCGTACAGGCACCACGTACAGAAGACTGGAGCACCACCAAAAACTACTGAACCTGCCCTGCCATCATCTGAAGCAAGAAGTGGTAACGAGGTGGAATTCAACCCTCTATATGCTTCAGAGGTTGGAGGAGCAGCAAAAGGCCATTCAAGCCTATACAATTGAGCACGATATAGGAGATGGAATGCACCTGTCTCAAGTGCAGTGGAGAATGATTTCAACGTTGTGCAAGGTTCTGATGCCCTTTGAACTTGCCACACGTGAAGTCAGTTCAGACACTGCCAGCCTGAGTCAGGTCATTCCCCTCATCAGGCTTTTGCAGAAGAAGCTGGAGGCATTGAAGAAGGAGCTAAAAGGGAGCGATTCCGCTAGGCATGTGGGACTTGTGGATGCAGCCCTTAATTCGCTTAACAAGGATTCACGGGTGGTCAATCTGTTGAAATCAGAGCACTACATTTTGGCCACCGTGCTCGATCCTAGATTTAAAGCCTACCTTGGATCTCTCTTTCCGGCAGACACAGGTCTGCTGGGGTTGAAAGACCTGCTGGTGACAAAATTGTCAAGTCAAGCGGAACGCGACCTGTCAACATCTCCTCCTTCACATTCTCCCGCAACTGGGGGTGCGAGGAAAAGGCTCAGAATTCCGAGCCCACCCGCTGGCGGTGATGCAGGGCAGTCTGGAGCGACTGCTGATGCTGACATCTGGTCCGGACTGAAGGACCTGACAACGATTACGGACATGTCGTCTACTGTCACTGCATATGATTCTCTCAACATTGATAGAATGGTGGAGGATTATATGAGTGACCGCATCCAAGTAGGCACGTCACACAGTCCGTACTTATACTGGCAGGAAAAAGAGGCAATTTGGAGGCCCTTGCACAAACTGGCTTTATTCTACCTAAGTTGCCCTCCCACAAGTGTGTACTCCGAAAGAGTGTTTAGTGCCGCCGCTCACCTTGTCAGCAATCGGCGTACGAGGTTACATCCAGAAAATGTGGAGAAGATGATGTTCATTAAAATGAATTATAATCAATTCCTCCGCGGAGACATTGACCAGCAGCAATTGCCTCCACAAAGTACACAGGGAGCTGAGATGGTGGATTCCAGTGGGGACGAATTGATAATCTGTGAGGAGGGGGATGTACACGGTGATATATCGGAGGGTGAAGATGAGGTGGACATCTTGCCTCTGTAGAGCCAGTTTGTGCAAGGAGAGATTAATTGCTTCTTTTTTGGGGGGGGGTCCAAACCAACCCGTCATATCAGTCACAGTCGTGTGGCAGACCCTGTCACTGAAATGATGGGTTGGTTAAAGTGTGCATGTCCTGTTTTGTTTATACAACATAAGGGTGGGTGGGAGGGCCCAAGGATAATTCCATCTTGCACCTCTTTTTTCTTTTCTTTTTCTTTGCATCATGTGCTGATTGGGGAGGGTTTTTTGGAAGGGACATCCTGCGTGACACTGCAGTGCCACTCCTAGATGGGCCCGGTGTTTGTGTCGGCCACTAGGGTCGCTAATCTTACTCACACAGCTACCTCATTGCGCCTCTTTTTTTCTTTGCGTCATGTGCTGATTGGGGAGGGTTTTTTGGAAGGGACATCCTGCGTGACACTGCAGTGCCACTCCTAGATGTGCCCGGTGTTTGTGTCGGCCACTAGGGTCGCTAATCTTACTCACACAGCTACCTCATTGCGCCTCTTTTTTTCTTTGCGTCATGTGCTGTTTGGGGAGGGTTTTTTGGAAGGGACATCCTGCGTGACACTGCAGTGCCACTCCTAGATGGGCCCGGTGTTTGTGTCGGCCACTAGGGTCGCTAATCTTACTCACACAGTCAGCTACCTCATTGCGCCTCTTTTTTTCTTTGCGTCATGTGCTGTTTGGGGAGGGTTTTTTGGAAGGGCCATCCTGCGTGACACTGCAGTGCCACTCCTAGATGGGCCCGGTGTTTGTGTCGGCCACTAGGGTCGCTAATCTTACTCACACAGCTACCTCATTGCGCCTCTTTTTTTCTTTGCGTCATGTGCTGTTTGGGGAGGGTTTTTTGGAAGGGCCATCCTGCGTGACACTGCAGTGCCACTCCTAGATGGGCCCGGTGTTTGTGTCGGCCACTAGGGTCGCTAATCTTACTCACACAGCTACCTCATTGCGCCTCTTTTTTTCTTTGCGTCATGTGCTGTTGGGGAGGGTTTTTTGGAAGGGATATCCTGCGTGACACTGCAGTGCCACTCCTAGATGGGCCCGGTGTTTGTGTCGGCCACTAGGGTCGCTTATCTTACTCACACAGCGACCTCGGTGCAAATTTTAGGACTAAAAATAATATTGTGAGGTGTGAGGTATTCAGAATAGACTGAAAATGAGTGTAAATTATGGTTTTTGAGGTTAATAATACTTTGGGATCAAAATGACCCCCAAATTCTATGATTTAAGCTGTTTTTTAGTGTTTTTGGAAAAAAACACCCGAATCCAAAACACACCCGAATCCGACAAAAATAATTCGGTGAGGTTTTGCCAAAACGCGTTCGAACCCAAAACACGGCCGCGGAACCGAACCCAAAACCAAAACACAAAACCCGAAAAATTTCAGGCGCTCATCTCTACTACACTGTATACCTACTTTTTAGAGGTTGACACATTATCTCCATTGTGGAGACTATACAGGGATTGCTTCCAAATTACAATTATATTCATTGGATGGCATATTCCAGAAAGCTACAGTATATTGAGTCCATCTACAGTATAAAGACACTATTCAAGTTGCGAAACCACTGAATCTTTGGGAACTAGTGTCTAATCACCCTTTTGTTGTGCTTACCATTTTTTATGTAGATAATTTTTTTTATTTTAATCTGTGTATTGGTATTACATATGCGCATATGTTGTTACATGTTTACTAATAATTTGATTGGTGTTTATTAATTAAATACATTTTTACTATTCAGTTCATTTGTGCTCACTCTTTCTGTTTTCTATAACCTTGAAGAGCACTCAGGAGCTGGGACTAGTCAGGGGGCCTTACAATGCCCCCCATATCCCCCAAATTGCCTGGCCACACCTCTCCCTGCATCTTTTCTCAAAGGACCCTCCCTTTTGCCCATGATCCCCCTTCTAGTACAGGTCCTGGATAGTCTCTTGGCAGCCCTGATCACATGCCATTGATCAACTCAACGCACACCCAAAAAAATATTTTTACAATTTAATTATTATAATAATTTTTTTCTATTTTTGGGGGGTTTGTTTTTTTTTGGTCTTTAACCACCTATTTATTCCCATGATGTCACATTTGGTGCACCTATTGCTTTAAATCTTAAATAGAGTGGTGTGTGCACAGGGGCGGTTTAAGAGAGGATGGTTCCGGGAGCAGGTTCCGTGCATGCCCCCTTCTCTCTGGCAGTGCATTAGACTCTGACTTTGTGCCAGTGTCTCCTTCTCCTATGCCGGTCTGACACATACGTGCTATGACACATAACCTTCAACGTTTCATGCTAATTTCCTCTATCTGATGTTTTATTTATGAAATCACTTAAGTATACATGTGTAATGTGTAACATGGATACAGCTCTTTTATTCAGTCATAAATAGATAAGTGCTTTTTTTATATACACACGATAATGCTAATATTTTTTCCGTATCAATTGGTTGTAAACTCACTTGTATATTCCTGTAGATTAGCGTTGTTTCCGCACCGGTGACTTCCCCGCTCCTGACAGACACCTATCAGTGTTGCTAATCAATAAACTGCTAAGCAGGCCCTCTTATCTTAGAAGAAACATTGGAGGATTTCACATCTGCAGAGATCTCTGCAAAGGGGAACATGTACATTTAGGGCCTAATTCAGACCTGATCGTAGATGTGCTGCTAAATTTAGCACATCTACGATCAGTCACACAGACATGCGGGGGGACACCAAGCACAGGGCTAGCAGGCCCCGCATGTCTGGCCCTGCCCCCCCCCCCCCCCCCCCGCACAAGTACAAAAGCATCACACAGCGGCTGACCGGGAGTTGCTCGTCGCTGCCCCTGGTTGCTGCGGCTGCGTGCAGGGCCGTCTTTTCGTATGGGCTCAATGGGCTCTTGCCCAAGGGCCCCAGGAGTATAAGTGCACTAGGCTGATAGCTTAGGGTCCCCTCTTTCCAGGGGTACCAGATTTTTTAAAACCGGCCCTGGGGAGCCGGAGGTATCCGACTTGAAAGCAGTGGTCCCATCCAAGCCTGTTAATTGCTCTTCCCAACTAGATATATGTCGGTTTCTGTCTGACTTAGAGTTTTTCTGAGGGTTTAAGACTCTCCCCTTTTGGTGGACACTGGCAGCTTCTCTCTACTATGCCCAGAACCAGAGATATGAGCCTTCAAGCAGCTGGTCCCTGCTCCAGCTCCACACGCCTAATATGTAGTTTTAGGTTTTTGTTGGTGAATTGCTCTGGCTCCTGATCTCTGATCCCCAAGTCCCCTGAACCATATGAACCATATGAAAGGTGGGACTCTCTAGTTTTTTATCCTGTTCAAAGCTGCTCTCCCACTGGAAAATGATCAATATTAAGCCCACTCCACTATCCACCCCTCCCCTACGTATTAAACACACCCTACCACCCTGGAAGTCATGTACCAGGGCTTCTTCATTCAGCCCAATGCCCCCTTCTACAGTGTAGCCCCATCTGTGCAGGAGTAATTAGCAGAAATTGCTGCTCCAGGTCCTACATGCTGAGCGGAAGATAGAACACCCCCTACCGCCCGCGGGACATCAAGCTGCCGCTGATAGCACCACTACCGCTGGAGGATGGGTACGGGGCCCAGTGCATTGCTGTGCCCAGGGGCCTACACTGCTGCGTGTGACATCACGCAGCCACTGCAGCCCGCCCCCTCCACATGGTCCGTCCACGTCAATCAGGCAGAGGCGATCGCTAGGGAACGACAGCCTTCGGCGCATGCGCAGTTCCAACCCGATCAACGCTGCGAACACCTGCAGCGAGCGATCGGGTCGGAATGACCCCCATTATACATTATACATTACGTTACACATACGTAGGTTGCGCCAAAATATTTTACAAATTGACAGATGAGAGCAGATGAGCTTTAAAGAGACAAGCTGTAATGTGAATGTGATGTCCATGGTTTATGTACTTTAAGTTGTTAATTTGTTTGGTTTGAGTTGAATAATTTTTTCTGTCTTTTGAAAACAATTTTAGAAAGCTTGATTTTAATTTTGTGGCACCCTATTGGAGCTGCCACAACATGTAGTGTGACGTTTGTCTCCTTTCCCCTGTTGTATGCATCCCTGCTGGACACTATTAAACTTACAGCAGAGATAGAGGTAACTGTTGGTGGTGAACGTTGGAAGTTGGGTGGTGGCCGTCTTAGGAGGATGGTAAGAGCTGTGAAGCTGTGAACCAACACCAGCATCTGGGTCTGGATGTCAGTGGTTCTCAGCGGAGGCAGAGTGACAGTGGGGGCAGTTATGCAGTCGGATTGTAGTTATGTGACCGGCAGAATACCACCACTACATCCGGACCCCTGAAAATCCCGACAGTCGGCATGCCGACTATCAAGGACTATTTCCCCTCATAGGTGTACACAACACCCATAGAGTGGGAATAGAACCTGTGGCGAGCGCAGATCGCCAACGAGCCCGCAAGGGGCTTCGTTGTGCTCGTCCACAATGACGACATTCTGCGACCAGGATCCTGGCATGGGGATGCTGACCACTGGGATCCCAGCTGCCGGTAACGCAGCCCCAACCCATGTAGTCACCACCCATACAGGCAGGGCCATATTAACACTGGGGCGGATGGAGCTGCAGCCCCTCCAGGCCCCCCAATGAAAATAGGCCCAGAGGGTATGCTTTAGCCTGGCAGGTGTATACAGGAAAAAAAAATCCTGTTACAGCCAGCACCGTCAGTCATCTGAGGTCCCGACCTCTTGTCACTCTTCCACCTCACACCATCCTGGTTGACTAGTATGCAGGAAACACATACAACAATAACAGAGTACTCGATCCAATACTCTTTTATTGTTGAATGGTTAGGTTACCATGGTGATTGCTAGGCCGGATTAAGGGCATGGGGGCACACCTGAGGATAGAGGATGTGGAAGATATTAAGTGGCAACCAGGGGCGTTTCTAGAGAGGAGGAGGCCTGTGTGCAGGATTCATCAGGGCCCCCTCCTCTCTAGCCGGCAGCACTGTTGCTCTGGGCACTAGGGTCCCCTAACGCTGTCCCAGAGCACATGCGTGGATCTCCGGGAACATGGCGCGGCAGCCATTTTCCCAGTGATGTTTCCTACTGCGCATGCACGAAACACCGGGGAAATAGCGCCGCCCCATTTTCCCAGTGATTTCTGCAGTTCTATTGCTGCACCGTGGGATTCCAGAGGGAAAGTATGAAAAATAATGGGTGCAGGGTGTGTGGTGTGGGCCCCGCTCCCTGGACCCATTATAAATACGCCAGTGGTGGCAACCCTGCAGCTGTGGCAGATGAAAGAGCGGCTGTACAGTCTGAGGGGTCTATTTACTAAGCCTTGGATGGAGATAAAGTACCAGCCAATCAGCTCCTAACTGTCATTTTTAAACCCAGCCTGTAGCATGGCAGTTAGGAGCTGATTGGCTGGTACTTTATCTCCGTCCAAGGATTAGTAAATAGACCCCTCAGTATAAGCGGTACATTACAAACAGCTGTAAGCTATGCTGATGATGCAGCAGACAACACCCTATATATAGACCACACCCATTCACAGAACTGGTCACACACCCCTAAGGCGGCACACAATAGGCCATTCATAGATTTCAGCTCCAGGCCTATGCGGACCTTAACCTGGCACTGCATACAGCTAAAGTGAATGACAAGGAGAGGGGTGGAGAAGGTGTCTTCTGATAGAAGCATATGTTGGTACAAAACAAGCACCCATTGGACTCCAGCTTCTAGAGACAGGTGAACGCTAGTGCTGTGTATAAGGTTGGTGGATCTGCATTTTATTCACCCACATCACAAGTCTACCCTAGAGAGGGAGAGGTCACATCAGGGACAGAGGTACTATTTGCTTTACCTCAGCTTTGTGCTTCAGGTAAAAACAACTTTAGTTTTCCAAGTACTGCAAAATTATAATCTATGTTTTAACTGTGTTACACCATTTTTGCTTTTATGTTTCTGTGCATGCGTATAAAAAGCGTTTGAAAAATTCCAAATGGTTGAAGACTACGTGTGGAACACTCCAAGATTTGAGATAAGCTGTAAAGATTTTTTATTTGGTACGGGTCTTTTATTTTTCTTTGGCCAGATGAAAATCTAGAGAACTTCACAAGATCACAGCTACAGTAACTCCACTTTCCATGGAAAATAACAGCGGGACAATCATTTCTTTCCATTTTGTTAAGCCGGTTCTTTGTCATCCTGATTGCTATGTGGTTTGGCCTAACTTTGAAATGTCACCAGGCCTTTAAAAAATGATGATATATTGTCTCATTTTATCAGCCCTTCCACTGTGTAGCAAGTCCTTTGATTGATGCCTTCTGTGAAGCCTTTCTCAGTGGATATATATTGTGTGTAATACCAGAGAGAGCTAGTGATCCACAAATTACCCTTTCCGGGTAATTGCATGAAGCCAATTTGATTCACATTGTCATAGTCCTGGAACCGTGATTTCTCTCTTTTATTGAAGGGTGACACCTGGCGTGCAATCCCTGTCTGAGGAACACACTTTTCAAGAGCTGTTTGTGCTTTGTGATGCAGCATAAGTACGGAGCCAGTTGTCTGAGCACAAAGTGCATGAACTCAATCTGTGCGTGCCCAGAACAGTGCGCCAGTGCAGAGAAACTACTTTTTGTCATTTGTGCCTGTTTCCAGAAGCTGGCATCCAGAAGGGCAGATTGGGGACTTTCAGGCGGAAGTCAAGAACCTGGAAAAAAGGGGTGTTTTCTGCACAGGAGAGAAAAATTGTTCAGTACGGATACAGTAGGTACAAAATAAGTAAAAGACACTGATAGTGCCAGTACATAACCTGGTGTTGGTGGTAAACCACTGGGTTAGAATAACTGTGGGGTATATTCAATTGGGGGCAAAATAATAGGAAATCCTATTCAATTGAAGATGAGAAAATGAGCTGCAATGAGATCACCGCATCTTTCTCTTCTCGCAGCCCCAGAACGTGCCTAATATTTTCTTAGATTGTTATTTTAAGCAAACATAGGTGGTCATTCCGAGTTGATCGCTCGCTAGCAGTTTTTAGCAGCCGTGCAAACGCTATGCCGCCGCCTTCTGGGAGATACTTAGCTTAGCAGAAGTGCGAACGATTGCATCGCAGAACGGCTACAAAAATAAAATTGTGCAGTTTCTGAGTAGCTTCAGACCTACTCAGCGCTTGCGATCACTTCAGACCATTCAGTTCCGTCACAAACACGCCCTGCATTCGGCCAGCCACACCTGCGTTTTTCCTGGCACGCCTGCGTTTTTTCGAACACTCCCTGAAAATGGCCAGTTGCCACCCCACTTCATGTCAATCACTCTGCGGTCAGCAGTGCGACTGAAAAGCTTCGCTAGACCTTTTGTAAAAATACATTGGCCGTTGTGAAAGTACATCACGCGTGTGCACTGCGCCGCATACGCATGCGCAGAAGTGCCGTTTTTTTCCTTAATCGCACCGCAGCGAACATTTTCAGCTAGCGATCAACTCGGAATGACCCCCATTGTTGGGAATTGCCCCGACACTTCTTGAACACCCCCCCCCCCCCTTAATGACTAATTAAGCAATTGGAAGTTTCCTATTAGCTTAATTATCCCATAGTTACTTAACTTCTGCAATGCTGTCCTCCTTTTCCGCTTCCTGACATTCATGTTTTCCTCTTCTGCGGTGTGTTTTGTGTATGTATGCTGTGACTCCCTTACAGTCTGTGTGACCCCCCGGTGTGTGAGACATGCCGTCATTCATTGTCTGTGTGCGTCCCAGTCGGTAGTGTGGAGCATGCGGCAGACGGGCACAGGAGCGGGTAGAACCCATCGCTTAGTGTCCGATGTTCCGAGGCCACATCTTTTTTTTTTCTCCCCAGCAGGATTTTGGCCACAAAAAAAAATGTGTAATGTATAGAGAGCCCAGGCAGCAGCAGCCGTATGTCCCGTGGCAGCCCACACAGCATCAGATCCATGAGAATGGAATGTAAATTTCCAGCACAGCAAGGGCTTCAGCATGGACCTCAGATTTGTGACCTCCCTTAAGGGGGCCCCGGCATCGGGCCCGGTGTCACATCACAGGCAGCTGCTAAGCATTCTTCCTGGTCCTGCTCTCCCATCCAGTATCACCCAGCCAGCGTAACAATATTATATCTACCTTATCTCTATCCTTCCACGCAGTGGTGCAGATGGCGGGGGGTACTCTTTACCCATGCCTGTTGACGGTGCCAGGGGAGGTCCCACTGCCTCCCCTTCCCCGTTGTAGACAGCACCGGCATGGAGACAGGAGAAAGAGGACACTGCTGCAGCGGCTGCCTCTCTCACCAGCGCAGCACATACGCTGCTCACCCTGCACCCCCCCTTACCCCGCCCTCCTTCAGCGGCATCAGTCCGTCAGAATGCCGGCAGCAGGGCAAGCGCTAAGAGCCCCCTTGCGGTCTTAGTGGCTCGCTGCACTTGCCACAGGATCTATTCCCACTCTATAGGTGTCATGGACACCCACGAGTGGAAATATCCCTGTTTCGCCAGGATTCCGGGTGTCGATATTGTCAGATGTCGGGATTTAGGCGTCGGTATACTGAACACCAGGATCCCGACAGCCGGTATTTTAACTGCAACCCGTTCTGACGTTATGTAATCAGTGTGATTTCGGGGAGTTTGCCACTAAATTTAAAGCAGCAATCTGTTATAAGGCTGGGTTTGCCTTATTACGGATTGCTGCTTTAACCCTAGCGACAAACTCACCAAACTCATGGTGGTTCCTTAATCTCAGAAATAACATTTCTTCCTGTGTGTAACAGTGAATCTTGTCAGAATCCGTTTGGATTTCCCCTTGTGAAAACATATTAGCAGGGACTGATGTTCACGGTACAATAGCAAGTTTATTAAAGCAGTGTACAACTGTAAACAATAAATATAAACCAGGAATAACTAGAGAACACAAAATGAAAGGGAGAACTGAGGGGACATGGGATGCCAGGAGACTGTGAATACACGGGATGC
Organism: Pseudophryne corroboree; assembly: GCF_028390025.1. Lineage (NCBI taxonomy): Eukaryota > Metazoa > Chordata > Amphibia > Anura > Myobatrachidae > Pseudophryne > Pseudophryne corroboree. Next base: position 52,635,535 of record NC_086448.1, read on the forward strand.
CAGGAGACTGTGAGTACATGAAAACGGTGTAGACTGTGGAAATACTAAAGACACTGTGGACTGTGAAGGCACTTTGCAATAGGATTGTTCAGTAGCGGATATTGCACCATAGCAGGATGCACTTGAACAGGGAATGCAGGGTTGCACTGTGGTAGAGTATGTAACAAACCAGGATAACACGATTGCACTGTAGCAGGATCACAGGATAGCACTGTGGTAGAGTATGCAACGTAGCAGGATAACAGGATTGCACTGTAGCAGGATCACAGGATAGCACCGTGGTAGAGTATGCACTGTAGCAGGATAACAGGATTGTACTGTAGCAGGATCACAGGATAGCACTGTGGTAGAGTATGCACTGTAGCAGGATAGCAGGATTGCACTGTAGCTGGATCACAGGATAGCACTGTGGTAGAGTATGCACTGTAGCAGGATAACAGGATTGCAATGTAGCTGGATCACAGGATAGCGCTGTGGTAGAGTATGCACTGTAGCAGGATAACAGGATTGCACTGTAGCTGGATCACAGGATAGCACTGTGGTAGAGTATGCACTGTAGCGGGATAACAGGATAGCACTGTAGCTGGATCACAGGATAGCACTGTGGTGGAGTATGCACTGTAGCAGGATAACAGGATTGCACTGTAGCTGGATCACAGGATAGCACTGTGGTAGAGTATGCACTGTAGCAGGATAACAGGATTGCACTGTGGTAGAGTATGCACTGTAGCAGGATAACAGGATTGCACTGTAGCTGGATCACGGGATAGCACTGTGGTAGCGTATGCACTGTAGCAGGATAACAGGATTGCACTGTGGTAGAGTGTGCACTGTAGCAGGATAACAGGATTGCATTGTAGCTGGATCACAGGATAGCACTGTGGTAGAGTATGCACTGTAGCAGGATAACAGGATTGCACTGTAGCTGGATCACATGATAGCACTGTGGTAGAGTATGCACTGTAGCAGGATAACAGGATTGCACTGTAGCTGGATCACAGGATAGCACTGTGGTAGAGTATGCACTGTAGCAGGATAACAGGATTGCACTGTAGCTGGATCACAGGATAGCGCTGTGGTAGAGTATGCACTGTAGCAGGATAACAGGATTGCACTGTAGCTGGATCACAGGAAAGCACTGTGGTAGAGTATGCACTGTAGCAGGATAACAGGATTGCACTGTAGCTGGATCACAGGATAGCACTGTGGTAGAGTATGCACTGTAGCAGGATAACAGGATTGCACTGTAGTAGAGTATGCACTGTAGCAGGATAACAGGATTGCACTGTAGCTGGATCACAGGATAGCACTGTGGTAGCGTATGCACTGTAGCAGGATAACAGGATTGCACTGTAGCTGGATCACAGGATAGCACTGTGGTAGAGTGTGCACTGTAGCAGGATAACAGGATTGCATTGTAGCTGGATCACAGGATAGCACTGTGGTAGAGTATGCACTGTAGCAGGATAACAGGATTGCACTGTAGCTGGATCACAGGATAGCACTGTGGTAGAGTATGCACTGTAGCAGGATAACAGGATTGCACTGTAGCTGGATCACAGGATAGCACTGTGGTAGAGTGTGCACTGTAGCAGGATAACAGGATTGCATTGTAGCTGGATCACAGGATAGCACTGTGGTAGAGTATGCACTGTAGCAGGATAACAGGATTGCACTGTAGCTGGATCACAGGATAGCACTGTGGTAGAGTATGCACTGTAGCAGGATAACAGGATTGCACTGTAGCTGGATCACAGGATAGCACTGTGGTAGAGTATGCACTGTAGCAGGATAACAGGATTGCACTGTAGCTGGATCACAGGATAGCGCTGTGGTAGAGTATGCACTGTAGCAGTATAACAGGATTGCACTGTAGCTGGATCACAGGATAGCACTGTGGTAGAGTATGCACAGTAGCAGGATAACAGGATTGCACTGTAGCTGGATCACAGGATAGCACTGTGGTAGAGTATGCACTGTAGCAGGATAACAGGATTGCACTGTGGTAGAGTATGCACTGTAGCAGGATAACAGGATTGCACTGTAGCTGGATCACAGGATAGCACTGTGGTAGCGTATGCACTGTAGCAGGATAACAGGATTGCACTGTAGCTGGATAACAGGATAGCACTGTGGTAGAGTGTGCACTGTAGCAGGATAACAGGATTGCATTGTAGCTGGATCACAGGATAGCACTGTGGTAGAGTATGCACTGTAGCAGGATAACAGGATTGCACTGTAGCTGGATCACAGGATAGCACTGTGGTAGAGTATGCACTGTAGCAGGATAACAGGATTGCACTGTAGCTGGATCACAGGATAGCACTGTGGTAGAACCTGGCAGTTCTATGGATAATTTAGCAGTAGAGACCAGCATAACCAGGACCAGGAACTGAGACAACCTTGACACGATGAACTGGCAACAGGGAGCCTGTGTGGCTGGCCTAAGTAGTGAGTTCAGGTGCTGCTCACAGCTGTGGTAACAGCTGATAATCAAGCTGCAGATACAGAGCAGAGTGCTGAGCACCAGAGCAGAGAGCTCCACCCCAGGCATGGAGGAGAAACTGCATGGATCGTGACAAATCTATTGTTACCAAAATCACTATTACTTTTTTTAGATTATGTTATGTTCTATATTATTATTATTATTATTATTATTATTATTATCCTTTATTTATATGGCTCCACAAGGGTTCCGCAGCGCCCAATTACATATGCACATAATCAAAACAGGAAAACAGTGACTTACAGTTGAAGACAATATAGGACAAGTACAGGGTAACTAAGCATAACTACACCAGTAGACGACATAGAGATAAGTTCCAACGTGGCCAAAAACTGCGGGATTTGGGCAGTTGAGGATTATTAAAGTAAGAAAAGGATAAGCACATGAGGGAAGAGGGCCCTGCTCGTGAGAGCTTACATTCTAAGGGACTTTTATTTCATTATTTCCTCCCATAAAACTATCAGCGTGCCCAGTTTCATTAGAAATGTGCATAAATTAAACAAAAAAAGTGATTGAATGTGAATAATATAAGAGGGAGCAGGATTTGGCAGGGGGTATGAGTGGCGCACCACAGTTTGGCACTGTCTATGTGAAATCTGCATGAATCTGTCAGAGTCTGACAAGCATTATGCTAATGACTGTGCATGGATCAAAGAACATCTCAACAATCTCATCTAGACGGGTATTGCAAAAATAAAAAGCAAATTAATATTGAGATGAAAGGTGTTCAACAAAAGCAGAAGAGTACAGAGTGATTTGCAGGACAAGGTGGGTGTTACGTGCCAATACTGGCTCAACAGTACTAATTAACATTATAGTGATGGTGCAATTATTTAATTGTGCCGAGCTGTGATGTTAGCAATCAACTATAATTGTTCTATCAGACTATAATAATACTAGGTGCTTCATCGCGCCCTACGGGCGCTCTTCACACCGTCGCAAGGGGCTACGCCCCCTTAACCCTTGCATGCCTTTCTGGGGTTCTATATTTGTGTTATATGGAGTATCACCTGCATTCCTTTGTTAGTGGTTAAATATTGCACAATGAAAGGGTGTGCGATGGTGAAGGAGGCGCAGCCCCTTGCGACGGCGTGAACAGCACCTGCAGGCCACAATGTACAGAATGTAGCGGGTGCGGGGGGTACTGCGGATGTGTCTGTAGATGCTGCGGATGGAGGGGGGGCGGAAGTGGGGGTGGGGCCCGGATGGGGAAGGGTTGGGAGGTGCTGCGGGTGGGGGAGGGGCAGAGGAGTGGGGGATGCAGATGGGGGAGGGGTCCGGAGGCACTGCAGGTGGGGGAGGGGCAGGGGTGGCATGGGTGGGGGAGGGGCAGGTGTGGGGATGTTGCGGATGGGTGAAGGGTTCCGGAGGTGCTGTGGGATGGGAAGGGGCGGGAGTGCCGCTGGTGGGGTAGGGGTCCGCAGGCGCCATGGGTAGGGGAGGGGCAGGTACGGGTGTTGCGGCGGATCGGGAAGGAGGTCCGGAGGTGCTGCAGGTGGTGGAGGGGCAGGTGCGGGGGTGCCATTGGTGGGGGAGGGGTGGGTGAGGGGGGGGACCACGGATGGAGGAGGGTGTCTGCAGATGCTGCGGGTGGAGGGGGGCAGGTGTGGGGGAGACATATAAGGGGGGTGAATGGTGGAGGGGGCCTGGAGATTGCTGGGGGTGGTGAAGGGGCGGAGGAGTGGGAGCCGCGGGTGGTGTAGGGGGTCTGGAGGCACAGCATGTGGGGGAGGGGTGGAGTGCCGCATGTGGTGGAGGGGAAGGTGCGGAGGTGTGGTGCATTGGGGAGAGGTCTGGAGGTGCTGCGGGTATTGTACCTGCCAAAAAGGTAGTTGGAGGGTATGCAGTAACAGGGCCAGGACAGGGGTGACAGGGTCAGAACAGGGTTGACTGGGCCAGGACAGGGGTGACAGGGTCAGAACAGGGGTGACAGGGTCAGAACAGGGGTGACGGGGCCAGGACAGGGTTGACGGGGGCCAGGACACGGGCGACGGGGCCAGGACAGAAATGACAGGGACAGGATAGGGGTGACAGGGTCAGTGTAGGGGCGGCAGGACCAGGACAGGGGTGACAGGGCCAGTATAGGGTTGACAGGGCAAGCACAGGGGTGACAGGGCCAGGATAGGGGTAGCAGGGCCAGCATAAGGGTGACAGGGCCAGGATAAGGGTGAACGGGCCAGGATAAGGGTGAAAGGGCCAGGATAAGGGTGGCAGGTCAAGGCCAGGGGTGACAGGGACATGACAGAACACAGGGCATGGGAGAGATTGGTATTAGGGACAGAACAGTGGTGACAGACAGATGTGTGTTACCGGAGTCACTGCTGCTGGCTGCTGCTGTTCCACTCCAACCTGTTGGGATCTGCTGCTGGTGGAGACTTGGCATGGCTGACTCTCTTAGGCTGTAGTCCTGCTTCCTCTGCCTGTCCGCATCACTCCCCCCCTCCTCAGTCACACACCGCAGACCTCGCGCAGCTGCCAGGCACTGTGGTAAGGGGAGACTGGGAGTGACTGGTTAGCTCCCAGGAGACGCTGCTGCTGGAGGGAGGAGGGGGTCAGAGCCTGCAAGCAGCGCTGACTTCTGCAGCGCTACCCGCCGGCTAAAGTGTGTGAAGGAGCTGGGCGCACCTCACTGCGGGTGGCAGCGCTGCAGCTAGCGGTGGGGTTGCCGGGGCTGGAGATAACAGAGGCAGTACGGAAAGTGCACAGCGACTGGTGACCCACAAAACTACAGCTAAGAAGCGTGGAGTGTACCAGAAAGTGACGCTCCTCCGCGCCAGAGAGACCCTGCTGAGTATGCTGATGTGGGGGTCAAGTATGGCATACCCCCTCACACCCCCCCATACCTCCCAAATGTCCCAATTTTCGCGGGACAGCCCCATTTTTTGGGGTCTGTCCCGCTGTCCCACCCGCGGGTCGCAGTGTCCCACGGTGGGGGGTGGGGGGGGCAGTTGGAAAGCTCCGGTACTCGCTGTTCTGCTTAGCAGAGCAGCGGTGAATAGTGGAGACAGAGGGAGAGGGGGCATCAGGGGGTACGGATTAAGGGGGGGGGGTTCAAGCAGCAGAGCCGGATTAAGGGGGGGGGCAGGCGGTACGTACCGTTGGCCCCACAGTTTTAGGGGGCCCCTCGGCTGGAGTAGCTCTGTCCCAGCTCAGAAGCTCCCCGCCCTGCCAGCAACAACATTGTGCTACAGTCGGCACACGCTGCTGCGTATTGGCAGGTCTGTGGTGTTGCAGGGAGGCAGCAGTCTCCCTGCTTCCTTCTGCCTGTGCGGGTGTGTAGGGGGGAGCGACCACCTCCTCTGGATTTAGCCCTAGCTGAGGGGCCAAAATCCCATAAAAAAAAAAAAAAAATCCCGGAATTTGCATAAGGGGCGTGGCCTCGCGTCCCGCGATTAGGCCACGCCCCCAACCCCACAGCAGGCACAGCAATGAGATAGGGCTCCCCTTTCTCAAGTACCCTGTGCCCCCCGGACTCATAATCAGCCCCTGGGGGCATGCCAGCAGCTCACAGAGCGCTGGGCATGCCCCCTCACTGACGAAAACGGGGCCCTCCCGTGAAGCCACGCCCCATTTTCGCTGTGTGTGTGTGTGTGTGTGTGTGTGTGTCCTGCTCCTGAAGAAGCTGGGAGGTATGCACCCTGCCTGTGCCATGTCCATACTATCTGCTTCTGCAGCTGCTCCTAGTGTCCTATAGATTTGGCCAAATCTGTGACTCATTTGACTAACTCCGCCCACTGTTGTGACTCCGCCCAGCGTTAGCAAATGAATCACAAAATCACAGATCTGGGCTATTATATAGGAGATATCCAAGTGAATGTACAACATAGATAATAGGTCAAGTAACATTTGTGCTGCATTTGGCAGTAATACTGTATGTAGGGTGTAGCCAGTGTCAGACTGGGGCATAAAGAGCCCACTTGTGAAAATGCAATGGTGGGGGCTAGCTGCAAGCTAGTCCAGGCCAGAGGCTCTGCTCTTTTTCAGGCTTTGGCCAGGGAGCCAGGTGGAGGAGCAGGAAGAAGTTACTCGGAACTAGTGAGCTACAGTGATGCCCATATAATTAACAAGAACTTTTCCTATTAATAAAAGTAAATCAATTCATAAATAATAATTTAAACAGTAGTTCATTAAAAATAATGCTTCATTATAAGAATAAAGACAGCTTACCTAATTCTACAGAGAATTGTGTTACCATAACAGCGTGTTCTGCCCTGAGGAGTGATAAAGAAACTTGGCTAACAAAATGTATCACCTACGTTGGGATACTGTAAAAATGCCGGTAATCGGGATCCTGACAGGAGAGCGAAAGTAAAGGGGCCTGGCATATGTGGGTCACCTCAGTCAGTTACCAGCTTCACCCATAACCCAGCCATAGCCCCCCTCTCCCCCCTACACTTACCTGGTGCAGTCAGTGGTCTTCCTCCCGGTGCAGCGGCCTGTCCAACCCATTGATGCAGTTGGCGCTTGGCGCTGTCAAAGTAAAAAATATTACATAAAGAGAACATACAAACTACACACATTTAAGTCGCTATACTTGCAAATATGCGCAGCGAGCACAGCAATATATGGTAACATACGCATTTACACGGACATGCCACAGAGATGGATTCGACACTTATTTCATACAGTACATAATTATAATAATATCAAGCGCCAGACATCATGGTGATTTAAAATCACCTAATGAATTAATGTCATGAATGTGTATTATTTGAATGGAACCAGATAAACCTGTCATGTTTACTTTTAAAACAAGCAGAGATTGGTGTGTAGATTAATTTGATACTTGTTATTAAGTTGTAGGACATTGCAGCGGATAGTTATGATTGAATGTATAAAAGCTAAAATCACTTTGTTAGAACAATGAATGATACAGTGAACAGGGAACTCAGGCCAGCCCTTTGGCAGTCTTCAGGGCTGAACCTGATCAGCATATGCAAAGTAACTGGTGACTCATGAGTCCCCTCCCCCAGAAACTAGATAACATATTGATTACACTGGAGCTCACTTGCATTTTTGGTCTCAGAGTGGCTGTGTGGTCTCAGACGATGACGGACTTGCTAGCAGATCAGTTCCTGTATTTATTCACAGAGAGAGAGAGAGTGATATGGAAAGACAAATCTATATAACTTAAGGATAATGGTATTGTATCGCTGGCATGTAACTGTAATTGTAAATGTAATTGTATGTAACTGCATGTAACTCTATGTAACTATGTTCTAACTGCTTACTGTGTGAGTTGTAACCATGTAACTATAGGTATACTGTACTTTGTAATATATATTGAATACATACCCTTTTAACAACAAATATATACATCAATGAGCTTTGGAACTCAGATAATGTGTGGGTGTATTGTTTTCTCTTATGGGATACAGTGTTTTGCGATGTACAGCGCACTTTTATCGTATATAGTAGTAAGAGGTGCAGGCATTTACAATATATATTAGAGCGTGCATTTTAAATATTTGTGAGAAATCAACTTGGCATTCATAGCGCTATGGTGGGCAATCCTGGGATCGGGATCGGCGGGATCCCGGGATTTAAGGCCAAAAATGGCTTGGATTCAATCCCGGGAGTGGAAGCTCCATTCCCGGGGATTGAGGGATCAGCGTTGAGTGTCCACAGGATGCTCAGACGCTGCCCGGCTTCCTTGTTCCGGCTCCCCAGCGCAACGTGAGAGGTCACGCTGCGCCGTCAGCTGCTGCAGGGAGCCGCCAGCAGCGATCAGAGGAGGTTCCCCACCCGCCCGCCCCCGGTATATGGTGGGTTATGTGTGTGGTGAGGGGTGAGGCGAGGGGGTGTCCACATAGCAAAAAGCCAATCCTGGGAATCCCAGGATTGGCCATTTTTCAATCCCGATACCCGGGATTGAAAAAATAACCCGGGATTGGCTTCCCTAGTTGGCGCTGTTGGTGTGTATGTATGTACTGTATGTATGTGTTGGAGGGGAGCCACTAGCTTACACTCTGCATGTTGGAGATGGGAGAGACCTTAACAGTTTATTGTATAGATATGTTAAAATAAGCCCTTTTGCTGGCATTAACATCCGGTTTCTCCTGTGGAACGGCCCATTGCCCTTTTTTTACCTAAAATCCCCTTTTACAGATGGATCGCTACTCAAGGATCAGTGCAGTATACTTTCCCACCAGACATAGGTCCAATTGTATATGCACCACCGCCAAAGTGGCTTGGCCAGCTTCCAGAAAGTGTGTAGATAAAGTGTCAGAAAGAAACAATAACCAAATACAATAAAGTTGTACAAATGAAGGCAGTTTGACAAACTTAGGTACACTATTACGCCATGTGTTTTATTTCACCTTATATACAATAATAACAGTCTTCATAAATGAATGAATTGTGTTACTGTCCCATGGGTCACTTGCAAAACCCTCTAATGGGAGTTGATGACTGATAATGAGGTGTCGTTACAGGCTGAAGTTACCTTGGTAGACATCCGATTTTCTGGTTATCTTTCTTTGGAAAGCAGTCTGTATAATGACCACCACTTCCCCCTTAGCAGAGAGGCAATAGTTCCCACTCCCCAAACACAATAAATGATACCTCTTATGCAAAGTTTATTTTCTACTTGAATATTAATTGTTGCTTACTGACTCCTGAAATAACATTTATAAAAGGGCATTTCAAATAAGCAAAAGGAATAGGTGATTTTAAACCAAGCATATTAAGATACCATACAATATGATTCAAGAGTACAGTGTTATATTAATGTTATAATAATAATATTATTATACTCCTTTGGGAAATCAGCAAACCACAAAGTGATTAATTAGCTGTTTTCTCTTACCCTAAGAGTCGCCTGGTCTCTTCGTGACCTCTGCTCAACCCTGACCTTGATTCAGGCCCTTTCTCCAATTCTTACCAAACAATTTAGATTATCCTTTAATGTTTAGTTGGATGACACTTCTGCCTCTCTGCTTAGATGAGAGCATCCACAGCACAACCAATTGCATCAAGCAGCAATCATAACAGACAACCAGCACAGCCAATGAGAGCATCCACAGCACAACCTATTGCATCAAGCAGCAATCATAACAGACAACCAGCCCAGCCAATGGAGCATCAGAGAGAGAATCACCTGCTGGGATCGGGTCCAAGATGGCCTCTTAACCCCTTCCATGCTGACCTACATGCTCACACCACTTCCTGAAGAAATTCTTATATACAGATGTGTCCTGATATATCGTTGCTGCGTACCGCATAGCGGGCGCCATGCAACTCACGCCAGCTCCTTGCGCTATAACTCCCGTTATAAGTTGCGTTGTAAATGTGACGTCACGTTATAATTGTAACGTTCATTCTACTTTCTGTCCACCAGATGTCGCTTTTCCTAAACTCTACAGCGCATGCCTCAAGTAGCCAACGGACCCTTCATAGCACCGCCTGCTGATTGGCTGACATTTATTGTGACAATGACGAACCATTAATCACTTCCCTTTATATGGGAATTATTTCGGACTAGCTTTGTGTTTCAGTCACTACCAGATGGTCTCCAGCCACACTGCCGCTCGATCACGCTAGCTATGGATATTGTCGTTACAGTGTGTACATTTGCCGGGTAGCTTATTTCTGACTTTTTTTTTTTTTTAAGCACTCAGGTATAACACATCACATATACACCCGGAGGGCCTGCCTGTAATGTGGTCGGCTGTGGCCTAACGAGAACAGCGTCCGCCTGCAATGCTTGTACTCGTTGGTTCGATACCCATTTGTGCTTGATCACTGTTAGGGACAGTGTTAATGTTGTGGCCAATTCATTCACTATTTTTTTTTTTTTGTATTTAGATATTATTTTTTAATACAATAAAGTATTTTGGGGTATTGCTACTTCTCGTTATATAAAAAAAAGTCTGCTTCTACTAAATACAAGGCCACGCTGCTGCCCTGTTCACTCAATTCATCTAGTCGTTACGTTGTGTAGAAAATGATGGATAATATTAGCATAAGCAGCAATCCTACTGTATTTCGGACTACTGTAGCTTTGTGTTTCTTTTGTTTCAACCCAGTGCAACTGGGTACCTACAGTAATATTAGCATAAGCAGCGATCCTATTTCGGAGTAGCTTTGTGTCTCTGTTGTTTCAAATGGGCAGAAATATTGAATGCAAAGTGCAACTGGGTACCTACAGTATCTCATGAATGCACAGTATGACTACCAGATGGTCTACAGGCACACTGCCGCCCGATCACGCTAGCTATAGATATTGTCGTTACTGTGTGTACAATTAGCAGGATGACATTAGCGTAAGCAGCTACCTTTTTTTTTGGTGCTTTAAAAAAAAAAGGTAGCTGCTTACGCTAATGTCATCCTGCTAATTGTACACACAGTAACGACAGTATATATAGCTAGCGTGATCGGGCGGCAGTGTGCCTGTAGACCATCTGGTAGTCATACTGTGCATTCATGAGATACTGTAGGTACCCAGTTGCACTTTGCATTCAATATTTCTGCCCATTTGAAACAACAGAGACACAAAGCTACTCCGAAATAGGATTGCTGCTTATGCTAATATTATCCATCAGTTTGTACACAACGTAACGACTAGATGAATAGCGTGAACAGGGCAGCAGGGTGGCCTTGTATTTAGTAGAAGCAGACTTTTTTTTATATAACGAGAAGTAGCAATACACCAAAATACTTTATTGTATTAAAATAGAATATCTAAATACACACAAAAAAAAATGATGGCCAACACATTGGCCACAACTTTAACATTGTCCCTGGCAGTGATCAAGCACTAATGGGTTTCTAACCCACAAGTGCAAGCATTGCAGGAAGATGCTGTTCTCGTTAAGCCACAGCCGTCCACGATACAGGTTGGCCCTCCGGGTATATATGTGATGTGTTGTATCTGAGTGCTTTAAAAAAAAAATTAAACGGATTGAATACGGATACCATCATGAGGTACAGTAGGGACCCAGTGCACTTTGCATTCAATATTTCTGCCGAAGCTAGTCCGAAATATGAATGCTGTTATGCTAATACTATAATGACAATATCAATATCTAGCGTGATCGGGCGACAGTGTGGCTGTAGACCATCTGGGAGTCATATTAATGCTATCCGGTATTTTGTACACAACGTAACGAAAAAATTAATTGACTGAACGGGCGGCAGCGTGGCACTGTAATTTGTGGAAAGGGATTTTTTTTATAAAGGGAAGAACGTGATTGGCCAGCCTTTCACAGATCACTGCTTACTGCCACAGCATTGTATTCAGCTCTGTAGTCTCAACGTGGAGCATTCGCCACCCAGTGGTTAAACTGTGTATTACTTGCGCGGGACATAACGCACGCCATAACTTAACATAACATAACATAATTATTTCCAACTCGCGACACAGGACCCTAAATAGTGCGCTATGAGCAACGCTGTACGAGGATACATCTGTAGGCAGAAACACATTTGAGTACATTAAGACATCACCAACATCAACTACCACAACTTGCGATCACTACCAACCACCTATATCTCCTTGCCGGCTGGCCAGTCGAGCGGCCAGGCAACAAGTTGTAGATTATGGGGCAAGCGAGATCTCGCAATACCGCAGGTCCTGGAAGTCTTGCACAAACCGATGGTCCCCTGGGCAACCAGCCACAAGAACACAGCGTTCTTCAGCAACACTGGGAACCTACAGGGGACAAAGGGCAAGAAGACTGAAGCGTGCATACCAATTTTGCGCAAGTGGACACGCATCCACAAGAAGGACTAACCCATCCACAAGAAAGGGTAAATTCTTGCACCTGGGGGCTTGGTACGATGGCCCTCCAGCCCAATACCCCCATCGCATATCAACAACTCTGCTATACGGACTACCGTAGACAGACTCTCAATTAAGAATTCTTAGTGGATGATGTTATTTTTTGCGCCAAAAACAACTGCAGCTGAGGTCCTTTCTCAAGAGTACCAACACTTGAAATAATTTAGAACAACAAACAAAAAGGAATGGACCACCAGCGCTGTTGTTATTAATGAAATGTAGAGAGTCTTTCAACAGATGTTTTCCTTTAAACCACCAACAGGAATATTTTCAATCAGAATATTTCTTGTTTGATGTACCTCACTCACCGCTGTACAGCGTAATTTTCTCCTATCAAGGTATCTTTTCCTTATACAATTGGGGTCAAAATGACATACACTCTTACACCTTTATAAGAAACGGAAGATAGTTTATGGATATACCTTACTCACCGACATCAGGTGAGATTTCCTCCTATAAAGGTATCTTTTCCTCTAGCATACACATCAACATCTATAAAGCGCATATGGTCATGAACTCACCATTGGTCTATGCCCTATATTCATCCAAAGGTTTCTTTACAACTGCAACGTGTCTCACTCCCAAAGATCAGCCAATAGGATTTTTGCAATAAAAATATGGATAGGAATTCTGGATTCTTCGTAAAAAGTTGATTTAATTCATAAAACAAAGATATCCATTCATAAAATACATTTAAAAAAGTTCAGGGATTACATCACTCCACTCCATAAGGAACTCGGAACATCTACCACTCTGCCAATAAAGTCCCCAAAGATCCCTTTGAGAAGGACAAAAAGGTGAATATTACGGGTATATGATCTTACTCCTTATATGGATGGGGATGTGTCCTCCCTCTGACTGGTATCACCAACGCGTTTCGGAAATGTTTCCTTCCTCAGGGTGTGGAGTGTGTAAGCCTGGTACACAGTTTTATACCAAATACACCTCACCATGTGACTTCTACCCAATCACTGTGCAGCATTCCTATCCATAAACTAAAAACATCTTTATACTGTTCATCCTTGTAAAATTAATATATCTTTACATTGCAAATACATATATTTACATCTTCTTTGAACATAGTATATATACAAAATATCTTTAATATCTAAAATAGCAAAATCCTCTTAATTGATACATACACAAAATGTGGATAACGATTTAAATTTCCTTTGTATATTAATCATTGGAATCCATCTCACTATTTTCATGTGTCTTATATTTGTACACACTGCCCAATCGTATTACACTTCCCAGAAATCTCCCCGGTAAAACGAGTTCATAATTGGTGTAAAAGTGCGCCAAACAGTTGTCTCGGCTACAGCTTGCGTTCCATATGAATCCGGAAATCGGAGTATCGTTGGTACATCTCCAGTAGGTTTTTTTCCTCTTACACTGTTCACAGCAGGTCATATCCGGACGTAACACTCAGTATCGTCGACCGGAAGTTGATGCCGCTACCTTCCGCTCTCTTGTGGAACGCAAACAGGAAGTGATTCATATGTTCTCTTTCTCAATGGAACGCAAATCACGGACAGTTTCAGAACAAGATTTTTTAAAAACTCATAGGGCACCAAGAGTCGAGCCGAGGGAGAAAAAAAGAATAATAACATTTAGTATTACCCCTATATATTATATTAACAGTATGTAGCACATATATCTGAATTAAAAAATAATAACGTTCTTCTGCGTATATTAATGTATGTTTTAATACACATCAATGTTATATTTCTTTTTTCTTTATCCAATTATAAGAACCATTTGGTCTCAAAATCAGCATTGAGACCTCTGGGAGAAAGGGTTTTTAAATCATATATAGTTCTCATTTCCAGTTGGGCCAACTTGATATCTCTATCATCTGTCCTCCAACTGGATTTAACAGTTTTTATTTATTTAGAAATTATTATGCAAAATAAGTGATATTCCCTCTATGATGAAATTTTTCTTCCCTTCTGACATCTCTGTTTTATCGAGGAAGAAACGAGTAGATTCTAAACCTTGTTCATGATTTATCACCGTATAGAGGGATGTTACATCCGCTGTTATGAGCACATAACTTTGATCCCACTCAATTTCCTCTAATTTATTTATCACCTCTATCGTATCTTTTACATAAGATGGAGTAGCCAAAGGGTATAGAGAGGATATGATTAGTGAGGCTTCAAATAGAGCTTTAAAAATGGATAGATCTACTATCCTCAAAAATATAAATAAGAAGGATAATCTAAAATTTAGGAGTGAAGATATACCTTTTGTATCCAATTATACTAGCCAACATAAACAAGTGGAAAAAATAATATCCAAACATTGGGGTATTTTAAAACATGACCCATTGCTGAAGGAACATGTCTCAGAGTTTCCAAAATTTGTGTATAGAAAAGCACGCAACCTTAAAGATCATGTGGTCAGAAGTGTGGTCACTGTTCCTAAACCTCTATTGGTGAACTCCTCCAAAGGCTTCTACCGGTGCGGTACGTGTATAATGTGCCGTACCTGTAAGAGCCAGAATAGCAAAATAACTGAGTATAGGTCTTGTCAAACAAATAAGGTATATGAGATTAGAGATTTTGTGACTTGTAGTTCAAAATACTGCATATATCTGCTGGAATGCTCTTGCAGTGTTCAATATGTGGGCAGAACTTCACGCATGTTAAAAACACGATTAGCGGAACATGCAAGAAATATAAAAAAGGGGTTGGAAACCCACAATGTGTCCATGCACTTCAAGAACCAGCATCAGTGTAACATTAACAATTTGGTTAGTTTTTGTGGTATAAAAACTGTTAAATCCAGTTGGAGGACAGATGATAGAGATATCAAGTTGGCCCAACTGGAAATGAGAACTATATATGATTTAAAAACCCTTTCTCCCAGAGGTCTCAATGCTGATTTTGAGACCAAATGGTTCTTATAATTGGATAAAGAAAAAAGAAATATAACATTGATGTGTATTAAAACATACATTAATATACGCAGAAGAACGTTATTATTTTTTAATTCAGATATATGTGCTACATACTGTTAATATAATATATAGGGGTAATACTAAATGTTATTATTCTTTTTTTCTCCCTCGGCTCGACTCTTGGTGCCCTATGAGTTTTTAAAAAATCTTGTTCTGAAACTGTCCGTGATTTGCGTTCCATTGAGAAAGAGAACATATGAATCACTTCCTGTTTGCGTTCCACAAGAGAGCGGAAGGTAGCGGCATCAACTTCCGGTCGACGATACTGAGTGTTACGTCCGGATATGACCTGCTGTGAACAGTGTAAGAGGAAAAAAACCTACTGGAGATGTACCAACGATACTCCGATTTCCGGATTCATATGGAACGCAAGCTGTAGCCGAGACAACTGTTTGGCGCACTTTTACACCAATTATGAACTCGCTTTACCGGGGAGATTTCTGGGAAGTGTAATACGATTGGGCAGTGTGTACAAATATAAGACACATGAAAATAGTGAGATGGATTCCAATGATTAATATACAAAGGAAATTTAAATCGTTATCCACATTTTGTGTATGTATCAATTAAGAGGATTTTGCTATTTTAGATATTAAAGATATTTTGTATATATACTATGTTCAAAGAAGATGTAAATATATGTATTTGCAATGTAAAGATATATTAATTTTACAAGGATGAACAGTATAAAGATGTTTTTAGTTTATGGATAGGAATGCTGCACAGTGATTGGGTAGAAGTCACATGGTGAGGTGTATTTGGTATAAAACTGTGTACCAGGCTTACACACTCCACACCCTGAGGAAGGAAACATTTCCGAAACGCGTTGGTGATACCAGTCAGAGGGAGGACACATCCCCATCCATATAAGGAGTAAGATCATATACCCGTAATATTCACCTTTTTGTCCTTCTCAAAGGGATCTTTGGGGACTTTATTGGCAGAGTGGTAGATGTTCCGAGTTCCTTATGGAGTGGAGTGATGTAATCCCTGAACTTTTTTAAATGTATTTTATGAATGGATATCTTTGTTTTATGAATTAAATCAACTTTTTACGAAGAATCCAGAATTCCTATCCATATTTTTATTGCAAAAATCCTATTGGCTGATCTTTGGGAGTGAGACACGTTGCAGTTGTAAAGAAACCTTTGGATGAATATAGGGCATAGACCAATGGTGAGTTCATGACCATATGCGCTTTATAGATGTTGATGTGTATGCTAGAGGAAAAGATACCTTTATAGGAGGAAATCTCACCTGATGTCGGTGAGTAAGGTATATCCATAAACTATCTTCCGTTTCTTATAAAGGTGTAAGAGTGTATGTCATTTTGACCCCAATTGTATAAGGAAAAGATACCTTGATAGGAGAAAATTACGCTGTACAGCGGTGAGTGAGGTACATCAAACAAGAAATATTCTGATTGAAAATATTCCTGTTGGTGGTTTAAAGGAAAACATCTGTTGAAAGACTCTCAATTAAGACTGGATTCACCACCATTGTGTAGACAAATAAGGAAATTGATCTGCAGCTATGAACTGTGTACTATCTCTGCCACTTCTGTTATTCACTATTGTGTGTGCTGTGCATTATTCTTGCTATCACAATTGCATCTGTGTACAACATAACTACAACCTTAAAATAAAGTGTGTTATTATATTAGCATCAGAAACAACACTCCTTACTCATTTAAATTTAAACGCACGTTACAGCATAAGATACTGCTTTGTTCACACCACACATATAGACCGAGCGCTATATACTCGCACCTGTTAATCAACAAAGAAGCGAGGCCTGTTATCCTCATTCATGTAAGCAGCACAGTCAACACTCAAAACACACAAGGACTTGGTGCGCAAGGTAAACCCATCCTGTATGTTAAATTTCAGCTTCCTTACATTTCGGGAAGTAAGAGAATTAGTGACGAGTCAGTCAGTGAGTGAGTGAGAGATACGGTAAAAGGGGACAGGACCATTTTTGTAGTTTATTACATTCTACACACTGGAGGTGCAATCCAAATTTTTATCCGATTATCTGTTTGGGCGTTATCGTTCACGCAACTCAAGCCACGCATCGGTAATGATGTCATTATGTCAATCCCATTTTCGTCCCCTTAGAGGAGGTTTATTAAAATTCTAATTTACGTTGTTTTCCTTTTTCCCACATGAAGAATACCTGTGTTACATTTCTGCTTCCTAACATATTGGGAAGTAAGAGAATTAGAGATGAGTCAGTGAGTGAGTGAGTAAGGGCTTTTGCATATACAGTATATATATATATATATATATATATATATACAGTATATATATTACCCATCTGAAGCGGCACTCCATGCTCAACATAATTCCAAAGTAGCCAGCAGTACCAGGTACAACGTTTCAATGCCACATTCTTGATGTCGCTATCTCTTTGCATAATGGTGACATTAATACGAGTTTATATGCTAAGGCGACTGATAGGAATAATCTTCTTAGGGACGACAGCCGACATCCTAAACCCCTAAAACAGGGACTTCCCTACTCCCAGTTCTTGAGACTTAAACTCACTACATCTGACCCTAGGCTTGCTGAGACCCAAATGCAGGAAATGCTGCAGAAATTTATGGAATGGGGCAATGAATATACATACTTATCTAAGGTCATGGAAAGAGTTTTGGCTTCAGATAGGGAACAACTTTTAAAACAAAATCAGATGGATAATATATTGTGACTTTTTAAGCAGGCAACCATCCAAGTATATATGTTAAGGGTTGTGCCAGATCACTGGGATATGATATATATATATATATATATATATATATATATATATTTACTAGTGCATGCCTTGTAATGGCCTATAGAAAATACCCCATAGTCCTGTTAAGTATATATAAAAAATGCCCTATGGAAAATACCCCAGTATAATGTAACATATGTATACATGTATAATTCAAGTGCACAGTCCAGAACATGAGGATGAGGTGTGCCCTCAGGCAGTGGAGCCCCCTGGGTGTTTCCCCTGTACCCCTGTGGGCCAGTCCCACCCTGGTGTGAACATCTAAACTGCTTCTTTTTTTAAATAGGTCCAAGTGTAATTTTCGATGCTCCAATATCTCTTATTACAACTGTTACCCTAGTATGAGCCGGCCAGCTAAAGCTTATCTAGGTCAAATCTCTGAGGGAAAACTTTGAGTAGAGTAAATGTCATAATAAAGCAGGAGAAGAGAGGCTGGGAATGATTTACCAGGCTTCAAATACCTGAGTTGACTTGTCCCCAATTCAGCACCTTGGACAGCTCCCTGTAAGGCTGCTATGCTGGTGCATGCTTAACCTGTGTTGCCTCAGCAAAATAAACTCGGGGGGTGATTCAGATCTAACCAGGGTTGGACTGGCCCACAGAGGGACAGGAGAAACCACCGGTGGGACCCGCTGCCTGGGGGCCCACCTCCTCCTCTATGAATTTGGTTCCATAGTGTGCACTTGAATTGTACATTATACATATTATCTACCGTGCATAGCTGTTATTACTCTGATACATTATCATGCATGCACTAACAGTATTTAATATATATATATATATATATATATATATATATATATCGATCATGGGGCCCAGATGAATACCCCTAAGCATGGGCCTCTACCACTGCATTCCCCGGTGGGCCCTCTATGCCCCAGTCCGACACTGGATCTAACCACTGCTGTGCGTTATCGCACAGCAGGCAATCAGGTACTAACTGCGCATGCATATGCACTGCAATGCGCACGCACATCGGACAGCAACAAAGGGATCTGACCGATTACTGGGAGTGTCAGGGAAAACGCAGGCGTGTCCAAGATCTATCTATCTATCTATCTATCTATCTATCTATCTATCTATCTATCTATCTATCTATCTATCTATCTATCTGTCTGTCTGTCTGTCTGTCTGTCTGTCTGTCGGTCTGTCTGTCTGCCTGCCAGCCTGCCTATCTGTCTATCTATCTATCTGTCTGTATATCTATCTATCTATACATACATACATACATACATACATACATACATACATTTATCTATATTTTGGGGGGGCACCAATATTTATCTTGCCTCTTGGCTACTGGTATGAACTTACGCCACTGAGCCTACAGTCTACAGTAGTGTTAGCTACTGGGTTAAGCGCCAGAATTCTTCACGTTCCAGAGCTTGGGAAACTTGGTGATCGGATATCTGCTGCTAAACCCCTATCATACATCCAGGAGTTGCTTACATTTTGCAGTTAACCCCCCCCCCCCCCCACACAAAATTTTTTTTAAGTTTTTGTGGTATTTCCCGCATAATTTGTTTGACAAAAATGCCCCTTAAGAGGTAAAAAGCAGATACTGTATGGAGTGATTTGTATTTAACTACATTCTATATAGAACATGGGACTTTTGCATTTAATTAGGACCCAATTCTCTCGCCTGTATATGACGCCCTATTACAGTATTTTATTGCAGACAAATAAAGTAATGCGACTCCAGCATTTTGTTTTACTAACACCATGCAACCGCATTTCTGCGCTGTCTTGGGCAGTGAGTATACTCCTCTTCCTACCCCTAGTGGACATATGGCGCAAACACAACTGTCTCACAACTTGATGCATGCATTTAAAAGTATATACGGTACAAAATATATATTTAAGTATTTTTTTTAATGCATCTGTTCCTATGCATGTTTGGAGCACAACTGCATCCGCCTCTAGACAACTGCATGTTTTATTTTAGTCCTCTCACTGTGTAGGACGAACTCTAGATAACATACTGTACATCGGCAAAGATAAGCTTTTATGAAACCTTCTGCGCTACCCAGCCAGCTTTCATAATAGTGCTGTCCTTCTGCAAATGTAAGTGTAACGGCATGGTATATTTTCCTTGAATCACACGGCTGTAGTATGCAAAAGTCAATTCTGCACTTTAAAGCAAACTAGAAAACATTACCTAAACTGTTGACCTATCTTCTTGTCAAAAGCCAGTGATTTGTGCTGAAGTGGGCACATTATTGCCTGCAAATTGCTGCTTTATAAGTGCTGGGAAATCACTTGAAAATGGACGATAATTTCATCATCTTCATCCATCTGAAGTCCCAGAGTGAGGAGCAGTCAGCTGTCAAAATTGGCTTTTACCGGCCAATGCTCTACAATCCCATGGTGAGACCATAATATACCCAATAAACCCTCTTTCCCTCAGATGTTTATCCTTGTTCTATACACAATGATGGTATCATTTACTGTTTAAAAATTGTCAGAAGCTGGAACTCTAACTTGTGTGGCCCTGCTAACTTGTGTCACATGACTTATGATTCCACATGCTCCAAGCCACTGGAGATTTGGAGAAGAGGACAGGTGGTGGAATTGGCTATAGCAACCAATCAGATTCTAGCTAGCATTTATCAAGTACACACTATAAAATGATAGGTAGAATCTGATTAGTTGCTATGAACATCTTCTTTACTTGTCATGTTGGAAATGTGTGTACAGTTTGACAGTTTTAGAAGAGTTATTCACACACCAGCGGAATTGTAATTAATCCAGGGCAATCAGGGCTGCCATCAGAAATGATGGGGCCCGGGACTGGCCAAATAGGCAGGGCCCTTCCCCCCAGCCAAAATTTTTTTTTTTAAATAAACAAAAATAAAATTTAAATAAAATAAATATATATATATATAAAAATAAATATTTTTTAAAATAATAATAATTCCTATGCCCCCATCATCATATTATGCCCCACATAGTAATGTCCCAGTACCTGCTCATTGTAATGGGGTTCTAATCATTGTCAGGGATTCTGCTCATACTCCCCCCTTCCCTGCTGCCGCAGCAGGCTGTTCAGCAGCCTGCTTCAAGTAAAACTATTGAAAATGTCCCTCCCAAAATGTCCGCCACCTCTGAGCAGACAGTTATTAAAGATACTAGAGCTTCCTCTAGTATCTTTAATAACTGTCTGCTCTGAGGCGGTGGCCATCTTGAGAGGGGCATTTTTCAGTTGCTCACGGGCGCTGGGCAAACAAAGGCAGTGGCAGTGGACGGCGGAGGATGAACGGCGGTGGACAGGCACTGGCATGAGCAGCCCGGGCCCTCCTCTCTCTGTTAGAGAGGCCGGGGCTGGGACAGCTGTGCCTGCAGCATTCCCCTGATGGCGGGCCTGAGGGCAATGGCATGTTTATGAGCACACCCAAGATGGCTGCCTCACCTGATACATGAACATCTGCATAATACAGTTTAAACTCAACACATATAACTTAAGAATCAAAATAAATATCCAAGGACTTACCTTTAACTTGTACTACCCTACCCAGACATCGCTATAATCAACTGGTTGTAGTCATACACTGAGCTTCACAATGGATTATTTTAAAACCTCTGCCTTTTCCACTAGTAATCAGCTCTGGATTGGACACTCCTCCCTTAGACACCATTCACTTCTGTTCTCTGTGCATCAAATAACTCTGATTTCTTGCATTAATAATCTAAAATACAATATCCCTATCCTCTGTATTTTTGGAGGTCTGTTCATTATAAAATACAGTATCCTAGCTAATTCCCAGGAGACACGTTATCTTAATCGTTGCATGCAATGTTCACTTCACAAGGGGTCTCACCCTGGGATTTTCACACCTCCGCAATAGGAATGGATTCTAACACCTTTCCACAAGCCTGCTTTGTTCTAGAATCATTTGTGCGACCCTACAACAGAAAAGTTAGTTTATTTAATTACTCCTAGCTTAAAATAATAAGATTTTACACTTACCGGTAAATCTATTTCTCGTAGTCTGTAGAGGATGCTGGGACTCCGTAAGGACCATGGGGAATAGACGGGCTCCGCCGGAGGCATGGGCACTTTAAGAAAGACTTTGGACTCTGGGTGTGCACTGGCTCCTCCCTCTATGCCCCTCCTCCAGACCCCAGTTAGAGAAACTGTGCCCAGAGGAGATGGACAGTACGAGGAAAGGATTTTTGGGAATCCCAGGGCAAGATTCATACCAGCCACACCAATCACACCGTATAACTTGTGATAACTACCCAGTTAATAGTATGAACAAACAACATAGTCTCGGTCTAAACCGATGAAACTATAACATAACCCATATGTAAGCAATAACTATATACAAGTTTTGCAGAAAAAGTCCGCAGTTGGGACGGGCGCCCAGCATCCTCTACGGACTACGAGAAATAGATTTACCGGTAAGTGTAAAATCTTATTTTCTCTAACGTCCTAGAGGATGCTGGGACTCCGTAAGGACCATGGGGATTATACCAAAGCTCCCAAACGGGCGGGAGAGTGCGGATGACTCTGCAGCACCGATTGAGCAAACAGGAGGTCCTCCTCAGCCAGTGTATCAAATTTATAGAACTTTGCAAAGGTGTTTGACCCCGACCAAGTAGCTGCTCGGCACAACTGTAATGCCGAGACCCCTCGGGCAGCCGCCCAAGATGAGCCCACCTTCCTAGTGGAATGGGCCTTAACCGATTTAGGCAATGGCAATCCTGCCGTAGAATGCGCCTGCTGAATCGTGTTACAGATCCAGCGAGCAATAGTCTGCTTTGAAGCAGGCGCGCCAACTTTGTTGGCTGCATACAGAACAAACAGCGCTTCAGTTTTCCTAACCCTCGCTGTTCTGGCCACATAAATCTTCAAAGCCCTGACCACATCAAGGGACTCGGAATCCTCCAAGTCCGTGTAGCCACAGGCACGACAATAGGTTTGTGAGTGGTTCAAACCAAGGTGACTTGAGGAAACTTAATACCACATTAAGACCCCACGGCGCCACCGGAGGTACAAAAGGAGGCTGAATATGCAGCACCCCCTTCACGAATGTCTGTACTTCAGGAAGAGAAGCCAATTCCTTTTGAAAGAAAATGGATAAGGCCGAAATTTGGACCTTTATGGACCCCAATTTTAGGCCCAAAGTCACTCCTGTTTGCAGGAAGTGAAGCAGACGACCCAAATGGAACTCCTCCGTAGGAGCAGTCCTGGCCTCACACCAAGAAACAAATTTTCGCCATATACGGTGATAATGTTTCAATGTCACGTCCTTCCTAGCCTTGATCAGGGTAGGAATGACCTCCTCCGAAATACCTTTTTTCGCTAGGATCCGGCGTTCAACCGCCATGCCATCAAACGCAGCCGCGGTAAGTCTTGGAACAGACAGGGCCCCTGCTGCAGCAGGTCCTGTCTTAGAGGAAGAGGCCACGGATCTTCTGTGAGCAACTCTTGCAGATCCGGATACCAAGTCCTTCGTGGACAATCTGGAACAATGAGGATTGTTCTTACTCTTCTTAGTCTTATTATTCTCAACACCTTGGGTATGAGAGGTAGAGGAGGGAACAAATAGACCGATCTGAACACCCAAGGTGTCACTAGAGCGTCCACCGCTACCACCTGAGGGTCTCTTGACCTGGCGCAATACCGCTTTAGCATTTTGTTGAGACGGGACGCCATCATGTCTATCTGAGGCAGTCCCCACCGACCCACGATCTGTGCGAAGACTTCTTGATGAAGTCCCCACTCTCCCGGATGCAGGTCGTGCCTGCTGAGGAAGTCCGCTTCCCAGTTGTCCACCCCCGGGATGAATACAGCTGATAGGGCGCTTACATGGCCTTCCGCCCAGCGAAGAATCCTGGTGGCTTCTGCCATGGCCGCTCTGCTCCTTGTGCCGCCTTGGCGGTTTACATGAGCCACTGCCGTGACATTGTCTGACTGAATCAGAACCGGTTTGTCCCGAAGCAATGCCTCCGCCTGGCGTAGGGCATTGTATATGGCCCTCAACTCCAGGATGTTGATGTGGAGACAAGTCTCTAGATTCGACCAGATACCTTGGAAATTTCTTCCCAGTGTGACTGCTCCCCAGCCTCGGAGGCTTGCGTCCGTGGTCACCAGGATCCAGTCCTGAATTCCGAACCTGCGGCCCTCTAGGAGGTGAGCACTGTGCAGCCACCACAGGAGAGATACCCTGGCTCTGGGAGACAGATTGATCCTCTGATGCATTTGTAAATGGGACCCGGACCACTTGTCCAGTAGATCCCATTGAAAGGTCCTCGCATGGAACCTTCCAAAGGGGATGGCCTCGTACGATGCCACCATCTTCCCCAGGACACGCGTGCAGTGATGCACTGAAACCTTTTTTAGCTTTAATAGGTTCCTGACCAGGGCTATGATCTCCTGAGCCTTTTCCATCGGAAGAAAAACCTTTTTCTGGTCTGTGTCTAGAATCAGACCCAGAAAGGTCAGGCGCGCTGTAGGGACTAGCTGGGACTTCGGTATATTGAGAATCCAGCCGTGCCCCTGCAACCTCCTCACCGACAGCGACACGCTGTCCAGCAACTTCTCCCGAGATCTCGCCTTTATGAGGAGATCGTCCAAGTATGGGATAATTGTGACATCCTGCTTGCACAGGAGCACCATCATTTCCGCCATTACCTTGGTGAAAATTCTCGGGGCTGTGGAAAGCCCAAACGGCAACGTCTGAAATTGGTAATGACAGTCCTGTACTGCAAATCTCAGGAACGCCTGGTGAGGAGGGAAAATTGGAACATGAAGGTATGCATCCTTTATGTCCAGGGACACCATCCAATCCCCCCCCTCCAGGCTGGCGATGACCGCTCTGAGCGATTCCATCTTGAACTTGAACTATTTCAAGTACAAGTTCAGGGATTTTAGATTCAAAATGGGCCTGACCGAACCGTCCGGTTTCGGGACCACAAACAGGGTTGAGTAATACCCCTTTCCTTGCTGGAGAAGAGGAACTTTGACTATCACCTGTTGAAGATACAATTTTTTAATTGCAGTCAACACTAACTCCCTCTCTGACGGGGAAGCTGGCAGAGCCGATTTGAAAAACCGGCGAGGAGGCACGTCTTCGAATTCCAGCCTGTATCCCTGAGAAACAATCTCTATAGCCCAGGGATCCACCTGTGAGTGAACCCAGACCTGGCTGAAAAATCTAAGCCGCGCCCCCACTTGAGCTGACTCCCCCCGGGAAGCCCCAGTGTCATGCGGTGGACTCTGCAGATGTAGGGGAGGACTTCTGCTCCTGGGAACTAGCTGCATGCAGCTTTTTTCCCTTGCCTTTTCCTCTGGCAAGGAAGGACGATCCCCGTACCTTCTTGCTTTTATTGGAACGAAAGGACTGCATTTGATAATGAGGTGCCTTTTTAGTATGCTGCGGAGGGACATAAGGTAAGAAATTCGATTTACCGGCCGTAGCAGTAGAGACAAGGTCCGAGAGGCCTTCTCCAAACAACTCCTCCCCCTTGTAAGGCAACGACTCCATATGCCGCTTTGAGTCGGCATCCCCCGTCCACTGTCGGGTCCACAGGAGTCGCCTAGCAGAAATAGACATAGCATTTATTCTGGAGCTTAGTAAACAAATGTCTCTTTGAGCATCCCTCATATATAAAGCAGCATCTTTGATATGCTCTAGGATCATTAGAATGGAATCCTTATCTAGGGTGTCAAGTTCCGTAGATAAGGAATCTGTCCATGCTGCGACAGCACTACACACCCAGGCCGGTGCCAAAGCCGGTCTAACGATAGTACCGGAATGTGTGTAAATGTGCTTCATGGTAACCTCCTGCTTACGATCAGCAGGATCCTTGAGGGAAGCTGTATCCTGAGAAGGCAGTGCCACCTTCTTGGATAAGCGTGTCAGCGCCTTGTCTACCTTCGGCGAAGATTCCCATCGTATCCTGTCCTTTTGTGGAAAGGGATACGCCATAAGAATCCTTTTGGGAACTTGTAGTCTCCTATCTGGTGAATCCCAAGCCTTTTCGCACAAGTCGCTTAGTTCAAATGAGGACGGAAAAGTGACCTCAGGCTTTTTCCCTTTATACATGTGTACCCTCGTGTCAGGGACAGGGGGTTCCTCAGTGATGTGCAAAACCTCTTTAATGGCAATAATCATGTAACGAATACCTTTCGCCACCTTTGGCTGTAATTTTGCATCCTCATAGTCGACACTGGAGTCAGTATCTGTGTCGGTATCTGTGTCAGTGATCTGGGATATGGTGCGTTTTTGAGACCCCGAAGGTCCTGGTGCCACAGGGACAGGCATGGTCTGACTACCTGACTGATCCCTAGCTTCAGCCTTGTCTAATCATTTATGCAGTAAATTTACATTTGCATTCAAGACATTCCACATATCCACCCAGTCCGGTGTCGGCGTTGCCGACGGCGACCTGACCATCATGCACTCCCCCTCCTCCTTAGGTGAGCCTTCCTCGTCAACCATGTCGACACACACGTACCGACACACTTCAAACACCCAGGGAATCTCTTTTCTGAAGACAGGTTCCCCCTGAGGCCCCTTTGGAGAGACAGAGAGAGAGTATGCCAGCACACACCCCAGCGCTATATAACCCTGGAGAAAAACAGATTGTTTACCCAGTAGCGCTGCTTAATGTATAAACGCCAATAATGTGCCCCCCCCCCTCTACTTTAAAACCCACTTTCACCGTGTGTCAAGCAGGGGAGAGTCCGGGGAGCTTCCTCTCAGCGGTGCTGTGGAGAGAAAATGGCGCTGGTGAGTGCTGAGGGAGAAGCCCCTCCCCCTCGGCGGCGGGCTTCTGTCCCGCTCAAACTTACTAAAAAAATGGCGGGGGCTCTTTTATATACATGTACAGTGCCCACCTGTACATGTATATAGACTTTTGCCATAGGAGAGGTGTTTTATTGCTGCCCAGGGCGCCCCCCCTACGCCCTGCACCCTTACAGTGACCGGAGTGTGTGAGGTGTATGGGAGCAATGACGCACAGCTGCGGTGCTGTGCGTTACCTCAGTGAAGCACCGAAGGCTTCTGCCGCCTGAGACGTCTTCTGTTTTTGTTTCTTCTGGCTCTGTGAGGAGAACGGCGGCGCGGCTCTGGGGTGAACGCCCAGGACGGACCTGTGTTCACTCCCTCTGGAGCTAATGGTGTCCAGTAGCCGAGGAAGCAGAGCCTATCATTTAAGTAGGTCTGCTCCTCTCTCCTCAGTCCCTCGATGCAGGTAGCCTGTTGCCAGCAGTGCTCCCTGAAAAAGAGAAAAAATCCTAACAAAAATGCTTTCTAAGCAGGAAACTCAGGAGAGCTCCCTGCAGTGCACCCATTTTCCTCTGGGCACAGTCTAAAACTAAAACTGGGGTCTGGAGGAGGGGCATAGAGGGAGGAGCCAGTGCACACCCAGAGTCCAAAGTCTTTCTTAAAGTGCCCATGCCTCCTGCGGAACCTGTCTATTCCCCATGGTCCTTACGGAGTCCCAGCATCCTCTAGGACGTTAGAGAAATACCCTTTGGATAAGTGAGAAGCCACTGGATATATCAATAACTAAGATAAATTATATCCTGTTCATGAACCCATTATAATTTCTGGATCACACACAGAATTGAGAAAAGTAAAATAAAAACCTATTCAATCTCCCTCTCTCTGCAGATGCAGTTCATACTTATTCTGTCATTGTTGACCCAATGGGGTAAATTTACTAAGGTGGGAGATTTTTAGAACTGGTGATGTTGCCCATAGCAACCAATCAGATTATATCTATTATCTGCTAGAAGCAGCTAGATAAATGGTAAGTAGAATCTGATTGGTTGCCATGGGCAACATCACCAGTTCTAAAAATCTCCCACCTTAGTAAATTTACCCCAATGTATTGGTACACCTCCAGCTTTATACTTTCACTCCATCCACCAAGTGCCACAGTTCCTATTAATCCTGCACAAACTACCATTCTTCAGTCCCTTGGCATTCTCAAAAAAGCCACCGGAGCAGTCAAGGAAAGCTAGGCCGAAAACTGTCTTCTGCCCTTTTAACCATATAAGTTCCTTGCCCTCTGGCTCACCCCCAGTTTCAAAAAGAAGAGAAATATAAAAGATAATGTACCTAACAGATGGCCCTGTGCTTGGAAAAACAGAACTGTAAATTATTTGTGTCCGCCGACCCCAGAACCCCTGGACTGAACATTAAGGGGAACTCTGGTATGCCCAATCAGGTCCATCATATTTAATGCCAGATATTTAAGAGAACAAGACTGCTACAATTGCTGACCTTACTGAATCTGCAGATCTAGCTTGCATTACAGAGGTTACGCAAAATGCAATTCCTATCTTGCAAGTTGCAATCCTAACAAATTACATTTTCATCCACAACCCAAGGCTGAGCCGCAAGGGAAGTTGGGTGACCATCTACTTTAAACTTAGGGTCCACTTAATGGAAATTACTTGCTCATTTAAGTGCATCACTGACCGGAGTTCTGCAGGATTAGGCTTCGGAGTACTTTTCATTTACCAACCCTCTGGAGATGGAAAGATATTTTTTTTTACAAGAAATTGCAGACACTGTTGCTTGACTAGTTCTGGTGCATCAAAGATGGCTTATTCTTGGGGATTTCAATGCATGGGTTGTTGATAAGCTTTGCCTTGGCCAAGACCTCCTGTGCACAATGAATGTTCTGGGCCTCACACAAGTTACACCTACAATTATTTAATCACACCTAGACTACAGTAATGCCTTCTACCCAGGGCCGGCTCCAGGCATGTTCGACTACAGCGGCCGCGCGGGGCGCCACTCTTATAGGGCGCCGCACGCTGCGGCCGCCATATTCCTGCCTGGAGCCAGCCTTCAATCTGTGTGTCCCGGCCGCTTGTGTGCGCGCTATGCAGCGCGCTGTGCGGCGCCGGCGTCTGACGTTAGACGCCGGCGCCGCGCAGCACGCATAGCGCGCAGACAGAATCGTTCATCCGTCCGCCCACCCGCCCGCGCCCACAGCAGTACTCCCCCCTCCCGGCTCCCAGCACCGCAGTGTCAGTGACATGTAAGTTAAAATCTGGCACTATGGGGTCGTTTATGTTTCTGGCACTGTGGGGGCATATCTGCACTGTGGGGGCATTATGTTTCTGGCACTGTGGGGGCATATCTGTACTGTGGGGGCATTATGTTTCTGGCACTGTGGGGGCATATCTGCACTGTGGGGGCATTATGTTTCTGGCACTGTGGGGGCATATCTGCACTGTGGGGGCATTATGTTTCTGGCACTGTGGGGGCATATCTGCACTGTGGGGGCATTATGTTTCTGGCACTGTGGGGGCATATCTGCACTGTGGGGGCATTTATGTTTCTGGCACTGTGGGGGCATATCTGCACTGTGGGGGCATTTATGTTTCTGGTACTGTAGGGGCATATCTGCACTGTGGGGGCATATCTGCACTGTGGGGGCATTATGTTTCTGGCACTGTGGGAGCATATCTGCACTGTGGGGGCATTATGTTTCTGGCACTGTGGGGGCATATCTGCACTGTTGGGGCATTTATGTTTCTGGCACTGTGGGGGCATATCTGCACTGTGGGGGCATTTATGTTTCTGGCACTGTGGGGGCATATCTGCTCTGTGGGGGCATTTATGTATCTGGCACTGTGGGGGCATATCTGCACTGTGGGGGCATTATGTATCTGGCACTGTGGGGGCATATCTGCACTGTGGGGGCATTATGTTTCTGGCACTGTGGGGGCATATCTGCACTGTGGGGGCATTATGTTTCTGGCACTGTGGGGGCATATCTGCACTGTGGGGGCATTTATGTTTCTGGCACTGTGGGGGCATATCTGCACTGTGGGGGCATTTATGTTTCTGGCACTGTGGGGGCATATCTGCACTGTGGGGGCATTTATGTTTCTGGCACTGTGGGGGCATATCTGCACTGTGGGGGCATTTATGTTTCTGGCGCTGTGGGGGCATATCTGCACTGTGGGGGCATTTATGTTTCTGGAACTGGGGGCATTTATGTATCTGGCACTGTGGTGGCATATCTGCACTGTGGGGGCTTTTATGTTTTGTGGCACGGCGGGCATTTATTTATCTGGCACTGGGGGCATTTATGTTTTGTGACACTGGGGGCATTTATGTATCTGGCACTGTGGGGTCACTGATTTATCTGGCACTGTGGGGTCATTGATGCATCTGGCACTGTGGGGGCACTTATGTATCTGGCATTGTGGGGGCATTTATGTATCTGGCACTGGGGGCATATCTGCACTGTGTGGCCATTTATGTATCTGGCACTGTGGGGGCATTATGTTTCTGGCACTGTGGGAGCATATCTGCACTGTGGGGGCATTATGTTTCTGGCACTGTGGGGGCATATCTGCACTGTGGGGGCATTTATGTTTCTGGCACTGTGGGGGCATATCTGCACTGTGGGGGCATTTATGTTTCTGGTACTGTAGGGGCATATCTGCACTGTGGGGGCATATCTGCACTGTGGGGGCATTATGTTTCTGGCACTGTGGGAGCATATCTGCACTGTGGGGGCATTATGTTTCTGGCACTGTGGGGGCATATCTGCACTGTGGGGGCATTTATGTTTCTGGCACTGTGGGGGCATATCTGCACTGTGGGGGCATTTATGTTTCTGGCACTGTGGGGGCATATCTGCTCTGTGGGGGCATTTATGTATCTGGCACTGTGGGGGCATATCTGCACTGTGGGGGCATTATGTATCTGGCACTGTGGGGGCATATCTGCACTGTGGGGGCATTATGTTTCTGGCACTGTGGGGGCATATCTGCACTGTGGGGGCATTATGTTTCTGGCACTGTGGGGGCATATCTGCACTGTGGGGGCATTTATGTTTCTGGCACTGTGGGGGCATATCTGCACTGTGGGGGCATTTATGTTTCTGGCACTGTGGGGGCATATCTGCACTGTGGGGGCATTTATGTTTCTGGCACTGTGGGGGCATATCTGCACTGTGGGGGCATTTATGTTTCTGGCACTGTGGGGGCATATCTGCACTGTGGGGGCATTTATGTTTCTGGAACTGGGGGCATTTATGTATCTGGCACTGTGGGGGCATATCTGCACTGTGGGGGCTTTTATGTTTTGTGGCACGGCGGGCATTTATTTATCTGGCACTGGGGGCATTTATGTTTTGTGACACTGGGGGCATTTATGTATCTGGCACTGTGGGGTCACTGATTTATCTGGCACTGTGGGGTCATTGATGCATCTGGCACTGTGGGGGCACTTATGTATCTGGCATTGTGGGGGCATTTATGTATCTGGCACTGGGGGCATATCTGCACTGTGTGGCCATTTATGTATCTGGCACTGCTGGGGGGCATGTCACGTGTAGCTGGCACTGCTGGGGGGTATGTCACGTGTAGCTGGCACTGCTGGGGGGCATGTCACGTGTAGCTGGCACTGCTGGGGGGCATGTCACGTGTAGCTGGCACTGCTGGGGGGCATATCATGCAGTGTATCTACTAGGCGTCTGTGGCTAGGCAATGTGTCTAACGTGCGCTGCCTGGCGCAAAGTGTCTAATGTGCTCTGCCTGGCACAAAGTGTCTAATGTGCTCTGCCTGGCGCAAAGTGTCTAACGTGCTCTGCCTGGCGCAAAGTGTATAGAAGGTTCTACCTGGTGCAATGTGTATTAGCTGCACTACTATGTGGTGTAATTGCCACTATTCTGTGGTCATGCACCTTCCCCACGAAGCAACGCCCCTAAATTTTTGCTGCGCGCCTTCGGCGCGCACTGTCCCTGCTTCAGCATGTGGGTGGAGGAGCACCAAGCATTACAGTATGTACATCATTTTGCCCTCCTTACTTAAAAATGTGCCCTCCTTGTGATCAGCACCATGCCCTAAACCGTGAACACTATCATGTGTAGCTGGCACTGCTGGGGGGCCTATTGTGTGTAGCTGGCACTGTTGTGGGGCATGTCATGTGTAGCTGGCACTGCTGCGGGGCATGTCATGTGTAGCTGGCACTGCTGCGGGGCATGTCATGTGTAGCTGGCACTGCTGCGGGGCATGTCATGTGTTGCTGGCACTGCTGCGGGGCATGTCATGTGTAGCTGGCACTACACTGGAGACATTGTGTGTAAGGAACACTACTGTGGCTGTTCTGCATAAGGCTGCTAATTGTGTGCATAGAGGGGGTGTGAAAAAATATATTTATTTATAGTTTAATAATATGAAGTTACGAGGCCACACCCACTTTCCCAGGAGGCCACGCCCACTTTCCCCGAAGCGCGCGCGCATAGGGGTTGGGGGGCGCTTTTACATTTTCTCGCTCAGGGTGCTAGTAGGCCTGGAGCCGGCCCTGCTTCTACCCTGGTCAACCAGTAAAATAATTGCACTGCTGGCAGATGGTACAAAACGCAGCTGCCAGGCTATTAACCAACCAGCCCCGTTCCAGCCACATAACACCCATTCTCTTCTCTCTTCACTGGCTGTTTATAAGATGGCAAATCATTTTCAAGATTAGCTTACTGACTTTCAAAGGCCTACATGACCAGGGCCCAAGGTACCTGAAGCAGCTTCTGATTCCTTAGTGTCCTGCTCGATTGCTGCGATCTGTAGATGAAGGACTATTAACAGTACCTAGGGTCTTCCTGAATTCATCTGGGGTTGAGCTTTCAGGTTTGTGGATCCAACTCTATGGAACTCACTTTGCCACCCAGTTCGAGAAGCCTCCACCCTAGAATTCTTCAAAACAGACTCAAGATTAACTTTTTACTCAGCATTTCACTAATGTCCTGTTAGTTCCTGGAAAAAAAAAGTACAAACGCTTAGTTCTCTTTTTTTCTGTTAAGCTAATTTTGTATTTTATGCTCTAAATGCAAATTGTACAGCTGTACCCGCTGTTACCCTGGGTAAGCAGGAGCTTGTGGTGGAGCGGGGTCAGACAGCTCACCGGCTGCTGACTATCTCAAGTATTCAGTGCCATCCAGGTCTCCTGAACTAAGGGTAGGGCATCCATCCTCTGCTGTATCACTCGTACAAGTGTCAAGATGGCTTCGTGCATGCGCTGTTATAGTACAGGTGGTCATTTTGGTAAAGGAGATGAAGCATCCTTTTAGGAGCCATTTCCACTTCTCCACTCTTTAGAGGGTTTGATTAATTTCCCCCTCAATAGTTGGCCCATGGCTTTGCTGAACCAGATAGTTTTTCTCAGGGGCATGTGGGGGTATACCGGTTTTTACTTTCACTCCAAGATCACACTTCCCAGAAACCCAGGTCTTGCAATGCTCTCCTACTTGCCCCTTGAAGTGGCACGTACTCACATTACAAGGGGCATTTTCTCACAGGGGGCATAACATATACAGAGTTATATGACATGTGTTTAATAGGTTAGGCCAGAATAGCTGCTTCACACCCATATAAACTTGTGTATGTACAGTATTGCCACTTAAAGTTATTTTGCTTGTGCCCTTTGTAATTAATTGCTGTATATGAAAGGCTGTCTCTTTCTCATACAGAACAAGGGGGAGATTTATCAAAGCTTGTAGCGAGATAAGTGTGGAGAGAGATAAGGTACCTACCACCAGTGGTGTAACTGCCGTGGGTGCATGAGGTGCAGCTGCCATGGGGCCCAGGCTGCTTTGAGGGCCCACTGCTCCTGCTGCACCCAGTCACGGAATTCCTCCAAGGCCCGTAGCTCCCCTTCATCCCCCCCGCTATGAACTGCCGATGGTGGCATAACCCCCCACTGTTCCCCTGAGACTGCAGATGCATGGAGGATGTAGCGGGGGGGGGGAGGGCTACCTGTCCGGCTTTGAGTGCCGCGATTCACAGGTATTTAGGGGTGGGGCTTAATGCCAGGAAGTGGCCACCCCCATCAGAGACCTCTGTTGGAGTCAGGTAGTGCTCGCGCCCCCTCCCTCTCTCTCCCCCCTCTTTCTCTCTCTCTTGCTCCTATCTCTTGTTTGCTCTCCCTAACACTGTTCTCTCTCTCTCTCTCTCTCTCTCTCTCTCTCTCTCTCTCTCTCTCTCTCTCCCTCTCTCTCTCAAGATTTGGCTATGAGGCTCACAAAGTTTTAGTTACACTCCTGGCACCAACCATTCATCTCCCAACTGTCATTTTCTCAAACACAGCCTGTAACCTGGCAGTTGGGAGCTTAGTGGCTGGTATTTTATCTGCCTCAACTTTATCTCTCTCCAAGGCTTAGGGGTCTATTTATAAAGCCTCGGAAAGAGATAACGTGGATGGAGGTAAAGTACCAGCCAATCAGCTCGAAGCTGGTTAGTTGGTACTTTTTCTCCGTCCACGTTATCTCTCTCCAAGGTTTAGTAAATAGACCCCTTAGTAATTAGACCCCTGCATTACATGATATTGCAACAGGCATACAGCACATTTATTTCATGATGCAGTGGCTTCCCTTCAGTATTTAACATTTGGCTTGTAGGGTGTTCTGTGATGACTCAGTGATCAGGTTAGATGTGTAACAACGTGAATAATACGTTCATTGATTGACATAGATGAGAATCGCTTCCTGTTTCACTGCGGTCAACATTACTGTATGTGTTATTTGTTTCTGAAGTAGTAAGCACCCGTCACGTCTCCATAACAGCTGTCACCCGCACTCAGTCAGCTGTTACACTGACATTAATTACAGCCGGATGATCTCTGCATCTTCTCATTTTACTGCAATTCTAGCGACATAG
The DNA here is from genome assembly GCF_028390025.1 of Pseudophryne corroboree. Classification (NCBI taxonomy): domain Eukaryota; kingdom Metazoa; phylum Chordata; class Amphibia; order Anura; family Myobatrachidae; genus Pseudophryne; species Pseudophryne corroboree. Next base: position 52,670,196 of record NC_086448.1, read on the forward strand.
AAGGGAAATGGTAATACTGCAAGAAACACTGGAGGGGATGTGTACTGTATCAAGGTTTGAAGAGAGGTAAATGGGGCAAACGTACTAAGCCTTGGGATAAAGTACCAGCCAATCAGCTCCAAACTGCCATGTTACAGGATGTTGAAAAATGACAGTAAGGAGCTGATTGGTTGGTACTTTACCTCCATCCACTTTATCCCTCTCCAACGCTTAGTACATAGACTCCTATAACACTGATTTAATGATACATAGCAGCTGATACTGAGTCAGATACAGTCATGTGTGTGTCTTTGCCAGACTTGCTTATGCAAATGACATTACAGTGCCCTTCCCTGAGGTGCAAGCATACATCCTAATGTGCAGGGACTGAGATGACCTCTATCAGTGTCCATATATGCTGAAATACCACTTCCTGCAGCTATAGACGCCAGAATCGGATGCACCATTGAAACGAGCACCAACTTCAACGGCAGGTGCAGGTTATATATCAGAGTATGGCCTCCTATGTGATCGATTCTGCATCTCTGGGGTATATTCAATTAGAGTCGGAAACTGCCGTCTTGTCAGAAAGACGGGAATTTCCGACTGGAATAGTTCGGAAGGGGTTCCGACCTATTCAATCCAGCCTCATTTTTTCCGACAAGTCAGGAAATCTGACTTGTCGGAAAGCTGTCGGAAAGCACGCGGATCGGCGGAATAGCCGTCGATCCACGTGTTGCACGTCGGAAACAGGGACAAATCCGACAGGTTTTGATCCCGTTTCCGACAATGTCAATCCAACTTTGTAAAAAGTCGGATTGACATTTCGAGAACGGCCAAATCCTGTTGGATTTGGTCATCCTATTGAATAACCCATGTTGGATCCTTTCCGACAAATGCATGTTGGAAAGGATCTGACATTAATTGAATATACCCCTCTGTGCGCAACCGATAACAAAGACATACAGTATCTGTGACAGTCTCATAACACGCCCGTGAGAGTGTTAGGTCACCAAGTGAAGCCGCTCAACTGAGGTCTGATTTTTGGCGGTTCAAAACGCTGTACCATATATCTTTCTAGATTATTCCATAAATGTTTTGATTGAGTTCAGATCTGGTGGTTTAGAAGACCAAGGTATGCGAACAGCATCAATGTCATGCTCATTTAACAATTGTGTGACCTCACATATTCTGTGGAAGGCGGCATTGTCACCCTTGACGTAATCCCTATATCAGGAAAGAAATTCTGCAGCCTGGATGAAGATAATCATTCAATACCATTGTTTTGCAATTAGCATTGACTTTGGCATCAAGGGAATGACTGAAACCGAATTACAGCGTGCCAGGAAAATGCACCCCAAACACTACAGAACCACCAGAAGCCTTGGCTGTTGGAGAAAAGCACCCGGGACTCTAGCGTTCGCTATGATAGTGCCGCATGTGCACTCGTCTGTTTGTGCAGAGCAGGGAAAAGCATGATGCATTTGAACGTATCACATTCCTCCATTACTGAGCAGTCCACTGTCTGTGTTCTTTGCACCACTGAGATCACTAACGTGCATTGCCTGATGTAATGAGTGGTGTATGCACCTGATATCCTGCTCTGCAGACTTCACAAATGACCATTTTTATTGTGAGACTATCTGCTTGTGTCACAGTTTGGAATTTGCAGTCATTAATCTGCAGCTGATCTCCGGCTGTGACTGTTTGCACGGATTTTGTGATCCTAGAGCACGCATTTCACCCACTGTTGCTCTCTGCGTCGGTGCTGCTGAGTAATTGTGGAGGCCTTTTGCGATGGTTCCGGTGGGTGTCTATCTTTTTTCCTGGGCAGAAGCTTCCCTTACGATGATAAGCAGTTCTGTAACCTAGAAAAACTCTGCTGCATATGCATTTGCGCAGAAAACATGAATTAGGCCCTACAGTATGTATTGTATTGTGGTTATTTGGTCACGTTTTGTCTACAGTGTCGCCATAAATATGTCTAGTGAAGAGAATGAGGTGGAACATGCATACGCAGAGCATCTTTGCTGCAGCACCTCCATGTGAGTGCAGCGTGGCCAGATGTGGTGTCGGGTGAGAATGAGACATTTAGGCCCAAAGGTCTCTGTTCCACCTATGAAACAACACTTGTAAAATGAGAATACATCGCTAAATGATAAGTTAAGCTATGTATTAAAATAAGATGGGATGCGTTCAGGAGACCGCCATCAGATAACCCACAGCCAGAATGCCGAAAGTGAGTATCGGAGGTCAGGGTTAGGACACGGGGGGGGGGGGGGGGAGGGTTTAGGGTTAGACACTAGGGGGGGTAAGGGTTGGACACTAGGGGTGGGGGTGGGGGAGGTTACCGCCACCCCCCCCCGTGAGTGTTAGGGACAGAGGGGGGGGTGTTAGAAATACTTACCCCCTCCAATGTCTGTATCTTCACAGTCGGTGCCGGGATTTTCATATGTCTTCCAATAAAATCAGCATCACTTGACTTGTACACCCCAAATTCTGTTTGTTTTGGAAACCTTGCAGGCTGACACTATTCATGCTTACCATGGATAAGACATATTTCTTAAAGAATCCTTTTAACATTTATTTTCTTCATTATTAAAGGACAATCCTGATTTAAATTGGCCAGCAGTGATACACTAAGCTGCAAAAGGCCTACAGTGGGGTCTAATGGATAAGGTGAGTGTCAGAGCATTGTCAGTTTGAATCAGGGAGACAGCCCAATTTGTCCTGATTTCCAATCTGAATTCTTGAAAAGTACAGTACAGTACCCAACTGTGGTGTCATACTAAATCCAGCTCTGCCCTCAGTACTGTACTTGTTATTATCAATCATTGTTGACGGATGACAGCTGACCTTTTTTTAACTTTGAAAATGGGGTTTTGTTTTTGCCTTAGATGTTAAAAATATACCTTACTGTATATCCAATAACCTAAAATCCAATATATTCTGGATAAAAGATCCTGGGTTTGTATAGTCTGTAACAAAAGGTTTAAAAATAAAATAAACATGATACAGTACATAAGGAGAGGGTTAAAAATATAAAAGTACATGCAACAGATTTGTAGCAATCTGATTACAATCTGCGGATAAAAGGAAGCTTTCAGAGAGATGACATGTACAATGGGAAAGGTGGATTTGCAGGTAATACTTTAAATACATGGAAATCACTTCTAAATCTGTCCATGTCATTATTTAAACAAATTGCAGCACTCCTTAAACTGCAATATGAATATGTAACACTTCCTTCTTACTGCACCAGTTGTCCTTGCAGAGTTGTGAGCGGCGGACGGTATTTTGCAGTTATTAAATCACCAGCATTGGCTGATACATTTTCTTGCAAATTTGTAGCTTTATTAATAGAATTCTGCAGATAAATCAGGTTTTTTGTATTTTTCTACGAATCTTTATTTTTAAAGGAAAGGCTGACAACTATAAACATTGCTATAAATAGGAAAAATGGCAAACACATAAGAACACTCTGGAGAAAATAAATTTTGTGCTTATCCAATTATGAGGTAAGTACAGATGGTAAAGGAGAAGAAGAGAATGCTGACGTGGCAGGGAAGAAAGTGAGGAGAGGGAAAGGGTAAGGGAAGAAAATGAGGAGAGGGAAAGGGAGGAGCCGGAGGAAATGACCCCCACACGCACAGAATTACGGAGAACATGTGTAAAGTGTGATCTACATGGTAACCAAACACTGATGAAGGATTTAGAGGAATTCTGAGTTATACTAGTAATATATTCCATTTTGGAAAGGTACCATAGTCTTTTAATAACTGCCTGTAATTAACTGCAAATCTGCAGCAATTTGGCAAGCAACTGCCAAGACAGCAAGGCAAATTAATTTGTTGTTTGATGGCGGATGGCACGTTCAGTGGGAGACGGAGAGGAGGAACCTGGAGGAGAAAGGACAAGAGTTGTCTAATCTCTGACCAAAATGAAGAGATTTTGGGGCATTGCCACCATATACAGCTAAAACAGCCATCTACCGGGAAAGCTCTCCAACAGCTGGTGGATGTTCTCAGGGAAAACTTATGCCATAGGGTAGTAGACAGGTAATGGAGTATGTAGGCATTTTATTTTAACAGATTACACATTGAGCGAGCCATGCAGCTTAATAATGATGTTTAGAATTAGAGATACAATATGCCTGGACCCCATGTTTTCATTTTGGTTTTAATTCATCATCTTGCTTTGGTTTTGGCAAAACCACCCTCAAGTGTTTTGGTTCTGATTCGGTTTTTGGTTAGGTAAAAATAAATGTATCTATTAAAAATTGATAATCATTGATTTAAAAAATGATAAAAATTGATAAAAACAGCTAAAATCATGTAAATTTTGCAATACAAAACCCTGAATTTTGGATTTAAAATCCAAATCCCGAACCGCGAGAAGACCTGAACTGGGACTTGATTAGGACAAGATCTCCTCGGGAGATCTGGATCGGGTTTTGGTTCAGTATGGATCCACAGAATTTATGTGGATTCAGAGTTCTGGAGTTCTGGAGAACTCAAACGCACATCTCTACATATAATAGTGGGAATAATTAAAGCCATAATTGGTGCTAAAACAGCAGCATCTAAATTAAAATAGGTCAAATTTGAAATAATGAAAGGACGTGGTCTATAGATGGCCGTCAGTTGGAAATTGGATGTGATACAGTGGGTGTGCGTACATAGGAACATACAGTAAACTGTGAGTCAGCTGATTGTGTCCTCCCTTCCCGTGTGTGTGTGTGTGTGTGATTGCGCTGTAAGGGGGACAGTATAATTAATGATTTACAAAACTATTTGTTTACTTTCACATTGCTAGCTCCAGCAACTGATATTATGTGTGTGCTATCAAAGGATCAGATATATGTTCATTTTAATACCAAATGGTGTCATTACATATTGCGGCCCCAAGAGCTTACCATCTAAATTTCCAACCACACACAATAGGGTCCATTTTGTCAGAAGCCAATCAACCTACGAGTACGTATGTTTTTGGCCTTTGGCTGGTAACGAGAGCACCCTGGAGAAAATCCACACAAACAAGAGGAGCACGTACAAACTCCACAAAGATAAGGTCTTTGTCAGAATAGAACCCTTGATCCCAGTGCTTTCAGGCAGCAAGGCTAATGGAAGAAATCAGAAATGAACAAAGTAAGCACAGTTATCCAGAAAGTGTAAGTGACTGTAAGGTGGGTATTCAATTACCCGCCATAGTACCTCGGTTTATGTGTCACCCTATCCAATTAGGCATTGCAAAAACACACGTTTTTCATGCAAAATTGCATAGGTCATGTGAAAAGTCGCAGACCTACTGTATGTATTAACACTTATCGCAGGTCTAAGGAGCCCTTATCGCAGATTAAGCTGATTCAGGCAACCACTGTCATTCCATTAGTGGAGATGAAGTTGGAAATTTAGACCCAGGGGTACACAATGAAAGCTCCGCCACCCCTTTAAAACAAACATGTAATATAAGTAATGTTAATTAGTTAAAGTCTAGCATTCATACAGATTGTCACAGAAGTAGGCTAAAACAAGGCGGTTAATCCTGTATTAATTTAGCCTTACCGGAGCTGCAAAAGTTGAAATAGAAAAACGAATATTTCAGGGCTTATCCTTGCACATTTATCTCGTTTCCCATCTTTTAATCTTGATCCATCTTTTGGCTAGCTTCACTACCAGCAGGAGGATTAGGAAAAAAATAGGCCATTGAATTCCGATTTCTGTTTATTTGTTTGTTTGTTTGTTTGTTTGTTTGTTTATATGATAGAATTACTGCTGGACGAATGTAACGATGCTGAAACCACAACACTGTTTCTAAGCAATAAATAATTAAGTGGGAAAATAAAGACGGTCATGTTTTTTATAAACTGTCTTAAATACTGTATGCAATTATATTGTTCCTGAAAGCTGCATTAATCCCAGGACCTGCTAAAAGATCTACAATCCACAATGCAGATCCCTGTTAATTGTTGCAGTAGGTTATAAACCCGAAGTATCCAGAAAAGTAAGATTAACCCAAAGTGCGCCTGATTCAGAGGTGGCCAAAGTTGCAGCTATGACTGCGTCATTTTATGCTGCCGCTATTGCGCCTTTATGGTAATGCTATTAGCAATGGTTTTCCTACTGAGATGACCACTTCCTCGGATGCTAATCCGCCATTGTGCGTATTAAAGGGCACCTTTGTACATACCACCGGTCTTGCCATCGAACATTGCATGACTGGAGCTGTCAGTGTAACTGCGTCTTTAAACACAGTTGCTGACCGCATCATGTTCGTGTCTCGGCTAGCCACCCACCTGTTACCACCCAGAATTGCCCACCGAATTTGTATATATCTGCATGCAAGTTAGTACTGCGTCTAACCATCGGGATGCATGCGCAGTGCAACTCAGACAGATGCGCAGACTGTAGTCATTAGCTGCTGTGATCAGCAATGACCTGTAGGGGGAGATCAGCAGTAGTTGCTGAGAAAAAAAATTCAGTGTCCCTCCCACTAAATTAGAATGTAGGCGATTTATACGGACCCAGGGCCTAATTCAGACTTGATCGCAACAGCAAACGTTTTCTCTAATGGGCAAAACCGAGTGCAGTGCAGGTGGGGCAGATGTAACATGTGCAGAGAGAGTTAGATTTGGGTGGGGTGTGTTCAAACTGAAATCTAAATTGCAGTGTAAAAATAGAGCAGCCAGTATTTACCCTGCACAGAAACAATATAACCCACCCTAATCTAACTCTCTCTGCACATGTTACATCAGCCTCCCCTGCAGTGCACATGGGGCCTAATTCAGATCTGTTCGCACGCTAGCGTTTTTCGCTGCACAGCAATCAGGTAACTACTGCGCATGCGTATGCACCGCAATGCGCAGGCGCGTCGTACTTGTACAAAGCGGATTGTTGCTGTATACTGGTTCTAGCGAAGAATCCATTCGCACAGCCGAATGCAAGGAGATTGACAGGAAGAAGGCGTTTGTGGGTGACAACTGACCGTTTTCTGGGAGTGGTTGGAAAAACACAGGCGTGTCAAGGCGTTTGCAGGGCGGGTGTCTGACGTCAATTCCAGGCTCGAATAGAGTGAAGTGATCGCAGAGGCTGAGTAAGGGTCAGAGCTTCTCAGAAACTGCACAAACTGTTTTTGTACCACTCGGCTGCACATGCGTCCGCACACTTGCAAAACTAAAATACACTCCCCTATAGGCGGCGTCTATCTGTTCGCAGCGCTGCAAAAAATAGATAGCGAGTGAACAGATCTGAATTAGGCCCATGGTTTTGCCCATTAGAGAAAGATTTTGCTTTTGCGATCAGGTCTGAATATGGGGTCTATTTACTAAGCATTGGATGGAGATAAAGTACCAGCCAATCAGCAACTACCTGGCATGTCACAGGCTGAGTTTGAAAAATGACAGCTAGGAGCTGGTTGGCTGAGACTTTATCTCAGTTCACTTTATCTCCATTCAAGGATTAGAAAATAGACCCCTTAGGCCCTTATAATGCAAGGCTACTCTCTTTCATATTTTATGCATATGGGTGGTCATTCCGAGTTGATCGCTAGCTGCATTTGTTCGCAGCGCAGCGAACAGGCTAAAAAATGGCAGTTCTGCGCATGCGTATGTGGCGCAATGCGCACGCGCGACGTACGGGCACAACGGACGATGTAGTTTTCCACAGGGTCTAGCGATGCATTTCAGTCGCACTGGTTGCCGCAGAGTTATTGACATGAAGAGGGCGTTTCTGGGTGTCAACTGACCGTTTTAAGTGAGTGTTCGGAAAAACACAGGCGGGATCAAGCGTTTTCAGGGAGGGTGTCTGAGGTCAGCTTCGGCCCCGATCAGCAGGAAATAATCGCACAAGAAGAGTAAGTTCTGGGCTGCGCAGAGACTGCACAAAGTCAGTTTGTACAGCTCCGCTACACATGTGATCGCATACCTGCACAGCGAAAATACACTCCACCTGTAGGCGGCGACTATCTGATCGCAGCAGTGCAAAAATCACCTGCTAGCGATCAGGTCTGAATTACCCCCTTAGACTGTCCCCACTACAATCCATTCTGAATGCAGCGGCGAGGTTGATCTTCCTCGCTAGATGTTCATCGGCTGCAGATCCGCTCTGTCAGTCCCTCCATTGGTTACCTGTATTCTACTGCTTTCAATATAAAATACTTTTATTCACACACAAGGCTATTAACCACAATTTAATAAAATGACAGCACAAACACACAACCAATCCAACTGGTAACAGATATGTTAAAAGTAAAAAGCATATTAAAGCATCCACACAAGTGGCAGGTGTCACTACAGCTGCACAAGAGGCAATTAGCGGCTGATTTAGAAATGTGATCAGCAGTTCCAAATGGATGTGATATTAACAGGAAACCCGGGCGTACCAACCAATTAACATCCAGAGTGATGATAAGCCTGGTTCTCTCCCTCCTGCTGCCGCCAGGAAACACCTTGTCCACCGACACCAACGCGTTTCTACCCCTATCTGGGGTCTTCAGAGCCGGCCCCAGCCAATTTGATGCCCTAGGCAAAATTTTGTCTGGTGCCCCCTAGCACCGCCGCTAGTTCTGCACCTGACCCAGCAACACTTAGGCAGTGGGGCCCACCGGGGGGGTTACCCTGTGGGCCAGTTCAACCCTGCATGATGGCACACAGTAATGCCCATAATACACATAATTCCACGCAATAATGCACCTTACACATATGCCCCACATTAGTAATGCTAGTAGCTTTTTTTTTATAAAACTTACTTTTGCTTGCTGATATGCTGGCAGTCAGTGTGTGCACCCATGCAGCTTCATGGATCCGTGACTGTGTTTTGTGAGATGGAGTGGCAGGATGGGTGGGTGGGTGCATGCTTGCGCTCGCACCCATTAAAGGGTCACTCGTACAAGGGGCACCCGTACAAGGGACGTAACCTCACAGGGTATGCCATCCTGGCAGGGGAATTTTACGGCATGGACTGACTAGAAAATAAAGTGTGAGGAGAACACTGCCCATGTTATGTCCCTGCAGACACCTGGGGTTTGCACAGGGATAAGGGACAAACACACACAGGATGGCAGGGTTCCCCACTCCCATGTGCACAAGCAGTATAGGTGATGTCAGATTTATGTGAAGCAGTCTTCCAAATACACATGTGGTATCATAAGGAGCCATCCAGTAATAACCTTATATAGTCAGTGACAATGTCACCGATCCAGGAATTGCAGTTACTGGGCTTCTGCTGTCTGTCTGAGGTCTCACAAGTCAGGGGCATTCAAGCATGTCGGAGGGAGTTTAAAGAACTTTAAGCGAGAGTGTGCATTTTATTTGACAAATGTAAACAGCAGTGTATACAAGTACTGATTGAATACATTTGGAAAGTAACCGTTAGTTTGCAGACTGTCCCTCTCAGCATGAGATACTGCAGGGACATGCTTGGATGCCCCTAGACATGCTTGGATGCCCTAGGCAAATGCCTAGCCTGCCTATAGCTAAGGCCGGCTCTGGGGGTCTTTCTCAAGGTGACACTCACCTGGTCAGTATCACCTGTCTCACCTGTCTGCAAGTTTATGCTAATAGCCCACAAAACCCCTTCCCTTTCACGCTGGAGACTACCTCCATCTCCTTACTGTTAGCTCATCCTATTCCCTGCTCCCAGCTCTCCTAATTTATTCTCCTCCTCTCCCTGCTTCTTCTTGAACTACAGAATGGTAATCAGAGGCACACAAAGTTTCTTATGTGTGCCTCTGCCCCACCCGCACAAGTTTGCCTCTGACCTCATCCCTCCCATGTGTGCCTCTGCATCAAACCCCATGCCCAAATGTGCCCCTAACTCTATCCCTCCTCAAGTGTGTCTCAGTCCCCTCCCTATGTGTGCCTCTGCCCCCCTACCCATGTGTGTCTCTGCCCCCTCCCAATGTGTGCCTCTGCCCCCCACTCCCCATGTGTGCCTCTGCCCCTCCCCCACATATGTGTCTTTGCCCCTCCCCATGTGTGCCTCTGACCCCCTCCCCATTGTTAGGGTCTCCTGCCCTGTGCTGCCACGTCGTCATGGCAACCGGGAGACAAGTGCTAGCGGAGTAACCTGAGCGCAGCTGATACTCCGGTTCGGGTCTTTTGCTGTGCAGTGGTTATAGGCTCTGTGCACGGCAGGGGATCCTGCGTGTTTTTGTGCTCACAGTCTGTGAGGTCTGAGTGGGGCATGGACAGCACCTGCTTTATAAGGCCTCTTCTCAGGGTAAGCAGATGCTGCTGAATCTTTGTTGGTTAGTCAGTTCCTGAAAGTTAACCAGTACTGTGTAGCTTTGTATTTGTTTGTTGCTTACTGCAAATAGGCCTGGGGATTTGGTATTACACTCTGCCAATCCAGACCTAGCAGTAAGACTGGAGTCAGTCGTTTAGCTTGCTGGGGTTCTGTTACTACTCTGTGAACTTAGCAAGTTTGCGGCTGTATTCTAAGACTTGCCTGTCTAATCCTGTCTCACTGTGCTAGGTGTCAGGGGTCAGTTTAGTGGCAGTAAGCTGAACCTGTGCACTGCAAGTGAGAATTAGGATTGTGGAGACTCTCCTTGTGTCTATCATTCCATCTCTGACCAAGGAGTTTACTGCCACACCCGTTGGTAACCCTTTAGGGTTTTGCTGTTGCCCTTAGCAACAGCATTTCGGGTTCTCTACGTATTAAAACACTACATCTTGCTTTTCCCATCTGAGCAGTTCTAATACAAGGGAGATACCCAGTTCCTTAGCCTCTGGGCTTCTCTGTTCACCTTGTGTGTATTTTGTTACCCTATCACCTTCTGTGTACGTTATGTCATATTCCCCAGTCTGTCTGTGAGTCCATTTGTTTTGCATAACAGTTCAAACACCAGTACATTCCTGCAGGCACTGGAGTGCATAACAGTTCTGACACCAGTACTTTCCTGCAGGCACTGGTGTGCATAACATATTCAGCAGCCTAATACTCCTGTTGAAATTTTGTGGGAATATGGAGCATACCCCTCAAAATACGTTGCAACAGGTGGTCGATCAGGTGCAGGTCCTGACTCGACAATTTAATGATTTGTCCATTAAAATGCACACCTCCCAGGCTACTGGCGGAGCTCCCGCAGCAGCAGCACCTGCAGGGGTTAAGGAGCCGAAAGTAAATCTCCCGGATCGTTTTTCTGGAGATCGCTCGCAGTTCTTTTGTTTCAAGGAGAGCTGCAAGCTATACTTCCGGCTTAGGCCTCAGTCTTCTGGGTCGGAGATCCAGCGGGTGGGCATAGTGATTTCCTTGCTACAAGGAGACCCACAGGTCTGGGCATATGGGTTGCAGCCTGACTGTCCGTCGCTTAAAAGTGTTGATGCTTTTTTTACGGCACTGGGCATGTTGTATGATGACCCTGACAAGACGGCCTCAGCCGAGGCTCAGATTTCGATCCTTAAGCAAGGGCGAAGGCCAGTTGAGGTTTACTGTACGGAGTTTCGGAGGTTGGCCCATGATACCCAGTGGAATGACCCAGCCCTGAGACACCAGTACCGAAGAGGTCTTTCTAACCAGATAAAGGACCAACTGGTACAATATCCCTTGCCTGATAGCTTGGATCAGCTCATGCAGTTATCCATCCGGGTGGATAGACGGCTGAGAGAGCGTAGGCTTGAAAGGGGGACTGAGATTTCCTTCCTTCCCAAGGGAACCTCAGACTCTGAGGAATTTTCCGAGGAGCCTATGCAAATTGGGGCTACCCGCCTCTCCTCGCGTGAGAAGACGCGGAGGAGACAGCAGGGGTTGTGTTTGTACTGTGGGAATAAAGGTCATGTGGTAGTATCATGCCCAGAAAAGCCGGAAAACTTCAGGGCCTGAGGGTGATGGGAAATATCCTGTCAGGCCAGAAGTCAGAATTTCCCAAGAAGACTTTTATCATTCCGGTGACCTTGAAGATCCTCGGTCAAACTGTCAAGACTGAGGCCTTTGTGGACAGTGGGGCCGACGGGGTTTTTATGGACCGCCAATTCGCCCTGAAACACTCTGTTCCCTTAGTACCCTTGGCATCGGAAATTGAGATTTGTGGGTTAAACGGGGAACCATTATCCCAAGGTAAAATTACCTCTTGCACTAGCCAGATTTCTTTGTTTATTGGAGCCACACACTCTGAAAAATTGTCCTTTTATGTGACTGTCTGTACTTTTGCCCCATTGGTGTTGGGGTTACCCTGGTTAAGGGCCCACAATCCTCAATTTGACTGGGTCTCTGGGGAGATTCTTAGTTGGGGTACTGATTGTTTCAGGAGTTGCTTGAGCCTTCCAGTCAGGCTCTCGCAGCTAAGTTTGCCAGGATTGCCAGGGTGTTATGCAGATTTTGCGGACGTGTTCTCCAAAAAAGTTGCAGAGGTACTACCTCCCCATCGCCCCTATGACTGTGCCATTGATTTGTTGCCAAATGCTAAGCTTCCCAAGAGCAGGTTGTACTCCCTGTCACGTCCTGAGACTCAGGCTATGGCAGAGTACATTCAGGAGAACTTGGCTAAGGGATTTATCAGACCTTCACAGTCTCCAGTTGGGTCGGGGTTCTTCTTCGTGGGTAAAAAGGACGGTTCGTTGCGACCCTGCATCGACTTCAGGGAATTGAACCGTATCACGATTAAAAACTCATACCCACTGCCTCTCATTTCGGTCTTGTTTGACCAGCTTCGTACTGCCACCATTTTTTCTAAGATTGACCTACGCGGTGCGTACAATCTAATCCGAATAAGAGAGGGGGATGAATGGAAGACTGCCTTTAATACCCACTCAGGGCATTATGAATATTTGGTGATGCCTTTTGGGCTCTGTAATGCCCCGGCAGTCTTCCAGGATTTCATGAATGATGTGCTCAGGGAATATTTGGATAGATTCTTAGTTGTATACTTAGATGACATCCTAATCTTCTCCCATTCCCTGGAGGAACATCGGAAGCATGTACGCTTAGTCCTCCAGAAACTAAGAGACCACCGTCTTGGGGCGAAGCTGGAGAAGTGCGAATTTGAAGTTCAGCAAATCGCATTTCTAGGATATATTATCTCCCCAGAAGGTTTCCAAATGGAGGGTTCCAAGGTAAAGGCAGTCCTGGATTGGGTGCAGCCCACTAGTTTGAAGGCGCTTCAGCGTTTCCTGGGCTTTGCAAATTTTTATAGACGATTTATCGCTGGATTTTCGTCTATAGTGGCGCCCTTGGTGGCACTCACTAAGAAAAGGGCGGATGTTGCTCACTGGTCTTGTGAGGCTAAAGCGGCTTTTGCCCGTCTCAAAAGGGCATTTGTTTCGGCCAAGGTGCTGCGACACCCAGATCCAGAGCGTCCTTTTGTGGTGGAGGTGGATGCCTCTGAGATGGGTATTGGGGCAGTGCTTTCTCAGATGGGAGTGTCTGATAATCGCCTTCATCCCTGTGCTTACTTTTCCCGTAAATTTTCGCCTGCCGAGATGAATTATGACGTGGGTAACCGGGAATTGTTGGCTATTAAGGATGCACTCGAGGAGTGGAGACACTGGCTTGAGGGGGCTAAGTTTGTGGTCTCAATTCTCACTGACCATAAGAATCTGGCATATTTAGAGTCAGCAAAGCGTCTCAATGCCAGGCAGGCACGATGGGCTTTGTTTTTTGCTCGCTTTAATTTTTTGATAACATATCGCCCTGGGTCAAAAAACATCAAGGCTGATGCGCTCTCGCGGAGTTTTGCTCCAATCCAGGAGACCACCGAGGAGCCGTTGCCCATTGTTTCCCCATCATGTATTAAAGTGGGCATTACCCAGGACCTCTTATCATTAGTCCTTAGAGCACAGGAGCAGGCTCCTCCAGACCTTCCGGTAGGTCTTTTGTTTGTGCCTCCTAGGTTAAGACAGCAAGTGTTCCTGGAATTCCATGCCAAGAAGTCGGCAGGTCACCCGGGTATTGCCAGAACTCGGGAGTTGCTATCTAGGGCGGTGTGGTGGCCCTCGGTGGCTAAGGATGTGGATCAGTGGGTTCGGGCATGTGACATCTGTGCCCGAAATAAGACTCCTAGAGGGGTTCCTGTTGGCCCATTACATCCACTCTCTATCCCATCTAAGCCATGGACCCACATTTCAATGGATTTTGTGGTGGACTTGCCCAAATCCTCGGGGATGACAGCCATCTGGGTTGTCGTTGACAGGTTTTCGAAGATGGCGCACTTCGTTCCACTGGTTGGGCTGCCATCGGCCAGACACCTGTCTGAATTATTTATGCTGCATGTTGTGCGTCTCCACGGGTTGCCACTTGATGTGGTCTCTGACCGCGGATCCCAGTTTGTGGCCAAATTCTGGAGGGCATTTTGTTCCGATCTCCAGATTTCTGTCAGCTTGTCGTCAGGCTACCATCCGCAGTCTAATGGGCAGACTGAAAGGGTGAACCAGTCCTTGGAGCAGTTCCTCAGGTGTTATGTCTCCAAGTGTCAGACTAACTGGGTTGCTCATCTGTCCATGGCGGAGTTTGCCTATAACAACGCGGCTCACTCTGCTACAGGGATCTCTCCCTTCCTTTGTGTGTATGGGCATCATCCTAAGGCCAATTCTTTTGACCCCCTGGACTCCACGCCTGGTGGTTCCTCTGTGGTTTCGGTCCTTAGAGGTATTTGGCGGAAAGTGAAGAAAGCCCTTGTGTCTGTGTCATTAGTGACCAAAAGGGTTTTTGATAAGCGGAAAAGACCCTGCAGCTTCAAATTAGGAGACTTCGTCTGGTTGTCTACCAAGAATTTGAAGTTGAGACAGCCATCTCATAAGTTAGGCCCCCGGTTCATCGGCCCTTATAAGATCACCAGGGTTATCAATCCGGTGGCATTTCAGTTAGATCTGCCCCGTTCTTTGGGTATCAATAAAACATTTCATTGTTCCCTTTTAAAACGGGCGATTAGTAATCCTTCTTCCAGTGGAAGACCTTCCCCTCTTCTGATACGTGGCCAGAGGGAGTTTGTTGTTGAAAGGATTCTTGACTCCAAGGTGGTTCGGGGTCGGCTGTCATTTTTGGTGCACTGGAAGGGGTATGGCCCGGAGGAGCGGTCGTGGGTGCGCAGTTGTGATCTTCATGCCCCCAGACTGATACGCTCTTTCTTCTCGCAGTTCCCCGATAAACCCGGTGGTAGGGGTTCTTTGACCCCTCGTCAGAGGGGGGGTACTGTTAGGGTCTCCTGCCCTGTGCTGCCACGTCGTCATGGCAACCGGGAGACAAGTGCTAGCGGAGTAACCTGAGCGCAGCTGATACTGCGGTTCGGGTCTTTTGCTGTGCAGTGGTTATAGGCTCTGTGCACGGCAGGGGATCCGGTGCTGGTTTTTGTGCTCACAGTCTGTGAGGTCTGAGTGGGGCGTGGACAGCACCTGCTTTATAAGGCCTCTTCTCAGGGTAAGCAGATGCTGCTGAATCTTTGTTGGTTAGTCAGTTCCTGAAAGTTAACCAGTACTGTGTAGCTTTGTATTTGTTTGTTGCTTACTGCAAATAGGCCTGGGGATTTGGTATTACACTCTGCCAATCCAGACCTAGCAGTAAGACTGGAGTCAGTCGTTTAGCTTGCTGGGGTTCTGTTACTACTCTGTGAACTTAGCAAGTTTGCGGCTGTATTCTAAGACTTGCCTGTCTAATCCTGTCTCACTGTGCTAGGTGTCAGGGGTCAGTTTAGTGGCAGTAAGCAGAACCTGTGCACTGCAAGTGAGAATTAGGATTGTGGAGACTCTCCTTGTGTCTATCATTCCATCTCTGACCAAGGAGTTTACTGCCACACCCGTTGGTAACCCTTTAGGGTTTTGCTGTTGCCCTTAGCAACAGCATTTCGGGTTCTCTACGTATTAAAACACTACATCTTGCTTTTCCCATCTGAGCAGTTCTAATACAAGGGAGATACCCAGTTCCTTAGCCTCTGGGCTTCTCTGTTCACCTTGTGTGTATTTTGTTACCCTATCACCTTCTGTGTACGTTATGTCATATTCCCCAGTCTGTCTGTGAGTCCATTTGTTTTGCATAACAGTTCAAACACCAGTACATTCCTGCAGGCACTGGAGTGCATAACAGTTCTGACACCAGTACTTTCCTGCAGGCACTGGTGTGCATAACACCCATGTGTGCCTCTGCTCCCCTCCCGATATGTGTCTCCTCCCTATGTGTGCCTCTGCGCCCCCACTCCCCATGTGTGCCCCTACCCCTCCCCCACATGTATGTCTCTGCCCCCTCCCCATGTATGTCTCTGCCCATCCCCATGTGTGCCTCTGACCCCCCCATGTGTGCCTCTGTCCCTCCTCCACATGTATGTCTCTGCACCCCTACCATGTGTCTCTGCCCCCAGCGGACATTATCAAATCTAAGCTACAGTATATTCACTTCTAGGATCGGAGAGATCTGGTGTAGCCAGGAATAATAACAATAAAATAAAACTGTAAAGAAAGGTAAAATTATACTTATTCTTCTCAAATTTCTATAATCACTTTTTTAAAGTATGAACTGAAATGAAGGAACATCTGATTAAATATAATCCTTTATACACAATTACTTACAGTATGTTATCATTACACGTAACCCCTATAACTCAGTACTGGCAGTGAAGTCCTTCTTCCACAGGTGCGATTGCTGACCCGTCTCCTTGCTGAGTCGCCACACAGCAGCGTGGGGGCGGAGTTATGAGAGTTGGGTTCTCTGCCCAATCCCCAGAGACTTTAGCAGTGTGCACAGAGAATAAATGAGTGTGGATGGCTGTGTTACTCGAGAAAGGAAAGTACTGTACAAAGTGGGAGAAAGCGGTGAGGGGAAATAATTGTTTTACATTTGTGATAAATAGGTAATAGCAAAACAGGTGGTTATTTTATTTTATTTATTTTTTGCTCGCTTGTATACAAAAAAAAATTGAATACAAAACCAATTAATACAATGCCAAGTCTAGACGTGGGTAGAAATGTCCTTTGCAAAAACAAGCTACAGTATCATAGCTGTGCCTTTATCCTGACTGGGGCTATTTAACATATCACCTTATACTGTAAGTCCCCATACACTGTGTTCTGAGATCTTCCTCTGGTGGGAGGGGATGCGGTCAAGATCCCTCCTGTTGGGATCCTGGTGGAGAATTACCAACACCAGGATCCCGACACCATTCTCAATCCCGACGTCGGAACATTGAAAAGCCCAGGAAGCCGGCGCCCCCAACCCGACAGACGGAATCCAGACCATACTGTAGGTATACCCGCATTTTCAGGTTTACGGCTGAGGGAGGGGGCCCTAAACCCTTTTCACGGCTACTTATACACTTGTTATGGAATACCTGAATTATAACTTTTGACTTTCCATTTTTTCCATAAACAATCATTAAAAAAAAAAATGAGATATAGCTTAATTAGTCGACAGTCAGAATATCGCCAATGATAAAATGGACAGCAGAATGTCGACTACAGAATGCTGACACAGTAGTAATATAATTTAAGACATTTTAATCATGATCGGCATTATAACTTTGATAACATGATGGTAAAGTGATAATAACAACACAGTTAAAATGCTTTAAATCACATTACCACTGTGTCGGCATTCTGTGTTCAACCTCACGCTGTTTCCATTCTGACTGTCGACACTACATACCACTGCCAAAAATAGACCTTTTTAATACCGTAGGATGGATAAATGCAATATAGTTAAAGTTTGTTGTTTGTTTCATATTTGTTTCAGAAAAATATTCAGTTTTTAATATAAAATGTCGGTAACAAGTGACAAAAAGTCTCCCTTTTACGTACTGTACTGTTCCCCAGGGCCAGATTATAGGTGGGGCAGTTGTCCAGGGGCCCCCACACTGTGGCAAATATTGCCCTGTTCTGGCCCACTCTACGCCTACCTGGTCGGCTCCCGTCAGCAGGGCACCGCAGTGCCGCACTTTCCAGGAGGGAAGGAGGTGGTGTCTAATGCTGTGACTTGCCTGCCCCCATCAGAGATTCTCCGCCTCTCCCTGTTATTCTTGTTCTACACAATGGATTATTTCCTGTGTGGTCACCTCCCGACCTGCCCCACCCCACTCCACCCCGCTCCCATAACTTACCATCCAATAACGGCGGGAGGGAGGGTTGGACACTTCCTGCGGGTGACGGCTGGCTGCGCAGCGTGACCTGTGACTTCACGTCACTCTGTGCAGAGGGAGCCGGGCAGCATCAGAGCGTCCTGAGAACGCTCAACGCTGCCTGGCATTACAAAATCAAAGGGCCGCCTGATCCCAAAATCCCCGGCATCCCGCCATTTTTGGGCCTAAATCCGATCGCGGGATTGGCCTCCCTACTACTGTGTTTCTGCCTGCACTGAATATTGACCTGCTTGCATCTCTGGCTGGTTGCGCTGCTGCACAAGAGGGAGATCTAGTGATGTCTGTGTGCTCTGGCTGGATGGGAGGGGGGCGTTGTCAGAGGGGTGCCCGGGATGCAGTATCCCCTGCGCCCCTCCCTTAATCTGGCTATGGGTGTAACATTAGCATAAATGGGATGGATTCAGATGCGTTCAACAAATGAAAAGCTCTAGGGTTCGAGTACCTGCAAGTTATATGCATCTTGTTGTCAGCATTAGACACTCCCCTTCTCACACCGGTCCTATCCACCCATAAACAAAATATGCTCAGTTTCCATGGATAAGGCTGTGTAAGAAATTTTGGTCTACATTTGAAAAAGCATTTACAGTATGTGCAAGTTTAGACGAGCCCCTTAATCTGTAATGTCCATTTTCACATGGATTCACATAGTGTCCACATAGATTCACATTCATCATAGTGTCCTATTCTGTGATATTGATCAGGACTAGTTGGACTGGGCCCATGGGGGCAGCAGTTGCTGCATTAAGGTAAATATCAGGGTCCAGGGACCAGTTCCTGGCTTTAGGTAATGGCATGACCCCTAGTGATGAGCGGATTCGGTTTGGACCCCCCATCCCATCTGCTCTCTGTTTGGCTGTCGCAGATATAACTTCCACATTAAAGGTAGGGATAGGAAATGACTACTGCGGGAACATTGCAGCTGCAACTAAAAGTAATCTGGACCTGATTATTCTGATCTAGATGCAATAAGAGGAAAATTTACTAAAGCATCTAAAAATGAAAAGTGGTGATGTTGCCCCATAGCAACCAATTAAATTCTGGCTATCATTTTCTAGCATGTAATATAGAAATGATAGACAGAATCTGATTGGTTGCTATGGCCAACATCACCACTTTTCAGTTTTAGAATCTTTAGTAAATTTACCGCAATGTAGCTGTTTTTGCGTGAAGCCAGATTCACTCCGTTATGTTAATCGTCATTTCCGTAGGCTTCAAGCAGGAAGATGCACTGTAGCTAGACACCCACACTGGAGCTACTGTACACTCCCATTTCCCATCCATGATACACCCACAAGATGACCCAGAAAAGCCCATACTGCGCAAAAGATCTGGCCAACCTCCAGCCAATATCGCCCACATATGTGCAAAAATGCACACATTTGCCCTGCACACGCTCTGTATACTAAAGCCTGGTATGTGCGCCCCTCTGAGAAGCTGACTCTGATTGAGAATCTGACCCATATCCAGGGTCAGATTTAGGGGTCAGGCCGCCACCTAGGCACATTATTGGCCACTGCTCTCCCCCCCCCCCTCTAATCACATCATTACCCCATTCATTTCAGGTGCCACTCCGGATGCACCGAGACCACTAAAGCAGCCCCAGCCTCACCCTACTACCAACTCCTGGACCACAATTATGGCCAATTGTCCCACTCCCATCATTTGCTAAATACAATATAAAAAATAAGGGGGTAATTGAGACCTGATAGCTAGGCTGCGTTTCTTACAGCCTGCGATCAGGTCCGAACTGCGCATGCGTATGCACCGCAATGTGCAGGTGCGTCGGATGACTGCACCGGGCATCGGTGCATAGCAACGGGATGGTGCGATAAAAGCGATTGCACGGGTGATCGCAAGGAGATTGACAGGAAGAGGGCGTTTGTGGGTGGCAACTGACCGTTTTGCAGGAGTGTCCGGGAAAACGCAGGAGGGACCAGGCGTTTTGAAGGAGGGTTTCTGACGTCAGCTCCGGCCCAGATCAATGCAGCGGCTGAGTAAGTCCTGGGCAGTGCAGAGACTACACAAACTGATGTTTGTGCAGGTCTCCAACGAATGCGATCGCACACCTGCACAAAGGTAATACCCTCCCCCTGTAGGCGGCGACTACCTGATCGCAGGGATGCAAAAAACGCACCCTAGCGATCAGGTCTGAATTACCCCCATAGGCGGAATGATGAAAAAAAAGAATCACCTGGCCCTTATCAATCTGGTGTGCCGCCCCGCAGCAAGTGCCACCCCTAGGCACGTGCCTACTGGGAAATCTGCCACTGCCCATATCTTGTAAGACTGGATGTCTCTATCTTTATAATTTACAGTAAGTGGCTTTAGTTTATTGCAAATACTGTATTCATTTGCTGATAGAGTGCACAGAGAATTCTCAGTGATGCAATTTTAGACTAGCGGGTCTAAATGATTGTTGCATGATTTGAATGATGACCAATGAAACGCCATATGTTTATTTAAATAGGGCATATACTGTAGCTTATTAGCTTATATGTAAAGTGAAAGTTTGATAAACAAGTCACAGATTGTAATCTATTTTCCCCTACAGAGCAATGTGCCCTAAATTGGACCCATGCATTATTTCATAACTTTTCATGATTGTCAAACTAATTAGAGCAAATGTTTCAGTAAAGAAAAGGTCACATATTAGTGTTATTCTGACATTAATGAAAATTGTTGCATAGGGCATACATGGGATACAGCGTATTCCAATTGAGTTAACAATCCATTTATCAGAACTGACTTCATATTTCTGTGACCTTTGCAAGTTCCCAAATTGCTCACTTTAACAATTTATTAAATACTAAATAATGGAGATTACTAATGTAATGTAATGAGATATTGTAACTGGCAAATATGCTGTTCCAATGTCACTTGTACAACATGTGTTTGATCATTATTCATGTTAAAAATATCTGTCCTTGCCCATAAATCATAGGCTACTTTACACATGAAGCTTTTGCATCAGTTTACTTTCAAGTTCCCTTTCTGCTTGTTAATTAATATTGAAGCAGAACAAATTGGAGCACCATTTATTTCCTCTTCTTTTTACAAGCTGCCATTAATGCTGAAGACTAATAATTTATGATTTACAATTATTATTTTTTTTGTACTATAAACATAACATTAATTCCCTTCCTATAAAATGAAATACCATATCATCTTCTTCTTCTTCTTCTTCTTCTTCTTCTTCTCCTCCTCCTCCTCCTCCTCCTCTTCTTCCTTCTCCTCCTCCTCCTCCTCTTCTTCCTTCTCCTCCTCCTCCTCCTCTTCTTCCTTCTCCTTCTCCTCCTCCTCCTCCTTCTCTTCTTCCTACTCCTCCTCATCCTTCTCTTCTTCCTACTCCTCCCCCTTCTTCTCTTCTTCCTACTCCTCCTCCTCCTTCTCTTCTTCCTACTCCTCCCCCTTCTTCTTATTCTTTTTCTTCTTCTTCTTCTCCTCCTCCTCTTCTTCCTTCTCCTCCTCCTTCTTCTTATTCTTCTCCTTCTTGTTATTCTTCTCCTTCTTCATCATCCTCTTTATACTGTAATTTCACTGTTGACTAGTATGGACTTTTATAATAATACTAGGTGCGCTCTTCACACTGTCATAAAGGGCTACGCCTCTTTAACCCTTGCAAGCCCTTGTGGCGTGCAATATTTTTGTTATATGGAGTATTACCTCCAATCATAATTTTCTGAGTGGTTAAATATTGCATGCACAAAGGGCGTGCGATGGTTAAGGGGCCATAGTCCCTTGCAACAGCGTGAACAGCGCATGCAGGGCCTGATGAATCACCTAGTAGGTGCTGTGGTTCGGGGAGTGGAAGGTGCGGGGGAGACACAGATGGGGAGGGGATCCGGGGGTGCCGCGGGTGGGGGAGGGTGGTTGTGGGGGTGGGAGGGGCGAGTGCGTGGGTGCTGCGGGTGGGGGATGGGGTCCAAAGCCACCACGGGTGGGGGAGTAGCGGTTGTGGGGGTGCCGTGAGTGGGGGAGGAGCAGGTGCGATGGTGCGGCAGGTGGGGGAGGGTGCTGCAGGTGGGGGAAGGGGTCCGTAGCCACCGCGGGTGGTGGAGGTGGGATGTGGGGGTTCCGCGGATGAGGCCATGAGGTACTGCGAGTGGGGGAGGGCGGGTAATGCTTCTTCTGCTTCTCCTCCTGGAAGCAGCTAGGCTGCTGTCCTCCCTATGGCAGTGGCTCTCCCAGAGACTCGCACAGCAGCCAAGCAGCCAGTCACTATTGTTAGTGCCGGTGTACAAACGCGCCGCATTACAGGGAAGAAGATGCAATCAATAAACTACAGCTCCCAGCAGCCCTTAGAGCCGGAATGCTCCGGCGCTAAGGGTTGCTGGGAGCTGTAGTTTATTTAGTGCGCCTACTTCCCCGTAATTAGACGCGTTGGGACACCGGCGCTAACAATAGTGACTGGCTGGCAGAACTTACTGACTCGCTGAATCAATGAAAAAGGTGAGAGTGCTGTGCAGTGTCAGTGACACTGCACACCCACTGCTCTGCACAGCACTGTCACCTTTCACATTGATTCAGCGTCCAGACATTACCCTCCGCGATATCATCCACTCTATGTTACATTAGCCATCTCGGGGCTTCCAGGCTGCCCAGGTGCTGTGTTGCGGAGTCAGGGCCTCTGGGGATCTGGGCGCGGCTGTGGCGGGGAGGCCCTTCTGTGACATCACGCGCAGAGGAGGCTCCGGGGCTCAGAGAGTATGCGGTGCAGGGAGGGCTTTGAAAGCCTTCCGCTGCGCCGCTTTCATACACATCTATGCCGGAGGTCGCAGCAGCTTTTGTTCCACCTGCATCACGGCTAGGGAGTGGGGATTGTTGATGCCGGAGGGGGCAGGCGGACTGGCAGCAGGACATAGGATGCTGCAGTAAAAGGATTTCTCTAACGTCCTAAGTGGATGCTGGGGACTCCGTCAGGACCATGGGGAATAGCGGCTCCGCAGGAGACAGGGCACAAAAATAAAGCTTTAGGATTAGGTGGTGTGTACTGGCTCCTCCCCCTATGACCCTCCTCCAAGCCTCAGTTAGGTTTTTGTGCCCGTCCGAGCAGGGTGCAATCTAGGTGGCTCTCCTAAAGAGCTGCTTAGAAAAAGTTTTTAGGTTTTTTATTTTCAGTGAGTCCTGCTGGCAACAGGCTCACTGCATCGAGGGACTTAGGGGAGAGAATTTCAACTCACCTGCGTGCAGGATGGATTGGATTCTTAGGCTACTGGACACCATTAGCTCCAGAGGGAGTCGGAACACAGGTCTCACCCTGGGGTTCGTCCCGGAGCCGCGCCGCCGACCCCCCTTACAGATGCTGAAGATTGAAGGTCCGGAAACAGGCGGCAGAAGGCTCTTCAGTCTTCATGAAGGTAGCGCACAGCACTGCAGCTGTGCGCCATTGTTGTCACACACTTCACACCAAGCGGTCACGGAGGGTGCAGGGCGCTGCTGGGGGCGCCCTGGGCAGCAATATTTAATACCTTTATGGCAAAAGAATACATCACATATAGCCATTGAGGCTATATGTATGTATTTAACCCATGCCAGTTATCTAAAACTACGGGAGAAAAGCCCGCCGAAATAGGGGGCGGAGCTTATTCTCCTCAGCACACAGCGCCATTTTCCTGCTCAGCTCCGCTGTGAGGAAGGCTCCCAGGACTCTCCCCTGCACTGCACTACAGAAACAGGGTAAAACAGAGAGGGGGGGCATTTTTTTGGCGATATTTTGATATATTTAAGCTGCTATAAAGAACAACACTTATATAAGGTTGTTCCCATATATATTATAGCGCTTGGGTGTGTGCTGGCAAACTCTCCCTCTGTCTCCCCAAAGGGCTAGTGGGGTCCTGTCTTCGATAAGAGCATTCCCTGTGTGTCTGCTGTGTGTCGGTACGTGTGTGTCGACATGTATGAGGACGATGTTGGTGTGGAGGCAGAGCAATTGCCGATAATGGTGATGTCACCCCCCAGGGAGTCGACACCGGAATGGATGGCTTTGTTTATGGAATTACGTGATAATGTCAGCACATTACAAAAATCAGTTGACGACATGAGACGGCCGGCAAACCAGTTAGTACCTGCCCAGGCGTCTCAGACACCGTCAGGGGCTGTAAAGCGCCCTTTACCTCAGTCGGTCGACACAGACCCAGACACAGACACTGAATCTAGTGTCGACGGTGATGAAACAAACGTATTTTCAAGTAGGGCCACACGTTAAATGATCACGGCAATGAAGGAGGCTTTGCATATCTCTGATACTGCAAGTACCACAAAAAGGGGTATTATGTGGGGGGTGAAAAAACTACCTGTAGTTTTTCCTGAATCAGAGGAATTAAATGATGTATGTGATGAAGCGTGGGTTAACCCAGATAGAAAAATGCTAATTTCAAAAAAGTTATTAGCATTATACCCTTTCCCGCCAGAGGTTAGGGCGCGCTGGAAAACACCCCCTAGGGTGGATAAGGCGCTCACACGCTTATCAAAACAAGTGGCGTTACCGTCTCCTGATACGGCCGCCCTCAGGGATCCAGCTGATAGGAGAATGGAAACTACCCTAAAAAGTATATGCACACATACTGGTGTTATACTGCGACCAGCCATCGCCTCAGCCTGGATGTGCAGTGCTGGGGTCGTCTGGTTGGATTCCCTGACTGAAAATATTGATACCCTGGATAGGGACAGTATTTTATTGACTATAGAGCAATTAAAGGATGCTTTCCTTTATATGCGAGATGCTCAGAGAGATATTTGCACTCTGGCATCGAGAGTAAATGCGATGTCCATATCTGCCAGAAGGAGTTTATGGACGCGACAGTGGTCAGGTGATGCGGATTCCAAACGACATATGGAAGTATTGCCGTATAAAGGGGAGGAATTATTTGGCGTCGGTCTATCGGATCTGGTGGCCACGGCAACTGCCGGAAAATCCACCTTTTTACCTCAGACCCCCTCCCAACAGAAAAAGACACCGTCTTTTCAGCCGCAGTCCTTTCGGTCCTATAAGATCAAGCGGACAAAAGGACAGTCATATCTGCCTCGGGGCAGAGGAAGGGGTAAGAGAGGGCAGCAAGCAGCCCCTGCCCAGGAACAGAAGCCCTCCCAGGGTTCTGCAAAGCCCTCAGCATGACGCTGGGGCCTTACAAGCGGACTCAGGAGCGGTGGGGGGTCGACTCAAGAATTTCAGCGCACAGTGGGCTTGCTCACAGGTGGACCCCTGGATTCTGCAGGTAGTATCTCAGGGTTACAGGTTGGAATTCGAGAAGTCTCCCCCTCGCCGGTTCCTAAAGTCTGCTTTGCCAACGTCTCCCTCAGACAGGGCGACGGTATTGGAAGCCATTCACAAGCTGTTTTCTCAGCAGGTGATAGTCAAGGTACCCCTCCTACAACAGGGAAAGGGGTATTACTCCACGCTATTTGTGGTACCGAAGCCGGACGGCTCGGTAAGACCTATTCTAAATCTGAAATCTTTGAACCTGTACATACAAAAATTCAAGTTCAAGATGGAGTCACTCAGAGCAGTGATAGCGAATCTGGAAGAAGGGGACTTTATGGTGTCCCTGGACATAAAGGATGCTTACCTACATGTCCCAATTTGCCCTTCACATCAAGGGTACCTCAGGTTCGTGGTGCAAAACTGTCATTATCAGTTTCAGACGCTGCCGTTTGGATTGTCCACGGCACCTCGGGTCTTTACCAAGGTAATGGCCGAAATGATGATTCTTCTGCGAAGAAGAGGCGTATTAATTATCCCTTACTTGGACGATCTCCTGATAAGGGCAAGGTCCAGAGAACAGCTGGAGGACGGAGTAGCACTAACCCAACTAGTGCTGCAACAACACGGGTGGATTCTGAATTTTCCAAAATCTCAGTTGACCCCGACGACACGTCTGCTGTTCCTGGGAATGATTCTGGACACGGTTCAGAAAAAGGTGTTTCTTCCGGAGGAGAAAGCCAGGGAGTTATCCGAACTTGTCAGGAACCTCCTAAAACCAGGGAAAGTGTCTGTGCATCAATGCACAAGAGTCCTGGGAAAGATGGTGGCTTCTTACGAAGCGATTCCATTCGGCAGATTCCACGCACGAACTTTTCAGTGGGATCTGCTGGACAAATGGTCCGGATCGCATCTGCAGATGCATCAGCGGATAACCTTATCGCCACGGACAAGGGTGTCTCTTCTGTGGTGGTTGCAGAGTGCTCATCTGTTAGAGGGCCGCAGATTCGGCATACAGGACTGGGTCCTGGTGACCACGGATGCCAGTCTGAGAGGCTGGGGAGCGGTCACACAGGGAAGAAACTTCCAGGGAGTATGGTCAAGCCTGGAGATGTCTCTTCACATAAATATACTGGAGCTAAGAGCGATTTACAATGCTCTAAGTCTGGCAAAACCCCTGCTTCAGGGTCAGCCGGTGTTGATCCAGTCGGACAACATCACGGCAGTCGCCCACGTAAACAGACAGGGCGGCACAAGAAGCAGGACAGCAATGGCAGAAGCTGCAAGGATTCTTCGCTGGGCGGAAGATCATGTGATAGCACTGTCAGCAGTATTCATTCCGGGAGTGGACAACTGGGAAGCAGACTTCCTCAGCAGACACGATCTACACCCGGGAGAGTGGGGACTTCATCCAGAAGTCTTCCACATGATTGTGAACCGTTGGGAAAAACCAATGGTGGATATGATGGCGTCCCGCCTCAACAAAAAACTGGACAGGTATTGCACCAGGTCAAGAGACCCTCAGGCAATAGCTGTGGACGCTCTGGTAACACCGTGGGTGTTCCAGTCAGTGTGTGTGTTCCCTCCTCTGCCTCTCATACCAAAGGTACTGAGAATTATACGGCAAAAGGGAGTAAGAACGATACTAGTGGCTCCGGATTGGCCAAGAAGAACTTGGTACCCGGAACTTCAAGAGATGCTCACGGAGGATCCGTGGCCTCTACCTCTAAGACCGGACCTGCTTCAGCAGGGACCGTGTCTATTCCAAGACTTACCGCGGCTGCGTTTGACGGCATGGCGGTTGAACGCCGAATTCTAAGGGAAAAAGGCATTCCGGAAGAGGTCATTCCTACACTGGTAAAAGCCAGGAAGGAGGTGACTGCACAACATTATCACCGCATTTGGAGAAAATATGTTGCGTGGTGTGAGGCCAGGAAGGCCCCCACGGAGGAATTTCAACTGGGTCGATTCCTACATTTCCTGCAAACAGGATTGTCTATGGGCCTCAAATTGGGGTCCATTAAGGTTCAAATTTCGGCCCTGTCGATTTTCTTCCAGAAAGAATTGGCTTCAGTTCCTGAAGTCCAGACTTTTGTAAAAGGAGTACTACATATACAGCCCCCGGTTGTGCCCCCAGTGGCACCGTGGGATCTTAATGTAGTCTTGGATTTTCTCAAATCCCATTGGTTTGAGCCGCTCAAATCGGTGGAGTTGAAGTATCTTACATGGAAAGTAACCATGCTACTGGCCCTGGCTTCAGCCAGGAGAGTATCAGAATTGGCGGCTTTATCATATAAGAGCCCATATCTGATTTTCCATACGGACAGGGCAGAACTGCGGACACGTCCTCATTTTCTGCCTAAGGTGGTGTCAGCGTTTCACCTGAACCAGCCTATTGTGGTGCCTGCGGCTACTAAAGATTTGGAGGATTCCAAGTTGTTGGACGTGGTCCGGGCATTGGAAATATATATTTCAAGAACGGCGGGAGTCAGAAAGTCTGACTCACTGTTTATATTGTATGCACCCAACAAGATGGGTGCTCCTGCTTCTAAGCAGACGATTGCTCGTTGGATTTGTAGCACAATTCAACTTGCACATTCTGTGGCAGGCTTGCCACAACCTAAATCTGTCAAGGCCCATTCCACAAGGAAAGTGGGCTCATCCTGGGCGGCTGCCCGGGGGGTCTCGGCATTACAACTCTGCCGAGCTGCTACTTGGTCAGGGGCAAACACATTTGCAAAATTCTACAAATTTGATACCCTGGCTGAGGAGGACCTTGAGTTCTCTCATTCGGTGCTGCAGAGTCATCCGCACTCTCCCGCCCGTTTGGGAGCTTTGGTATAATCCCCATGGTCCTGACGGAGTCCCCAGCATCCACTTAGGACGTTAGAGAAAATAAGAATTTACTTACCGATAATTCTATTTCTCGTAGTCCGTAGTGGATGCTGGGCGCCCATCCCAAGTGCGGATTGTCTGCAATACTTGTACATAGTTATTGTTACAAACAAATTCGGGTTGTTATTGTTGTGAGCCGTCTGTTCAGAGGCTCCTACGTTTGTCATACTGTTAACTGGGTTCAGATCACAGGTTGTACGGTGTGATTGGTGTGGCTGGTATGAGTCTTACCCGGGATTCAATATCCTTCCTTATTGTGTACGCTCGTCCGGGCACAGTATCCTAACTGAGGCTTGGAGGAGGGTCATAGGGGGAGGAGCCAGTACACACCACCTAATCCTAAAGCTTTATTTTTGTGCCCTGTCTCCTGCGGAGCCGCTATTCCCCATGGTCCTGACGGAGTCCCCAGCATCCACTACGGACTACGAGAAATAGAATTATCGGTAAGTAAATTCTTATTTTTTCCGCCCCTATCTACAGTGCAGAGACTTGCTGCAGATACAGTGGCATACCCTCCAGCTGCACCTTTTTGGCAGGTACAGGACCTTTTTTTTATGGTCTGCACCGATTTTTGGCTCTCCAAACTTCCATTGAAAGTATAGGAGAAGTGGCATGGCCACGCCACTTTATCCACGGCCACACACCCTTTTTGAATTTGTAGCGATGTTTATGTGTAGATTGTTGGAGGGTATGATGCTGCAGATGCAGTGGGCTTATTTTGCGGTGTGGGCCTGGAGCTGCAGCTCCATCAGCCCCATTGTTAATCCTGCTCTGGGAACACACAGCAGCCAAAGGGCAGAGCCTCCCACTGGATGCAACCCATGTTGGAGGGCGTTTCTCGCCCAATCAGCTGTGGACTGGGTGTGATAGACCTGCTGCTAACCCAATGAGAGCTCCTAGCCACGCCCAGTATTAGACACACAGTCACAGAGTCACAGATCTGGGCTATTATATAGGAGACTGTTTTAACGTGCTGTCGGGGAGATTTATCAAACCTTGGAGAGAGATAAAGTGCAGAGCGATAAAGTGCCAACCAATTAGCTCCTGTCATTTTGCAGGCTGTGTTTGAAAAATGACAGTTGACGGTTAGCAGCTGATTGGTTGGTACTTTGTCTCTCTCCATGGTTTGATACATCTCCAGCTTAGAAGGCTGTTTATTATAGTACAGTATAATAATAATACATTTGTAATTTCAATGTAATAATGTATGATGTTCTGTCTCATCCCTGTTATATGCACACCTCCTTACCCCAACAGCACCCACAACCACAGCAACAGAGGGGGTCACTCTGAGTTGATCGCACACTGCAACTTTTTGCAGCCTGTGCGATCAACTAGATGCCGCCTATGGGGCAGAGTATTTTTACATGGCAGGGCTGCGATCGCTTGTGCAGCCGAGCTATACAAAAACATTTTGTGCAGATGAGGAGTAGGTCTGGACTTACTTACCCACTGCGATGACTTCAGCGTCTCAGGTCTCGGAATTGACGTCAGACACCCGCCCTGCAAACGCCTGGACACGCCTGCGTTCGGATCTCCACTCCCCGAAAACGGTCAGTTGCCACCCCGGAATGCTTTCCTCCTGTCATTTCTTCTTTAATTTAGTCGCTGCCCAGCGTTCCCTGTTGCCGGGCAGCGACGCGCCTGTGCATTTTGCCCTCTGCGCGTGCGCATTCTGGACCCGTTCGCACGGCTGCGAAAAAAAAGCAGTGTGCGAACGGGTCGGAATGACCCCCAGAGATGGCAGAAACCAGAAGAGGAGAGGATTACCATTGTGCCGGTAAAGGTGTGTAAAGGGATGGCGGTGGGGCAGAGTTCATGTAGAACATGCAAGTCCATTTTTTTTGTTTGTAATTATATGAAAGAACGTTTTACATCTACTGTATATAGTGGAGCTTTGTAGTTAATTTCACTATAAAAGAACTGGAGTTTATTGTACATTCTCCTTTGTTATTTTGTTCTAATGTTACTGTTACCTAGATCTTATTTGTTAACTGCCAGCTATTGTATTACTCCTTCGAGTCTCATTTTACAGTTGTACATCCTTCATGGGATCCTATTAGCTTACAATTATGTAGAATTACAGAGCTGCACTTACTGTATATTAGTCAAAACAAAGAAAGTCTATTTTCTGTAAGCAGCGGTTTGCATATACTGTATGGCTTTGTCGTGTCATCATTATCTCTCAATTATGTTTTGTTACTTAGCAGCTATTTCCTGAATTCAGACATCCAACAAACATTTCACCATGGATCCCATATAGATCATTCACTGTGAGTCATGTTCTACAAGTCAGTGGTAATCCCCCATATTAACAAAATGGGTTCTCAATCATTCGCCTTCGATCCAAAACCCCTTATCTTGACATAGATGTAAAGTAAACATAAGATATTCCAATATTACATGCCAAGCAAGACCTTAGTTTAATTTGGAAGTCCAGATGATTGACCTTTTCTTGGCAAAAGTAAGAAAAGAAACCGTAACAGAATGTAATAAAGCAAAACTATTGATAATAAGCACTTAGAAAAATTAAATAAACTTTAATACAATAGGACATTGTATTTTATTTCACATGTATATGATTTTGTGTTTTGGTGTGTAGTTTATTTTATTTCACATTGAATATGAGTTGGTCTTTTGTTGTGTATTGTATTTTATTTCACATTTAAATGAGCTTGTCTTATGGTGTGTGTATTGTATTTTATTTCACATTAATATGATTTTGTCTTTTGGTGTGGATTGTATTTTAGTTCACATTTATATGAATTTGTCTTTTGGTGTGGATTGTATGAAGAGTTTGAGGATGTCAACCAGTTGTCCTAAAAATCTTAAGGTGTGTACACACGGGCCAATATTTACTAATATTCGTGTTTGAGTCGGTTTGTGTTTAAACTAGAGATGAGCGCCGGAAATTTTTCGGGTTTTGTGTTTTGGTTTTGGGTTCGGTTCCGCGGCCGTGTTTTGGGTTCGACCGCGTTTTGGCAAAACCTAACCGAATTTTTTTTGTCGGATTCGGGTGTGTTTTTGGATTCGGGTGTTTTTTTCCAAAAAACCTAAAAAACAGCTTAAATCATAGAATTTGGGGGTCATTTTGATCCCAAAGTATTATTAACCTCAAAAACCATCATTTCCACTCATTTTCAGTCTATTCTGAATACCTCACACCTCACAATATTATTTTTAGTCCTAAAATTTGCACCGAGGTCGCTGGATGACTAAGCTCAGCGACCCTAGTGGCCGACACAAACACCTGGCCCATCTAGGAGTGGCACTGCAGTGTCACGCAGGATGTCCCTTCCAAAAAACCCTCCCCAAACAGCACATGACGCAAAGAAAAAAAGAGGCGCAATGAGGTAGCTGTGTGAGTAAGATAAGCGACCCTAGTGGCCGACACAAACACCGGGCCCATCTAGGAGTGGCACTGCAGTGTCACGCAGGATGTCCCTTCCAAAAAACCCTCCCCAAACAGCACATGACGCAAAGAAAAAAAGAGGCGCAATGAGGTAGCTGTGTGAGTAAGATAAGCGACCCTAGTGGCCGACACAAACACCGGGCCCATCTAGGAGTGGCACTGCAGTGTCACGCAGGATGGCCCTTCCAAAAAACCCTCCCCAAACAGCACATGACGCAAAGAAAAAAAGAGGCGCAATGAGGTAGCTGTGTGAGTAAGATAAGCGACCCTAGTGGCCGACACAAACACCGGGCCCATCTAGGAGTGTCACTGCAGTGTCACGCAGGATGGCCCTTCCAAAAAACCCTCCCCAAACAGCACATGACGCAAAGAAAAATTAAAGAAAAAAGAGGTGCAAGATGGAATTGTCCTTGGGCCCTCCCACCCACCCTTATGTTGTATAAACAGGACATGCACACTTTAACCAACCCATCATTTCAGTGACAGGGTCTGCCACACGACTGTGACTGATATGACGGGTTGGTTTGGACCCCCACCAAAAAAGAAGCAATTAATCTCTCCTTGCACAAACTGGCTCTACAGAGGCAAGATGTCCACCTCATCATCATCCTCCGATATATCACCGTGTACATCCCGCTCCTCACAGATTATCAATTCGTCCCCACTGGAATCCACCATCTCAGCTCCCTGTGTACTTTGTGGAGGCAATTGCTGCTGGTCAATGTCTCCGCGGAGGAATTGATTATAATTCATTTTAATGAACATCATCTTCTCCACATTTTCTGGATGTAACCTCGTACGCCGATTGCTGACAAGGTGAGCGGCGGCACTAAACACTCTTTCGGAGTACACACTTGTGGGAGGGCAACTTAGGTAGAATAAAGCCAGTTTGTGCAAGGGTCTCCAAATTGCCTCTTTTTCCTGCCAGTATAAGTACGGACTGTGTGACGTGCCTACTTGGATGCGGTCACTCATATAATCCTCCACCATTCTTTCAATGTTGAGAGAATCATATGCAGTGACAGTAGACGACATGTCCGTAATCGTTGTCAGGTCCTTCAGTCCGGACCAGATGTCAGCATCAGCAGTCGCTCAAGACTGCCCTGCATCACCGCCAGCGGGTGGGCTCGGAATTCTGAGCCTTTTCCTCGCACCCCCAGTTGCGGGAGAATGTGAAGGAGGAGATGTTGACAGGTCGCGTTCCGCTTGACTTGACAATTTTCTCACCAGCAGGTCTTTCAACCCCAGCAGACTTGTGTCTGCCGGAAAGAGAGATCCAAGGTAGGTTTTAAATCTAGGATCGAGCACGGTGGCCAAAATGTAGTGCTCTGATTTCAACAGATTGACCACCCGTGAATCCTTGTTAAGCGAATGAAGGGCTCCATCCACAAGTCCCACATGCCTAGCGGAATCGCTCCGTGTTAGCTCCTCCTTCAATGTCTCCAGCTTCTTCTGCAAAAGCCTGATGAGGGGAATGACCTGACTCAGGCTGGCAGTGTCTGAACTGACTTCACGTGTGGCAAGTTCAAAGGGCATCAGAACCTTGCACAACGTTGAAATCATTCTCCACTGCGCTTGAGACAGGTGCATTCCACCTCCTATATCGTGCTCAATTGTATAGGCTTGAATGGCCTTTTGCTGCTCCTCCAACCTCTGAAGCATATAGAGGGTTGAATTCCACCTCGTTACCACTTCTTGCTTCAGATGATGGCAGGGCAGGTTCAGTAGTTTTTGGTGGTGCTCCAGTCTTCTGTACGTGGTGCCTGTACGCCGAAAGTGTCCCGCAATTCTTCTGGCCACCGACAGCATCTCTTGCACGCCCCTCTCGTTTTTTAAATAATTCTGCACCACCAAATTCAAGGTATGTGCAAAACATGGGACGTGCTGGAATTTGCCCATATTTAATGCACACACAATATTGCTGGCGTTGTCCGATGCCACAAATCCACAGGAGAGTCCAATTGGGGTAAGCCATTCCGCGATGATCTTCCTCAGTTGCCGTAAGAGGTTTTTAGCTGTGTGCGTATTCTGGAAAGCGGTGATACAAAGCGTAGCCTGCCTAGGAAAGAGTTGGCGTTTGCGAGATGCTGCTACTGGTGCCGCCGCTGCTGTTCTTGCGGCGGGAGTCCATACATCTACCCAGTGGGCTGTCACAGTCATATAGTCCTGACCCTGCCCTGCTCCACTTGTCCACATGTCCGTGGTTAAGTGGACATTGGGTACAGCTGCATTTTTTAGGACACTGGTGACTCTTTTTCTGAGGTCTGTGTACATTTTCGGTATCGCCTGCCTAGAGAAATGGAACCTAGATGGTATTTGGTACCGGGGACACAGTACCTCCAACAAGTCTCTAGTTGGCTCTGCAGTAATGATGGATACCGGAACCACGTTTCTCACCACCCAGGATGCCAAGGCCTCAGTTATCCGCTTTGCAGTAGGATGACTGCTGTGATATTTCATCTTCCTCGCAAAGGACTGTTGAACAGTCAATTGCTTACTGGAAGTAGTACAAGTGGGCTTACGACTTCCCCTCTGGGATGACCATCGACTCCCAGCAGCAACAACAGCAGCGCCAGCAGCAGTAGGCGTTACACGCAAGGATGCATCGGAGGAATCCCAGGCAGGAGAGGACTCGTCAGAATTGCCAGTGACATGGCCTGCAGGACTATTGGCATTCCTGGGGAAGGAGGAAATTGACACTGAGGGAGTTGGTGGGGTGGTTTGCGTGAGCTTGGTTACAAGAGGAAGGGATTTACTGGTCAGTGGACTGCTTCCGCTGTCGCCCAAAGTTTTTGAACTTGTCACTGACTTATTATGAATGCGCTGCAGGTGACGTATAAGGGAGGATGTTCCGAGGTGGTTAACGTCCTTACCCCTACTTATTACAGCTTGACAAAGGCAACACACGGCTTGACACCTGTTGTCCGCATTTCTGTTGAAATACTTCCACACCGAAGAGCTGATTTTTTGGGTATTTTCACCAGGCATGTCAGTGGCCATATTCCTCCCACGGACAACAGGTGTCTCCCCGGGTGCCTGACTTAAACAAACCACCTCACCATCAGAATCCTCCTGGTCAATTTCCTCCCCAGCGCCAGCAACACCCATATCCTCCTCATCCTGGTGTACTTCAACACTGACATCTTCAATCTGACTATCAGGAACTGGACTGCGGGTGCTCCTTCCAGCACTTGCAGGGGGCGTGCAAATGGTGGAAGGCGCATGCTCTTCACGTCCAGTGTTGGGAAGGTCAGGCATCGCAGCCGACACAATTGGACTCTCCTTGTGGATTTGGGATTTCGAAGAACGCACAGTTCTTTGCTGTGCTTTTGCCAGCTTGAGTCTTTTCAGTTTTCTAGCGAGAGGCTGAGTGCTTCCATCCTCATGTGAAGCTGAACCACTAGCCATGAACATAGGCCAGGGCCTCAGCCGTTCCTTGCCACTCCGTGTGGTAAATGGCATATTGGCAAGTTTACGCTTCTCCTCCGACAATTTTATTTTAGGTTTTGGAGTCCTTTTTTTACTGATATTTGGTGTTTTGGATTTGACATGCTCTGTACTATGACATTGGGCATCGGCCTTGGCAGACGACGTTGCTGGCATTTCATCGTCTCGGCCATGACTAGTGGCAGCAGCTTCAGCACGAGGTGGAAGTGGATCTTGATCTTTCCCTAATTTTGGAACCTCAACATTTTTGTTCTCCATATTTTAATAGGCACAACTAAAAGGCACCTCAGGTAAACAATGGAGATGGATGGATACTAGTATACAATTATGGATGGACTGCCGAGTGCCGACACAGAGGTAGCTACAGCCGTGAACTACCGTACTGTGTCTGCTGCTAATATAGACTGGTTGATAATGAGATGTAGTATGTATAAAGAAGAAAGAAAAAAAAAACCACGGGTAGGTGGTATACAATTATGGATGGACTGCCGAGTGCCGACACAGAGGTAGCTACAGCCGTGGACTACCGTACTGTACTGTGTCTGCTGCTAATATAGACTGGATGATAATGAGATGTAGTATGTATAAAGAAGAAAGAAAAAAAAACCACGGGTAGGTGGTATACAATTATGGATGGACTGCCGAGTGCCGACACAGAGGTAGCTACAGCCGTGGACTACCGTACTGTACTGTGTCTGCTGCTAATATAGACTGGATGATAATGAGATGTAGTATGTATAAAGAAGAAAGAAAAAAAAACCACGGGTAGGTGGTATACAATTATGGATGGACTGCCGAGTGCCGACACAGAGGTAGCTACAGCCGTGGACTACCGTACTGTACTGTGTCTGCTGCTAATATAGACTGGATGATAATGAGATGTAGTATGTATAAAGAAGAAAGAAAAAAAAACCACGGGTAGGTGGTATACAATTATGGATGGACTGCCGAGTGCCGACACAGAGGTAGCTACAGCCGTGGACTACCGTACTGTACTGTGTCTGCTGCTAATATAGACTGGATGATAATGAGATGTAGTATGTATAAAGAAGAAAGAAAAAAAAAAACACGGGTAGGTGGTATACAATTATGGATGGACTGCCGAGTGCCGACACAGAGGTAGCTACAGCCGTGAACTACCGTACTGTGTCTGCTGCTAGTATAGACTGGATGATAAATAATGATATAAAAAATATATATATATCACTACTGCAGCCGGACAGGTATATATTATATAATGAGGGACCTGCTGGACACTGTCTGTCAGCAGAATGAGTTTTTTAATTTTTATAGAATAAAAAAACACCACACAAGTCACACAACGAGTGTACTTTTTCAGGCAGACAATCACAATATACTATACTGGTGGTCAGTGTGGTCAGGTCACTGGT
Organism: Pseudophryne corroboree; assembly: GCF_028390025.1. NCBI lineage: Eukaryota > Metazoa > Chordata > Amphibia > Anura > Myobatrachidae > Pseudophryne > Pseudophryne corroboree. The sequence continues at coordinate 52,706,572 of NC_086448.1, forward strand.
CACAGTGGTCAGTGGTCAGTCACACTGGCAGTGGCACTCTGGCAGCAAAAGTGTGCACTGTTTAATGGCCCTCATTCCGAGTTGATCGCTCGCAAGGCGAATTTAGCAGAGTTGCTCACGCTAAGCCTACGCCTACTGGGAGTGTATCTTAGCTTCTTAAAATTGCGACCGATGTATTCGCAATATTGCGATTACAAACTACTTAGCAGTTTCTGAGTAGCTTCAACCTTACTCGGCATCTGCGATCAGTTCAGTGCTTGTCGTTCCTGGTTTGACGTCACAAACACACCCAGCGTTCGCCCAGACACTCCTCCGTTTCTCCAGCCACTCCCGCGTTTTTTCCGGAAACGGTAGCGTTTTTATCCACACGCCCATAAAACGCCGTGTTTCCGCCCAGTAACACCCATTTCCTGTCAATCACACTACGATCGCCGGAGTGAAGAAAAAGCCGTGAGTAAAAATACTATCTTCATAGCAAAATTACTTGGCGCAGTCGCAGTGCGAACATTGCGCATGCGTACTAAGCAGAAAAACGCTGCGATGCGAAGAAAAATACCGAGCGAACGACTCGGAATGAGGGCCAATATGTACTCCTGGCTCCTGCTATAACCTATAACTGCACCCCAGTCTCCCCCACAATTAAGCTGTGTGAGCACAGTCAGATATTATACATAGATGATGCAGCACACTGGGCTGAGCACAGATATGGTATGTGAGTGTGACTGAGTCACTGTGTATCGTTTTTTTCAGGCAGAGAACAAGAACAGAACGGATTATTAAATAATAATAAATTATAAAACTGCACTGGTGGGTCAGGTCACTGGTCATCAGTCACTAGTATAACTCCTCCTAAGCTCCAGTAAGTAAATGAAGTGTCTCACTCTCACTCTCCTATCTATTTTAATTTCTAAACGGAGAGGACGCCAGCCACGTCCTCTCCCTATCAATCTCAATGCACGTGTGAAAATGGCCGCAACGCGCGATAGAATCCGAGCCTCGCGAGAATCCGACAGCGTGATGATGACGTTCGGGCGCGCTCGGGTTAACCGAGCAAGGCGGGAAGATCCGAGTCGCTCGGACCCGTGTAAAAAAACATGAAGTTCGGGCGGGTTCGGATTCAGAGAAACCGAACCCGCTCATCTCTAGTTTAAACTCGTTTTGTATCGGGTGCATTTTCATGCATCTTTTTGAAACTATATACGCCAAGTTACTAAGCAGTCGAGTTTATGGTTTTCATGTTTTCCGATGTCGATGCCAGTCGGGTTTTTTTGGCACATTTACGGCCGCCATTTTGTTGTTTTTACAGGTTTATTTTCTATGTTAAACGCGGCAGGGTTATTTTTCAACCACGGCCTCATTTTCACTTTTAGTTTCGTTTTTCATCCCCGTTCGTGATTGGTTGTGTTTCAGATGTAGGAGTGTCTGTGCGCAACCATATAAATATGCCCCAAACCGTCCGCACCTCGTGGGTTTAGTTAGTGGTGAGGAGGGAGGTTGTGCTGTGGAGGTTGGTGAGTAGTTGGTTTGGTGAGGAGTTTTTTGGGCGATTTCTGAGTGTAGTATTGTGTTTGATAGTAGTCTTGTCATTCTTGTAGTCTTGTTTTTTTTGGTTTTGTCTCATTTTTTGTCCAAGTTTTTTTGATTTAGAGTCCCTTGTCTTTGTGTGTGTGTGTGTGTGTGTGTGTGTGTGTGTGTGTGTGTGGGGTGGGGGGGGTGGGTGTGTGTGTGTGTGTGTGTGTGTGTGTGTGTGTGTGAGAGTTGTGCAGTGGTAGTAGAGGAGTGTGTTGTTTGTTTTTCTTTTTTCTGTGTTAATTGTTTAACGACACAAATATGTCTGACTCAGAGGTGAGCGAGGTGGTGGGTGTGAGTGAGGGGGAGGAGGTTGCTCAGGTGGAGGAGGTGAGTGAGAGTGAGGTTAGTGAGGTGTAGGAGGTGGGTGAGATTGCTGCAGCAGCCTCAAGTGACAGTGATAGTGAAAGTCAGACAGCTCCGCAGCCATGCACCACTACTAAGACTGGGCGAAATGTAAAGTTTAGTTATGCAGAAAATGTGGCATTGAAGTATCAGCGGCAGCTATTTGGGCCTGATCCGCCAAGGTGTCATCACGGAAGAAGACGGTGTTGTGGGCGAAAGTTGTTGCTGCTGTAAATAGTGAGGGGGTGGTCAAGCGGACAGAGGACACGTGCCGCAAACGGTACTATGACATAAAGCGACGTGTCAAGTCCAAAATGGCCAAGGAGGCGAAGTCGGCTCGCAAAACCGGTGGTGGACAGCCCTATATTGCCAGATATCTGGACTATGAGGAGCCCATGCGGAGTTTAATACCTCCTGAAGTAGTGTCTGCAACCCATGTCCGTGATTCCGATCTGCCCAGGAAGGATGGTGAGCATGTGTATTTGTCTTATCATTCCATTACATTACTTCTGTCTTTATGTTTTTTGTTAATGTGTGTCATGTGACATTGCATATTACTCCCATCTTCATGTGTGCATCAGCAAATACATTGTTTTGGGGTTTTTTTTTTTACCAAAGCCAATATAACATAGTACTTTATAGTATGTCATGTGGTTTTTTTACAGTACATTTTCCATGTGTAGTTTGGACTTGGTGTGTCATTGAATTGTACAGCAATAATTTTTACCTTTGGCACATTTGCCAGTTTGCAAGTTGGCCTATGTTTTTGATTTCAGTTATCCATGTGCAATGGGGGTCATTCCGAGTTGTTCGCTCGTTAAAAATCTTCGCATCGCAGCGAATTTCCGCTTAATGCGCATGCGCAATGTCCGCACTGCGACTGCGCCAAGTAAATTTGCTATGCAGTTAGGAATTTTACTCACGGCTTTTTCATCATTCTGGCGATCGTAATGTGATTGACAGGAAATGGGTGTTACTGGGCGGAAACAGGCCGTTTTATGGGCGTGTGGGAAAAAACGCTACCGTTTCCGGAAAAAACGCGGGAGTGGCCGGAGAAACGGAGGAGTGTCTGGGCGAACGCTGGGTGTGTTTGTGACGTCAAACCAGGAACGACAAGCACTGAAATGATCGCACATGCCGAATAAGTCTGGAGCTACTCAGAAACTGCTACGAGGTGTGTAATCGCAATATTGCGATTACATCGTTCGCTATTTTAAGATGCTAAGATTCACTCCCAGTAGGCGGCGGCTTAGCATGAGCAAATCTGCTAAAATCCGCTTGTGATCGAACAACTCGGAATGACCCCCAATGTTTGAAAATCAGTGGTTGACATGTTAGAGGCTGGAGTAGTGTAAAGTGGCTTTGAAGCCAGTTACATGTGTCATTTCATTAGTACTGTATGTAATCTTGTTTAAGACAAAACCACTATTTTTTGGTACATTTAGAGTCTGTATTTGTACCCTGACACAACACTGCAGACTTAGTTACCGTACTATTATGATGGTTTTTTTAATGTTGGTTTGTTTTTTGGCTCATATTGTGCTAATGTGTGTTTGTAGTGCCACATCACAGAGCATTTTCTATATTGCATCTTTCATTAATGACATGACATTTTTCAATGAAGATGTCTGTGTTTTGGGTAGTTAGTGTATGTATTAGTAATTGTGGGGCAGATTTATTAAGCCTGGTGAAGTGATAAAGTTGAAGTTGATAAATTACCAAACAATCAGCTCATAACTTCCATGTTACAGGCTGGGTTTGCAAAATGTCACTTAGGAGCTGATTGGCTGGTGCTTTATAAACAACCACTTTATCATTTCACCAGGATTATAATATCTGCCCCTGTGTCCTATGTCTGTGTCCTGTACATTATTTTCTGTGTTGCACTTTCCATAGTGCATATGGCTATTGGGCAATGTGTGTATTTATTTTAAACATTTATGGTTTTGTACAGAAATTATGCACACATAAATAAGCATCCATTTGAGAAAGATTTAACGTTTGTAAACATAATGGGTGGATGTATCAACAATAGCATGAAGAAATTAGTTCTTTTATTTGTTTCATTATTTACAGTGTTGAAAAAAAGCAGTACTGGTCGGCCTACAGTCACTCCCATTACATCTGATGATGATGACGCTGCGGAAGCAGGTAAAGTGTCCATTGTAGTATAGGTTATGTTTGTAAAGGAATGGCCATAACAAAAGTACACTTTAAATCCCAGGTCCATCCCAAGAAGTTTTGACCAGCAGAAGGAGGACTCCTGTAGCACACCAAACAAAAATACATGTGGCAACAAAGAAAGCAAGGTCTGATGTCCAACCACAACCACAGCAGTCTACTCCGCCACAAAGATTGTCTACAGTTTCTTCGGTCCCACCACTCCAAATTTTGGTCACACCTCCAAGACGCCAACCACACTCCCCTCATCTTGATTGTGAGTAAGAAATTGTAATGATGAAATAAATTAAGCATCTCATAATAATCCATTTAATGAGACTAATTAACTGTAAATTCCACAAAATCTGCGAAACTTACCAAAAACAAAAAAACATCAAATGGATTCTGAGCAAAATGGCCTTGTCCACATCCAGTAAAGATATGTATGTCCACTTCAGCCATACAGCAGCAGATTGTGTTGAAGATGCTGCAAAAAAAACACGTGTAAGCTTGCAAAATAGTAATATTATTTACCGCAATTTAACATATGTGTTTGTCGTAACATTGGCACCAACATGCCAAAACATTACTAAGTTTAAGATTTAAACAATATAAGGCCAAAAATTAAGATTTTAAGTGTGTTTTTATGGTGGAGTATGTCTGGTCTTCCATACAACTCATGTGCTTGTTTTAATAATGAAGTAACTAGACACATTTGCCACAAACAGGAATATGTCTGTTTTGTAGTTCTGAGTGATGATGTTGCTATGCTGGATATCTGAATGCACCATTTAAATACATGTGTTCCATGTTTATTGCTTTGCTTAAATTTTTCAAACATATGTCAAACTTAAGCAAAAATGGTTCTAATTCCAGATTCTAGTACTGGTACCAGCATCCAGACGCAACAGCAGCAACAGAGTGACATGGATGAGACAATCATGTTACAAATGCAGCCATTAATCCAAGAAATCAGCCACCCAGCACCTGTGAGTACACCACCACAGCAAAGCACTCCACCACCACAATACAGCCCAACAACACCAGTAGCAAAAGGCCCTGATCAAGTGTTTTGGGACAATTGGGCTACGCAGCAGGCCACTAATCAAGATTGCCTGCGTAGGCAGACCAAAATTTTTGCAAACCTACCAGCTCACCTCAGAAGAATCAGCAGAAATATCAGTCGCCAAAAATGAACCAACCACCAGAATTGCCAATACCATGAAATCATGCGTGCAGACATTACACATGTCATGGGCAACTTAGAACGCATAATGGAAGAACAGCACAGACAACAGCAAAGCTACATCAACATCTTAGAAAACAATCAAATGATCAATGAATCTGTCACCAGAATTTTAGAGAATCAAAATGCTGCAACACGTGAACTTAATGCCACCCTCACTAACCTCAATGAAACACTCAGATCCCAGCACCATCAGCAACCAAGCAGCAGCTCTGGTATGACTACTCCTATTCTATCGCCAGTGTCCTCACCATCAAGGCGCTCCACCAGAGCACGCCAACACGACAGTGGTAAAGGCAAAGGCCAGTCCAAGCAGCCAACCCCAAAAAAATAAAAAATCGATACACCGATCTCTGTATAGAGAAGTAAATAAACACATTTAGTAAGTGTAGGTTTGTCACAATATCTATTACACTTACCACCTTGACAATTTTTTGAACATCATTAATTATAAGTGTTACAAACAACAACAGGATTTTGGCCAACACATTTATTCTTTAACATCTTTGAATTTTTTAGGAGGACAAAGTTATTTGATCTGCACATTGATGTTAGCATGCAGTAACAAGACCACTTGATTTTTTTCTAATCATTACTCTTTCTAGATTCCAATCATTCTTATATCATGCAGGCAGACTCATTGGCAGCCATGCAGAATGTCTTTAGCATGCAGTAACAAGACCACTTGATTTTTTTCTAATCATTACTCTTTCTAGATTCCAATCATTCTTATATCCTGCAGGCAGACTAATTGGCAGCCATGCAGATTCATCCATGACCAATACAAATTACAATGTGATTGTTAACTCTATTACCTTTCTTCTCTATACAACATTACAAGAATAACACAATTGAGTTGGCTAAAAAGGTCCTAATATGTTGTGATCGAATTTAGATAATTCAGTGCCAAACTGAATGTCATTATTGTTGGGCCATGTTTGTGTGTGTTAAAAATGAGTAATCAGTTTCTTACACATGATGCAGAAACAAAGAAATTGTAATTTTTTTAAATAAGCACAAATAATGTGTATAATAATGGATATATGTGGCAAACTGTGTATTGACTTACAAATCAGCAAGTTTACTGCAGCAAACATTACAAAATAAATTATTTTGGATGATACTAAGTTTGTATCCCTTAAATACGATGGAGCATCACACATAGGGACACATGTATTCCTCAAGGCTAACATATTATATGTGGAGGAGTGTTTAATTAGGACACAGGTTCTCAAACTCGGTCCTCAGGACCCCACACAGTGCATGTTTTGCAGGTCTCCTCACAGAATCACAAGTGACATAATTAGCTCCACCTGTGAACCTTTTAAAATGTGTCTGCGAGTAATTCATACACCTGTGCTTCTACTGGGTTACCTGCAAAACATGCACTGTGTGGGGTCCTGAGGGCCGAGTTTGAGAACCTGTGCATTAGGACGTTACACACAATCATAAAGTAAAATACTAAATAAATTACTATGTGGATTATGTGTGCTTGTAATAAATTATCTGTGCAAGTTTAATAACACTTATCCAGACTTCATGCATGCCACTCATAATCTGTTGTTTTGAGTTTTAAAATAAACACAAGACACATGCTACATTTGTTTTGCATAAAGCAAGGGTATGTTTGTATGTCTCAAGGAGACAGACACATTCTGAGTAATGGTTTTTAAATGAAAAATGGGGCAACATATATTTAGGCTTACACAACAAATGAAAGAAGCTAACAAAACTTACCTTAAAAACAACGATTTATGAGGTCTTGCCTAACCTGCCTCCCTACATCTGTACTCCAAGTATCACCAGATGTCTCTAATTCCTCTGCTTGCTGGCTGCTTTCTTCATCCTCCTCCTCCTCCTCAACATGTGGCAGATGTTGTTACAAACACATGTTATGAAGAAAGCAGCAGCAGAACACAATTTGAGTCACCTTCAAGGGACTATACAACAAAAGGCCACCAGACTTATGCAGACACCGAAGCCTAGATTTCAGCACACCAAAACATCTTTCTATCACATTCCACGTGGACTTATGTGCATGATTGTAATTGTGTTCAGCAGGGGTATCAGGTCGGGACAATGGAGTTAGAAGCCAAGAGAAACAGCCATATCCTCCATCACCTAAAAGACAGATATAGTAACGTGATTCATGTTAAGATACAGCTACACATAAGTAACACACTGTGGGGCAGATGTATTAACCTGGAGAAGGCATAAGGAAGTGATAAACCAGTGATATGTGCAAGGTAATAAAGGCAGCGGACAATCTGTTCCTAAATGATAATTTACATATTGGAGCTGATTGGCTGGTGCCTTTATCACCTTGCACATATCACTGGTTTATCACTTCCTTATGCCTTCTCCAGGTTAATACATCTGCCCCTGTATTTGGACAAAGTAGACACAGGCCTACACATATAAAATTACATACCCAGCAGCCATCCATCTGGCATTTGTCCGTCCTCAAACTTATCAAAGAGGGATGACTGACTGAGGATGAAGGAGTCATGGCAGCCCCCAGGGTAACCAGCAACAACACTCATTATTTTGAGATTTGCATCACAAACCACCTGCACACTTGTGGAGTGCTCTAGATGACGATTAGTATAGATGTGCTGCTTGCCCCTAGGTGGTCTCAGTTGAATGTGTGTGCAATCTATGGCTCCCAGCACATTGGGCATGCCAGCCAGCTCATAGAAATCTACCCTGACGGCATGCCACTGAGACTCCTGGGTAGGGAAGCAGATTGAGGCATTGATGTGGGGCTGCAAAACAGCCAACACCCGTGTGTATATTTGAAAGAAAATTAAACATGAGATTTTAGGACAGAACTGGCCACTGAGTAATTAAAACCAACCAAAAACAGAGGAGGTAGTTAGGTATACATCACCTGTGTGAATATTCTAGAAATGAGGGCTGTGAGATTCCTGTGACATCCCCAGACACAGCCTGAAAGCTACCAGTAGCCATAAAGTGCAACACAGCCAGGAGTTTGTGCAGGCCTGAGACAGAGCGAGAGCGTGCTGTCTCAGGGTCTAGGCCCAGTTTGACAAGGTCATACAGACGGAAAATGTTGTTATGATTTAGACGGAACATCTGTATGACCGTATCATCGGACAATGCGTTCAAGTTTAAACGCCCCCTAAAAAACGAGGCCTGCGCAGCCTCCGCGGAACCTGTACAACCTGCTGACCATGTTCAGTTTCTTTGCCATGGTTACTTACAGGCTGATGTCTGAGTCTGAGGAATCCCACAGCACGCAAAATATCACTGGCCCACAGTCCTGCTGCCATTTCTGAGTGTAGGTGGATTGAAATGGGCCTAAGATCCTTTTATAGGCATCCTTATTCAGGTGTGAGTGATTTGTTAGTTGCAACACATGTAAACACGCCGGAAAAAAGCAGGTCTATTTTTTTGCCACTTTTTTAACGAATCGCAAAAAAATACGACCGCAATTGAGCACTCAGAGACTAACACCCAAATACGAATGAATAGTGAATACCCGTGTTGTATGAAATAACAGCCACGTTTGACCGATGGTCTATTCATTCGTATTTTTGAACTTTGCCGTTAAAACCATTACGAATAGCCCAAACACTGCAGAGATTTGTGCTTAGTGAATTCCCGTGTTGGGACTTAGAAAAAAAACACAAATCGGTCAATCTCGGATTATTAGTAAATATAGGCCACGGTGAGATATTTCTTTGCGATTTTGATAATATAGTCAAAATCGCAAAGAAAGTTAGTGCAGATCGCAAGGTGAAAGTCACCTTGCGATACCGATGCGCGGTCCTGCGAGGTCAGTATCGCAAGCCCAGATAGACTGTGCAGGCAAGTCAATTTTGACTATCTAGTATAAAAGATAGCCAAAATTGACACTTAGCCAAAATTGTACAAAGCCAGTATCGCAAGCACAGTCATCTTTGCTTGCGATACCGACCTATTCCCTATCACATAGTGAGAATCGGGGTTTAGCCCGAATCTCACCATGTGTACACAACTTAAGAGTGACAAGAGGAATGACATACACAGTGGAGTGGAAGGAGAAATAATGGTACATATGTGAGATTTTAGTTACAGGGAGTCATGACATACAGAGCCAGATTGAGGTCCACATAGGGCTGGAGCTGAAAAATATGAATAGCCTATTGTGTGCTACCATAGTGGGAGTGACCAGCACTGTGGGAGTGTGACTACTGAAGTGGGTGAGTGGTCTACACAGGTTGTGTGGTCAGTACTGTGGGATGTGGCTAGGACATAGCAACCACATACAGTGATCACGCTGACACAAAAATTACACTATAGCATGTGACTTCCGGGGATCCATAATTTATATAATTTAAGGTCTTACCTCATGGCTTCAGGGTCCCATTATACTTTAAAATAGTTTGAGAGAAATAATGAAACAATAGTGTAACCAATGTATCTGTAGAGCACAATGCATAGTCTTTATTTAATCAGTGCACATAATTTTATACAAACATTCAGGAGCTTTTGACCGTAAAGATGTTTGCAGTGCAGTTTAGGACATAAGGGGAGAAGTAAATCATATACACAGAATGCATGCATCCAAGTTGCAGGGTAGAGGAAAGTTAGTAATGATGACTGGATGGCCCTGGCTGGGAGTTAAGATATCCATGATTCAATTTCTATTTATATCCAAAGACATAAATAAAACCACCAAATCTATGCACATACAACCGTCCTACAACCACCAAAACTACCTTTCCCCTTTTCTTACACAAGAGGTTTTCAACTTGTGCCACACTGAAGATGCTCAAATGATCATCATCATCAGGTTTATTAGTATTGCCCCAATACATATTATGCCACATTGCAGTTCCCCCCGATACATATTATGCCATATTGTAGTGCCCCCCAATATATATTATGCCACATTTTGGAGTGCTCATAATACACATTATGCCACATTGCAGTGCCTTGATACACATTATGCCACATAGTAGTTCCCAATACATAGTATGCCAAATTGCTGTGCCCCCAGTATACATTATGCCACAGTGTAGTGCCCGATCCACATTATGCAACATTGTAGTACCCCCATACATACTGTATTATGCCACATTGCAGTGCCCCAATACACAATATGCCATATTGTAGTGCCCCCAGATATACATTATGCCACATTGCAGTCCTCATGACACACATTGTCACTTTGCAGTGCCCCCAATATACATTATGCCACACTGCAAAGTAAAAGCCAAATAATCAGGAGAATTGCTGTATTAATGTACCTCCCACACACACAGCTGTTGAGGAATTACATACCACAACAGTTCTGCAGGGCATCAGCTGGAATACCAGCATGTGTCACACATATCTACCGATAGCGGTGCTTGTGTGTGTGTGTGTGTGTGTGTGTGTGTGTGGGGGGGGGGGGGGGGAGTGGGTGGTAAAGGATATGAGTATAAATGCTTGCCCAAGTATGTGCCCCTGAGGTTATCACACTGCACAATTTAAGTTCATGACAGGATCAAGCCATTCCCCAGGTCTTTTAATCTACTTTTATACTGTGGTGAGCTGGCTTAATTTTCTCTGCACCAACACAGTAAAACAAGCGGAGCGCCCAAGAACATCAACCACTGGGTAAGGAGTGAGGAACAGAAAGGTACAAAACAGCCTTGCTGGAGTGCTTTTTCAGAGTCCGAGTCAAGCGGTGGGGGATTCAGGAGTCTCCCATCACCACTAAATAGGTAACTATTGCTGCCACAGGCATGTGCCCGCTCTTTTCAGTGGGGCCTATTGGGGGTCTGATGGATGGAAGAGGCACCTGGGGGATATCAAAGCAGGGAGGAGACGGCTAGGGGCTGACACAGCCAGATCTTACTGACTGCAGTGCATCTATGAAACAGAATCATTTTGAAAATCCTCGTGGCAACCTACCTATAATACATGTGTTGTCAAGGCGTAAACGAAGGTGCAGCATTCCACGCTTTGAAAGGAAAAACGTCTTTTAAGGCAGTGACACTGCTTTAAAAGATGTTTTTTCTTTCAAAGCTTGCAGTGACGCACCTTCGTTTTATATACAAGTTACTACTGTGGGGGCAACCAGCTAAGTATGATGTCTCTAAACATGGTGTGCCAGACCTGTGGTTGATTTTATATATATATATATATATATATATACATATACAGTATATATATATATATATATTTCTCTTACGTCCTAGAGGCTGCTGCGGTCCACATTAGTACCATGGGGTATAGATGGGTCCAGCAGGAGCCATTGGCACTTTAAGAGTCTGAGTGTGGGCTGGCTCCTCCCTCTACCTCTATGCCCCTCCTACCAGACTCAGTTTAGAAAATGTGCCCAGAGGAGCCGGTCACAGCTAGGGGAGCTCTCCTGAGTTTTCCTGGAAAAAAGTTTTTGTAGAGTTTATTATTTTACAGGGAGGCTGCTGGCAACAGCCTCCCTGCAGCGAGGGACTGAAGGGGGGGATCAGTGTCTGCACTGCGGGGTCTGAGCCACTGTCTCCGCTGACTGGACACTGGGCTCCAGAGGGGTCTGATCGATCTCCGCCACAGGGGACCGCTCGCCTCAGCAGCATGCCGCCACCCCCTTGCAGAGCTGAAGAATCAGTGGCAAGTGAGACACCGACCCCCCTAGCAAGCGGGGGGTCGGTGTGAAGATGGCGGCATCAGGGTAGGAGCGCAGTATTAACTGCGCTCCGGGGATAGCTCAGCGGTACATGGTACGGCGCTGAGGGGCGGCCTGAGCTAGCGCGACACCCTACACTGGTCCTGAAGCCTGTCGGGGTCCACGGATCTCAGCCAGCACTAAATCCTCAAACCAGTATAATCTGATGAAGAGCTGGAAGACAGCGCCATTTTGGGGTCGGAGCTTCTCCTCAGAGCAGACCCAGCAGCGTTCAGCGCCATTTTCCTGCCTGCACAGCGCTGACAATGAGAATCAGGTCCCTCCACAGCAACTCCAGCTATCTACAAATGGTATCAGGGGGTTGTAGAAGGGGGGGGGGGGGGGGGCTGCAATACGACTCTGTATCCTATTAAGGTACACAGTCAGCGCTGACAAGGGGTCTCCCTTTGGTATAAAAGCACTGTGTGTGGGTTGGCTCCAATCTCTGTGTCTCTGTTGCCATTTTTTTGGGGGGAAACACTGTCTGCTCTCCCGTGTGTGTATGTTTGTGTGTGTGTGCGTGTGCGCGCGCGCGTGTGTGTGCGTGCGTGCGTGCGCGCGCGCGTGTGTGTGTGTGTGTGTGTGTGTGTGTGTGGAGTGGTTGTGGAGTCTTTAGCTATGTCCAGGGACACTGTGTCATATGCTGCAGAGGATTTGTCCTCCCAGGATGACCCCATTCCATGTAATCTGGATAGCACTGGTTTAGCAAAGATACTAGCAAGGGAGCCTGAGTGGGTTTCCTCTATCAAATCTTGGATTTCTCAGATTTCTGACAGGATTGCAAGTAATGAATCTGCAACCCAGGTATTACAGAACTATATGGCAGTATGGCCCGATTCTGGTACCTCGGGACGCTCCGCTATATACCCCCACAATCTTGCGCTTCTGCATGCCACGCAGGATGACACGGATACCGATTCTGACACCACAGACAGTGATGGGGATGTGTTGCGGGGGTCTGCATCTCTTGCAAAGGGGGTGCAATTGATGATAGAGGCTATCAGGGATGTGTTACATATTAATGATACCACACCTGAGCAGGCTGAGGAGGCTTTTTTCACTGAAAATAAAAAAGCCTCGCTAACCTTCCCTGCGTCAAAGGAATTGAATGCTATATTTGAGAAAGCATAGGAAAACCCTGAGAAAAAATTCCAGATCCCTAAAAGGGTATAGGTGGCGTTTCCTTTCCCTGAGGAGGATAGGAAAAAATGGGAAAACCCGCCGATTGTTGACGCATCTGTGTCCAGGCTCTCTAAAAAGGTGGTTTTACCTGTTCCAGGATCTACCGCCTTAAAGGCAGTAGATCCTGCTGATCGAAAAATTTCTAACACACTTAAATCAATGTACACTGCTTCAGGGGCCATATTACGTCCCACTATTGCTAGTGCATGGATTGCAAAGGCAATAGTAAAGTGGTCAGCTACCTTACTAGAGGATTTGGATACGATGGGTAAGGGTGATGTTGAATTATTTTTACGCAACATTCACGATTCAGCAGGTTTTATGGTAGAATCCATGAAAGACCTGGGTTCCATGGCTGCGCGACTCTCTTCTATGTCTGTTTCAGCTCGTCAGGGACTGTGGCTGCGCCAGTGGTCAGCCAACGTGGAACCAGAAAGAGTGTGGAGTCCCTGCCCTATACAGGTCAGGCTCTCTTTGGGGAAGCTTTAGACGTGTGGATATCCACAGCTACAGCGGTTAAGTCTCCGTTTCTTCCCTCAGCTGCACCTGCTCCGAAGAAATCCTTCTCTTCCTCTGCAACACAGTCCTTTCGGCCTAACAAGCCTAGAAAGGCCAGACCATCCAATACCTTCTATAGGGGAGGTCGAGTTAAGTCCAAGAAACCTGCCACTGCAGGTTCCCAGGAACAAAAGCCTGCTCCGGATACGCCAAAGTTCTCAGCAAGACGGTGGACCACGCGGCCTGGAGGTGGGTCCAGTGGGAGCGAGACTCAGACAATTCAGTCACGTCTGGGTATTGTCCAGCCTGGATCCCTGGGTGATAGATATTGTATCCCAGGGATACAGGCTGAAATTTCAAAGTCTCCCTACTCATCATTTTTTCAAATCAGGCTCACCAGCTCTGCTGGCAGACAGCACTGTCCTACAAGAAGCTGTCCAAAAGTTGGTGGAGGCACAAGTCATTGTGCCAGTTCCTCCTCATTCGCAAACCACAATTTACTATTCAAACCCTTTCGTGGTACCGAAACCGGATGGTTCGGTCAGGCCCATTCTGAACCTAAAATCATTGAACCCCTTTTTAAGGGAGTTCAAGTTCAAAGTGGAGTCTCTCAGGGTGGTGATATCAGGACTGGAAGAGGGGGAATTCCTGTTATCCTTGGATATCAAGGATGTGTACCTCCACATTCCAATCTGGCTGCCGCATCAGGCTTATCTCCGTTTCGCATTACTGGACTGTCATTTCCAGTTCCAGGCCCTGCCATTCAGCCTCTCAACTGCACTGAAGGTGTTTACCAAGGTGATGGCAGAGATGATGGTTCTCCTTCTCAAACAAAGGGTGAACATCATTCCATATCTGGACGATCTGCTGATAAAGGCATTGTCCAAGGAGAAGCTGCTGCAGTCCACAAGATCCACAGTTGGATTCTGAACCTTCCAAAGTCACATTTGAAACCAACCCAGAGGTTGTCCTTTCTGGGAATGATCCTAGACCCAGAGGTTGTCCTTTCTGGGAATGATCCTAGACACAAAAGTGCAGAGGGTTTTTCTTCCGCAGGAAAAGGCGTTGGTGATACAAACAATGGTCCGGGATGTCCTGAAGCCAGCCGGGTGTCAGTTAATCAATGCATTCGCCTGTTGGGGAAGATGGTGGCCTCTTACGAGGCTCTCCAGTACAGGAGGTTTCCAAGCTCAGGCCTTCCAACTGGATCTCCTGGACAAGTGGTCAGGATCTCATCTCCACATACACCAGAGAATACGTCTGTCGCCGAAGGCCGGGATTTCGCTCCTCTGGTGGCTACAATTACCTCACCTTCTGGAGGGCTGCAGGTTCGGGATTCAGGAATGGGTCCTTCTAATCACGGATGCGTGCCTTCCGGGCTGGGGAGCAGTCACTCAAGGAGTAACTTTCCAAGGAAGGTGGTCAAGTCTGGAAGCCGGCCTGCCCATCAACATCCTAGAACTAAGAGCCGTCTACAATGGTCTTCTTCAGACGGCCCCTCTTCTAAGAAATCGGGCCATTCAAGTACAGTCAGACAATGTAACGACAGTGGCTTACAATCTTCATT
This sequence comes from Pseudophryne corroboree, assembly GCF_028390025.1. NCBI lineage: Eukaryota > Metazoa > Chordata > Amphibia > Anura > Myobatrachidae > Pseudophryne > Pseudophryne corroboree. The sequence continues at coordinate 52,721,797 of NC_086448.1, forward strand.
CTGGGAGTAGACAACTGGGAAGCAGACTTCCTTAGCAGACACGATCTCCATCCTTGGGAGTGGGGTCTCCATCCGGAGGTGTTCAAGGAAATAACAGACCTTTGGGTGTTACCCCAAATAGACATGATGGCCTCTCGTCTCAACAAGAAGCTTTGACGCTATTGTTCCAGGTTGAGGGACCCACAAGCAGTGGCAGTGTACGCTCTGGTGTCTCCATGGGTGTTCCAGTCGGAGTACGTGTTTCCACCACTCCCACTCATTCCAAGAGTTCTAAAGCTCATAAGGAGAACAAGAGTTCAAGCGATCCTCACTGCTCCAGACTGGCCAAGGCGGGCTTGGTACGCAGACCTTCTGAATCTCTTGCAGGAAGAGCCGAGGCCTCTTCCTCTTCGGGAGGACCTGCTGCAGCAGGGGCCGTTTGCCTATCAAGACTTATCGTGACTACGTTTGACGGCATGGAGGTTGAGCACCTGATACTTGCACGGAATGGGAATTCTGAAGAAGGTAATTCCGACCCTTATACAGACTAGGAAAGGGGTAACGTCTAAACATTACCATCGTATTTGGAAGAAATATGTCTCTTGGTGTGAATCCAAGAAGTTTCCTACGGTGGAGTTTCAATTCGGACGTTTTCTCCTCTTCCTGCAAGCAGGTGTGGATATGGGCCTGAGGTTGGGATCTGTGAAAGTCCAGATTTTGTCCCTATCCATTTTCTTCGAGAAAAAATTGGCTGCCCTCCCTGAGGTTCAGACCTTTTTGAAGAGAGTTCTGCACATCCAACCTCCCTTTGTACCGCCTACGGCGCCTTGGGACCTTAACGTGGTGTTGCAGTTCCTCCAGTCGGATTGGTTTGAGCCTCTACAGGAGGTTGAGGTCAAATTTCTTACATGGAAGGCTGTCACGTTGTTGGCCTTAGCTTCTGCTAGACGTGTGTCTGAATTGGGGGCTTTATCCCGTAAAAGCCCTTACTTGATCTTCCACGAAGATAGAGCGGCGCTCCGGACACGTCAGCAGTTTCTTCCGAAGGTTGTGTCGGCATTTCATATCAACCAACCTATTGTGGTGCCAGTGGCTACTGACTCCTCAATTACATCAAAGTCCTTGGATGTTGTGAGGGCTCTGAGGATATATGTGAAGATAGCTTCTCGTCACAGGAAGTCAGACTCTCTGTTTGTCCTATATGATCCCAAGAAAATTGGGTGTCCTGCTTCTATGCAAACAATCTCTCGCTGGATTAGGTTCACCTTCCAGCAAACTTATTCTACGGCAGGATTGCCGTGTCCAAAATCTGTTAAGGCCCACTCTACTCGTAAGGCGGGGTCTTCCTGGGTGGCTGCCCGGGGTGTCTCGGCATTGCAACTTTGCCGAGCTGCAACTTGGTCTGGGTCGAACACGTTTGCAAAGTTTTACAAGTTCGATACTTTGGCCTCTGATGATCTGAAGTTCGGTCAATCAGTTCTGCAGGAGCCTCAGCGCTCTCCCTCCCATTCTGGGAGCTTTGGTACATCCCCATGGTACTAATGTGGACCCCAGCATCCTCTTGGACATAAGAGAAAATAGGATTTTGGTTACCTACAGGTAAATCCTTTTCTCGTAGTCCGTAGAGGATGCTGGGCGCCCGCTCAGCGCTTTGTTTTCCTGCAACCGTTATCTGGTTCAGTACTACTTTGTTTAGTTATGTACTGCATTGTTACTTGTTAAGTAATGTTTCAGCAGTTGCTGAGTGTTTCAAGCTAGTTAGCTTGATGTGCCTTGTATGTGTGAGCTGGTATGAATCTCGCCACTATCTGTGTTAAATCCTTCTCTCGAAGATGTCCATCTCCTCGGGCACCGTTTCTAGACTGAGTCTGGTAGGAGGGGCATAGAGGGAGGAACCAGCCCACACTCCCAGACTCTGGGGGTATATATCCATGGGGTATAGACGGGTCCACCAGGAGCCATTGGCAGTTTAAGATACACAAACAACAACATACCCTATACTGCGGGTCTTTGTCAAGGCAAAAGGTATACGCTGGATACCTTTTGCCTTGACAAAGACCCGCTGTATAGGGTTGAAACACGTTGACTTACCTGTGTCTCACCTGAGAGGGGAAACGGAGTCCACTGTGGAGAACCAGATGAATGGTGAATGAGTCCTGCCGATTGCCTAAGTGTAACAACGCTTATGCTCTTAAGAACTGACAGTTCTCACCAGTAGTTGGTAATTGCCGGTTGTTTGTGTATTACACACATGTTTTATGAATTTTGTGTGAAAATTAAAAATTGTGCTTCACTATATGCACTTTCCTTTTTCCTTTCATATAGTGGGATCTCTATACCGAGAATTGAGTCATTGAGTACCCTAGAAAGGATACGGTTTGATACCGAGATATCACCATTTAATGTGCTCCTTCGTATTTATTGTCACCATTTTTTTAGCATATCGAGTTTATTGGTGCAGGTTTTGCGAGTAACCTTTAATTGATAGAACACATGGTAGAGCTGCTTTTTATGCACACCTGAGATATTTTCTATACCCTGTCTAACCTGTGGATAAAGTTCATCACTCAGTAATTTCATTCCACCAGATACATATAAAGCAGTGATGTGACAAGCTTCTTGACTCAGTTGCATGCTCTAAAAGAGGAGAATGATAAAACAAGAGGATTGAGGGTCCTGCTTGTTAGAGCTTACATTTTAAAGGGAAGAGGAAGAAATGGTAGCACTGGGAAGATGTGAAGATGGGTAGAGGTATGGCTCAAGCACTGATCTGTTACACTGGAGTGAATGGATGATTTTTGACGGAGCATTTAAAGCAATCAAGGTTAGGAGATAGTCTGATTAAGAGGATTCCATAGTTTAGGGGCAGCATGGGAGAAGTCTAGGAGACAAGAGTTAGATGTGGTTGTCAGCAAGGAGGAGAGGCAGCTGTCACCACTTACTAGAGCAGGTGGGAGGCAGTCTGCCAGGAGATGAGGTTGAAATAGTGTTTGGAGAAGAAAGGTCAAGAACATTGTATGTGAGGATGAGGAATCCTTCAGAGCTGGGGGTATTACACAAGACAGATAAGATGAATCCACAACTAGGAATATACTGTATTTGTATAAACAGGCTTTAAATAACAAATATACAACACTACAATTCAAAGTTTTTGGGGCTCATGTAAAGTTGGACATACAGTACATCTGGGGGTTTTAGCATACAGTACTAAAAGAATTTCTATGGTAGAGGTCGTGTCTTTTACACTTATGCCAGGGGAAGCAGAACAAGTACTGGAGACCTGGTGCATGACGATGATGATGAAGATGAATATACTGTATACTGACCTCTCTACATTCTCCTTTTATGACTGTCTTCTCCACTACTGCCTTTTGACCAGGCTTGGACCTTCGAGAGGGTAAACTCCAGGTTAATATAAATGTATCTTTCATACAGACTTTATAGTACATGAAGTCAAAATATTTAAACTTTTACGAACTTGATGGATGTTTATTCAGTCACCAAGATCCAACATTACCTACAACTAAGGCACTTTTTTCTATCAGTACAGGGATCCTGCTCAGGACAGTTAACTTGCTTTGAGATTTGATATACAGTTGTGCTCATAAGTTTACATACCGTAGCAGAATTTGTGATTTTCTGGCCATTTGTCAGAGAATATGAATGATAACTCACAAACTTTTCTTTCACTAATGGTTAGTTGTTGGGTGAAGCCATTTATTGTCAAACAACTGTGTTTACTCTTTTTAAATCATAATGACAACTGAAACTACCCAAATGACCCTGATCAAAAGTTTAAATACCCCAGTTCTTAATACCGTGTATTGCCCCATTTAACATCAATGACAGCTTGAAGTCTTTTGTGGTAGTTGTGGATGAGGCTCTTTATTTTCTCAGATGGTAAAGCTGCCCATTCTTCTTGGCAAAAAACCTCCAGTTCCTGTAAATTCTTGGGCTGTCTTGCATGAACTGCACGTTTGAGATCTCCCCAGAATGGCTCAATGATATTGAGGTCAGGAGACTGAGATGGCCACTCCAGAACCTTCACTTTATTCTGCTGTAGCCAATGACAGGTCGACTTGGCCTTGTGTTTTGGATCATTGTCATGTTGGAACGTCCAAGTACGTCCCATGCGCAGCTTCCGGGCTGATGAGTGCAAATTTTCCTCCAGTATTTTCTGATAACATGCTGCAATCATCTTGCCATCAATTTTTGACAAGTTTCCAGTGCCTTTGTAGCTCACACATCCACAAAACATCAGCAATCCACCTCCGTGTTTCACAGTAGGAATGGTGTACCTTTCATCATAGACCTTGTTGACTCCTCTCCAAATGTAACGTTTATGGTTGTGGCGAAAAAGTTAAATTTTGGTCTCATCACTCCAAATGATTTTGGGGGTAATTCCAAGTTGATCGCAGCAGGAAATTTTTTAGCAGTTGGGCAAAACCATGTGCACTTCAGGGGGGGGGGCATATATAACATGTGCAGAGAGAGATAGATTTGGGTGTGGTGAGTTCAATCTGCAATCTAAATTGCAGTGTAAAAAATAAAGCAGCCAGTATTTACCGAGCATAGAAACAAAATAACTCATCTAAATCTAACTCTCTCATCAAATGTAATATCTGCCCCCCCCCCCCTGCAGTGCACATGGGCCCTCATTCCGAGTTGTTCGCTCGCAAGGCGATTTTAGCAGAGTTGCTCACGCTAAGCCGCCGCCTACTGGGAGTGAATCTTAGCTTCTTAAAATTGCGAACGAAAGAATCGCAATATTGCGATTACAAACTTCTTAGCAGTTTCAGAGTAGCTTCAGACTTACTCGGCATCTGCGATCAGTTCAGTGCTTGTCGTTCCTGGTTTGACGTCACAAACACACCCAGCGTTCGCCCAGACACTCCTCCGTTTCTCCAGCCACTCCCACGTTTTTTCCGGAAACGGTAGCGTTTTTTCCCACACGCCCATAAAACGGCCTGTTTCCGCCCAGAAACACCCATTTCCTGTCAATCACACTACGATCGCCTGAGCGATGAAAAAGCCGTGAGTAAAAATACTAACTTCATAGCAAAATTACTTGGCGCAGTCGCAGTGCGGACATTGCGCATGCGCACTAAGCGGAAAATCGCTGCGATGCGATGAAATTTACCGAGCGAACGACTCGGAATGAGGGCCCTGGTTTTGCCCAACTGCTAAAAAATATCCTGCTGCGATCAACTTGTAATTCCCCCTTTTGTTCCAGAAGTTTTGAGGCTTGTCTCTGTGCTGTTTGGAGTATTGTAAGCGGGATGCTTTGTGGCATTTGCGTAGTAATGGCTTTGTTCTGGCGACTCAACCATGCAGCCCATTTTTCTTCAAATGCCTCCTTATTGTGCATCTTGAAACAACCACACCACTTTTTTTCAGAGAGTCCTGTATTTCAGCTGAAGTTATTTGTGGATTTTTCTTTGCATTCCGAACAATTTTCCTGGCAGTTGTGGCTGAAATTTTTGTTGGTTTACCTGACCGTGATTTGGTTTCCACAGAATCCCTCATTTTCCACTTCTTAATTACAGTTTGAACACTGCTGATTGGCATTCCCAATTGCTTAGATATGTTTTTATATCCCTTTCCTGTTTTATACAGTTCAATTACCTTTTCCCGCAGATCCTTTTTTTTGCTTTCCCCATGACTCCAGACACGTCAGTGCAGCACTGGATGAAAGATGCAAGGGTCTTTCAGAAGTCCAGAAACTCACTGACCTTTTATACACACACACTGATTACAAGCAAACAGATCACAGGTGAGGATGGTTACCTTTAGTAGCCATTCAAACCTTTTTGTGTCAACTTGTGTGCATGTTATCAGGCCAAAATCTCCAGGGAATGTAAACTTTTGATCAGGGTCATTTGGGTAGTTTCTGTTGTCATTATGATTTATAAAGAGTTAACACAGTTGTTTGACAATAAATGGCTTCACCCAACCACTAACCATGAGTGAAAGAAAAGTTTGTGAGTTATCATTCATATTCTCTGACAAATGTCCAGAAAATCACAAATTCTGCTAGGGTCTGTAAACTTATGAGCACAACTGTACATTCCTCTTGATAACATTATTTATACTCTGGATTCTCCAACATTGCCTCGGAGTTTATACAGTCATACATGTCAAGATTGGTGTTAGGAATAAAGACAGATGCAATGGAATGTGCAGGAAACTTTAATAAAGTAGAAATCATCAGGATTCATATTGACAGTGTTAAGGGGTCCTCAGGCCAGATTGATGTCTCAGAATTGCTGTTTGCTACAGAGGTATAACATGACACTGGGAACAGTCTTTAAATAGGATGTGTCAAGAGACAAGTGCAATGCCATACACTGTATTTGGAAAAATCAGGTTGGATGAGAAGGCATGGTCCATGGTGACCAGGGGCCAATAATCATGAGTACACCTCTATTCTCTCATCTCTTCAGTGCTACCATCAGGTGGGTACATGGGTACTGGGTTTTGGGGACCTGGCTAACCTGGAAGTTGTGACTGGTCAGCGGAGCTTTTTATCCGTTAATGATCCAAGGAATTGAGTGGGACTCAGCAACATGCAAAGTGGAAGCTCTGTATTTTTAACTAGGCAGAGTCTTGCTTCCAAATCCCTCAGTAGCAGGCCCTCCCATCAGTACTGTCTGACTAATATGTAATGATTGTTTTATCCATGCACTTTTCCCATTTGCAATTTCCCTTTATATATACTTGGGTATTCACCATCTCATAGCAACCAATAAGCTTCTAGAAGATACTAGATCAGAAGGTTCTAAAACGTGGTTCTCAAGGCACTCCAAAGGTCCAAGTTTTAGGTATATCGATGGTTCAGCACAGATGGTTAAATCAAATTGACTGAGGTGCTAATTAAGTCATCTGTGGCCAAGCAAGGATAAACTTTAATCCTGGACTGTTGGGGTGCCCCGAGGACAGTGTTTGAGACCCTCTGTACTAGATAAACGATGGCTAGTATCTGATTGGTTGCTGTAGGCAACTTCTCCACTTGTCCTAGGGATGGCCATCGACCATTGATGATTTAAATTAATTTATTGTCTATGACCGATGGTGAATACTTTTACCATCAATGAGGGAGAACCGGATGGTTTCCCACCATTGATGGTATAGCGCTAACAATTTTTTTTCTCTGTTAGGATATGAAGCTTAGCTCTACCCCCCCACTCCCATGAAGCCTTGTCCCCATGCTCTGAATGGCCCGCAGCTCATTTAAGACTAATGCAGGGGTGACCATTGGTGGGTAAAACTATCAATGGTTCCCTTACAGGTGGTTTTACACCATCGTGGTTAGCCAGCAATGGTACCATTGATAGTGGCCATTGATGGATAACCCGCCGATGGCCAACCTTGACTTGTCCTCTGTAGAAGGTTTAGTTTAACTTTACTTTAGTCACAGTGGCTTTTTGCATTGCTGCAAAAGGTGACCTCTACTTAGCTATGATATACAAAGTGAATACATCAGAACAAGAAACACTGCGTTGGCCAGGAGAGATTTAACGCTACGCGGTGCATTAAGTGGAGGATCAAATCTATTATTGGCCGGAGGCATTGCCCGAGTCTTGGTCATTAGGAAACTGCTATTTAACTAAAAATGATACCAAAAATTATACCTACTCAGAAGAGCGGAAACCCATTGTGTGGATAATGGAGTTATTAATTTGCATAACATTATTTTGTGACACTTTTATTTCACTCCAGGGAAATAGGACTTCCCGTTCCGATTTTTGCAGGAATTCATGATAACAATTATATATATATATATATATATATATAAACAGAATCTTTGAGGTAAGTACTTTATCTGCTTAAATCAATATTAATCCTACAGTGCATCCGGAAAGTATTCATAGCGCTTCACTTTTTCCACATTTTGTTAGGTTACAGCCTTATTCCAAAATGGAATAAATTAATTTTTTCCCTCAAAATTCTACACACAATGGCCCTCATTCCGAGTTGATCGCTCGCTGCCGATTTTCGCAGCGCAGCGATCATGTAAAAAAACGGCTAAACTGCGCATGCGTACGGGCCACAGGGCGCATGCGCGACGTACTTTCACACAAAACTATGCAGTTTTACACAAGGTCTAGCGACTCTTTTTCGTCGCTCTGTTGATCGGTGAGTGATTGACAGGAAGTGGGTGTTTCTGGGTGGTAACTGACCGTTTTCCAGGAGTGTGCTAAAAAACGCAGGAGTGTCAGGTGAAAACTAGTGATGTGCACCGGAAATTTTTCGGGTTTTGTGTTTTGGTTTTGGGTTCGGTTCCGCGGCCGTGTTTTGGGTTCGGACGCGTTTTGGCAAAACCTCACCGGAAATTTTTTGTCGGATTCGGGTGTGTTTTGGATTCGGGTGTTTTTTCAAAAAACACTAAAAAAAACTGCTTAAATCATAGAATTCGGGGGTCATTTTGATTCCATAGTATTATTAACCTCAATAACCATAATTTCCACTCATTTTCAGTCTATTCTGAACACCTCACACCTCACAATATTATTTTTAGTCCTAAAATTTGCACCGAGGTCGCTGGATGGCTAAGCTAAGCGACCCAAGTGGCCGACATAAACACCTGGCCCATCTAGGAGTGGCACTGCAGTGTCAGACAGGATGGCACTTCAAAAAAATTGTCCCCAAACAGCACATGATGCAAAGAAAAAAAAAGGCGCAATGAGGTAGCTGTGTGACTAAGATAAGCGACCCAAGTGGCCGACACAAACACCTGGCCCATCTAGTAGTGGCACTGCAGTGTCAGACAGGATGGCACTTCAAAAAAATACTCCCCAAACAGCACATGATGCAAAGAAAAAAAGAGGCGCAATGAGGTAGCTGTGTGACTAAGCTAAGCGACCCTAGTGGCCGACACAAACACCTGGCCCATCTAGGAGTGGCACTGCAGTGTCAGACAGGATGGCACTTGAAAAAAATAGTCCCCAAACAGCACATGATGCAAAGAAAAAAAGAGGCGCAATGAGGTAGCTGTGTGACTAAGCTAAGCGACCCTAGTGGCCGACACAAACACCTGGCCCATCTAGGAGTGGCACTGCAGTGTCACGCAGGATGGCCCTTCAAAAAATACTCCCCAAACAGCACATGATGCAAAGAAAAATGAAAGAAAAAAGAGGTGCAAGATGGAATTGTCCTTGGGCCCTCCCACCCACCCTTATGTTGTATAAACAGGACATGCACACTTTAACGAACCCATCATTTCAGTGACAGGGTCTGCCACACGATTGTGACTGAAATGACTGGTTGGTTTGGGCCCCCACCAAAAAAGAAGCAATCAATCTCTCCTTGCACAAACTGGCTCTACAGAGGCAAGATGTCCACCTCCTCTTCATCCTCCGATTCATCACCCCTTTCACTGTGTACATCCCCCTCCTCACAGATTATTAATTCATCCCCACTGGAATCCACCATCTCAGGTCCCCGTGTACTTACTTTCTGGAGGCAATTGCTGCTGGTGAATGTCTCCACGGAGGAATTGATTATAATTCATTTTAATGAACATCATCTTCTCCACATTTTCTGGAAGTAACCTCGTACGCCGATTGCTGACAAGGTGAGCGGCTGCACTAAACACTCTTTCGGAGTACACACTGGAGGGAGGGCAACTTAGGTAGAATAAAGCCAGTTTCTGCAAGGGCCTCCAAATTGCCTCTTTTTCCTGCCAGTATACGTACGGACTGTCTGACGTGCCTACTTGGATGCGGTCACTCATATAATCCTCCACCATTCTTTCAATGGTGACAGAAACATATATAGTGACAGTAGACGACATGTCAGTAATCGTTGGCAGGTCCTTCAGTCCGGACCAAATGTCAGCACTCGCTCCAGACTGATCTGCATCACCGCCAGCGGGTGGGCTCGGAATTCTTAGCTTTTCCTCGCACCCCCAGTTGCGGGAGAATGTGAAGGAGGAGCTGTTGACGGGTCAAATTCCGCTTGACTTGACAATTTTCTCACCAGCAGGTCTTTGAACCCCTGCAGACTTGTGTCTGCCGGAAAGAGAGATACAACGTAGGTTTTAAATCTAGGATCGAGCACGGTGGCCAAAATGTAGTGCTCTGATTTCAACAGATTGACCACCCGTGAATCCTGGCTAAGCGAATGAAGGGCTCCATCCACAAGTCCCACATGCCTAGCGGAATCGCTCTGTTTTAGCTCCTCCTTCAATGTCTCCAGCTTCTTCTGAAAAAGCCTGATGAGGGGAATGACCTGACTCAGGCTGGCAGTGTCTGAACTGACTTCACGTGTGGCAAGTTCAAAGGGTTGCAGAACCTTGCACAACGTTGAAATCATTCTCTACTGCGCTTGAGACAGGTGCGTTCCACCTCCTTTGTCTATATCGTGGCCAGATGTATAGGCTTGAATGGCCTTTTGCTGCTCCTCCATCCTCTGAAGCATATAGAGGGTTGAATTCCACCTCGTTACCACCTCTTGCTTCAGATGATGGCAGGGCAGGTTCAGGTATTTTTGGTGGTGCTCCAGTCTTCTGTAAGCGGTGCCTGAATGCCGAAAGTGGCCTGCAATTCTTCGGGCCACCGACAGCATCTCTTGCACGCCCCTGTCGTTTTTTAAATAATTCTGCACCACCAAATTCAAGGTATGTGCAAAACATGGGACGTGCTGGAATTTGCCCAGATGTAATGCACGCACAATATTGCTGGCGTTGTCCGATGTCACAAATCCCCAGGAGAGTCCAATTGGGGTAAGCCATTCAGCGATGATCTTCCTCAGTTGCCGTAAGAGGTTTTCAGCTGTGTGCGTATTCTGGAAAGCGGTGATACAAAGCGTAGCCTGCCTAGGAACGAGTTGGCGTTTGCGAGATGCTGCTACTGGTGCCGCCGCTGCTGTTCTTGCTGCGGGAGGCAATACATCTACCCAGTGGGCTGTCACAGTCATATAGTCCTGAGTCTGCCCTGCTCCACTTGTCCACATGTCCGTGGTTAAGTGGACATTGGGTACAACTGCATTTTTTAGGACATTGGTGAGTCTTTTTCTGAGGTCTGTGTACATTTTCGGTATCGCCTGCCTAGAGAAATGGAACCTAGATGGTATTTGGTACCGGGGACACAGTACCTCAATCAAGTCTCTAGTTGGCTCTGAATTAACGATGGATACCGGAACCACGTTTCTCACCGCCCAGGCTGCCAAGGCCTCAGTTACCCGCTTTGCAGCAGGATGACTGCTGTGATATTTCATCTTCCTCGCAAAGGACTGTTGGACAGTCAATTGCTTACTGGAAGTAGTACAAGTGGTCTTCCGACTTCCCCTCTGGGATGACGATTGACTCCCAGCAGCAACAACAACAGCGCCAGCAGCAGTAGGCGTTACACTCAAGGATGCATCGGAGGAATCCCAGGCAGGAGAGGACTCGTCAGACTTGCCAGTGACATGGCCTGCAGGACTATTGGCTTTCCTAGGTAAGGAGGAAATTGACACTGAGGGAGTTGGTGGTGTGGTTTGCAGGAGCTTGGTTACAAGAGGAAGGGATTTAGTGGTCAGTGGACTGCTTCCGCTGTCACCCAAAGTTTTTGAACTTTTCACTGACTTATTATGAATGCGCTGCAGGTGACGTATAAGGGAGGATGTTCCGAGGTGGTTAACGTCCTTACCCCTACTTATTACAGCTTGACAAAGGCAACACACGGCTTGACACCTGTTGTCCGCATTTGTGTTGAAATAAATCCACACCGAAGAGCTGATTTTTTTTGTATTTTGACCAGGCATGTCAAGGGCCATATTCCTCCCATGGACAACAGGTGTCTCCACGTGTGCCTGACTTAAACAAACCACCTCACCACCAGAATCCTCCTTGTCAATTTCCTCCCCAGCGCCAGCAACACCCATATCCTCATCCTGGTGTACTTCAATAGTGACATCGTCAATTTGACTATCAGGAACTGGACTGCGGGTGCTCCTTCCAGCACTTGCAGGGGGCGTGCAAATAGTGGAAGGCGCAAGCTCTTCCCGTCCAGTGTTGGGAAGGTCAGGCATCGCAACCGACACAATTGGACTCTCCTTGGGGATTTGTGATTTCGAAGAACGCACAGTTCTTTGCTGTGCTTTTGCCAGCTTAAGTCTTTTCTTTTTTCTAGCGAGAGGATGAGTGCTTCCATCCTCATGTGAAGCTGAACCACTAGCCATGAACATAGGCCAGGGCCTCAGCCATTCCTTGCCACTCCGTGTTGTAAATGGCATATTGGCAAGTTTACGCTTCTCTTCAGATGCTTTTAATTTTGATTTTTGAGGCATTTTACTGATCTTTGGTGTTTTGGATTTTACATGCTCTGTACTATGATATTGGGCATCGGCCTTGGCAGACGACGTTGATGGCATTTCATCGTCTCGGCTTCAGCTTGAGGTGGAAGTGGATCTTGATCTTTCCCTATTTTTTTAACATCCACATTATTTTTCTCCATATTTTAATGCGCACAACTAAAAGGCTCCACAGGTATACAATGTAGATGGATGGATAATATACTTTATGGATGACGAGTGACGACACAGAGGTAGGTACAGCAGTGGCCTACCGTACTGCTATATAAAGTATAATGGAAATGGTGGACAATGTCAGCAGACTGCTAAACTACTAGTATAAAAAAAATAGCCATCACAGGTATACAATGTAGATGGATGGATAGTAGACTTTATGGATGACGAGTGACGACACAGAGGTAGGTACAGCAGTGGCCTACCGTACTGCTATATACAGTATAATGGACCTGGTGGACACTGTCAGCAGACTGCTAAACTACTAGTATAAAAAAAAGCCACCACAGGTATACAATGTAGATGGATGGATAGTATACTTTATGGATGACGAGTGACGACACAGAGGTAGGTACAGCAGTGGCCTACCGTACTGCTATATACAGTATAATGGACCTGGTGGACACTGTCAGCAGACTGCTAAACTACTAGTATAAAAAAAAAGCCACCACAGGTATACAATGTAGATGGATGGATAGTATACTTTATGGATGACGAGTGCCGACACAGAGGTAGGTACAGCAGTGGCCTACCGTACTGCTATAAACAGTATAATGGACCTGGTGGACACTGTCAGCAGACTGCTAAACTACTAGTATAAAAAAAAATAGCCACCACAGGTATACAATTTAGATGGATGGATAGTATATTTTATGGATAACGAGTGACGCCACAGAGGTAGGTACAGCAGTGGCCTACCGTACTGCTATATACAGTATAATGGACCTGGTGGACACTGTCAGCAGACTGCTAAACTACTAGTATAAAAAAAAGCCACCACAGGTATACAATGTAGATGGATGGATAGTATACTTTATGGATGACGAGTGACGACACAGAGGTAGGTAGAGCAGTGGCCTACCGTACTGCTATATACAGTATAATGGACCTGGTGGACACTGTCAGCAGACTGCTAAGCTACTAGTATAAAAAAAAGCCACCACAGGTATACAATGTAGATGGATGGATAGTATACTTTATGGATGATGAGTGACGACACAGAGGTAGGTACAGCAGTGGCCTACCGTACTGCTATATACAGTATAATGGACCTGGTGGACACTGTCAGCAGACTGCTAAGCTACTAGTATAAAAAAAAGCCACCACAGGTATACAATGTAGATGGATGGATAGTATACTTTCTGGATGATGAGTGACGACATAGAGGTAGGTACAGCAGTGGCCTACCGTACTGCTATATACAGTATAATGGACCTGGTGGACACTGTCAGCAGACTGCTAAACTACTAGTATAAAAAAAAAGCCACCACAGGTATACAATGTAGATGGATGGATAGTATACTTTATGGATGACGAGTGACGACACAGAGGTAGGTACAGCAGTGGCCTACTGTACTGCTATATACAGTATAATGGACCTGGTGGACACTGTCAGCAGACTGCTAAACTACTAGTATAAAAAAAAGCCACCACAGGTATACAATGTAGATGGATGGATAGTATACTTTATGGATGACGAGTGACGACACAGAGGTAGGTACAGCAGTGGCCTACCGTACTGCTATATACAGTATAATGGACCTGGTGGACACTGTCAGCAGACTGCTAAACTACTAGTATAAAAAAAAGCCACCACAGGTATACAATGTAGATGGATGGATAGTATACTTTATGGATGATGAGTGACGACACAGAGGTAGGTACAGCAGTGGCCTACCATACTGCTATAAACAGTATAATGGACCTGGTGGACACTGTCAGCCGACTGCTAAACTACTGGTATAAAAAAATGCCACCACAGGTATACAATGTAGATGGATGGATAGTATACTTTATGGATGACGAGTGATGACACAGAGGTAGGTACAGCAGTGGCCTACTGTACTGCTATATACAGTATAATGGACCTGGTGGACACTGTCAGCAGACTGCTAAACTACTAGTATAAAAAAAGCCACCAGAGGTATACAATGTAGATGGATGGATAGTATACTTTATGGATGACGAGTGACGACACAGAGGTAGGTGCAGCAGTGGCCTACCGTACTGCTATATACAGTATAATGGACCTGGTGGACACTGTCAGCAGACTGCTAAACTACTAGTATAAAAAAAAGCCACCACAGGTATACAATGTAGATGGATGGATAGTATACTTTATGGATGATGAGTGACGACACAGAGGTAGGTACAGCAGTGGCCTACCATACTGCTATAAACAGTATAATGGACCTGGTGGACACTGTCAGCCGACTGCTAAACTACTGGTATAAAAAAAAGCCACCACAGGTATACAATGTAGATGGATGGATAGTATACTATATGGATGACGAGTGACGACACAGAGGAAGGTACAGCAGTGGCCTACCGTACTGCTATATACAGTATAATGGACCTGGTGGACACTGTCAGCAGACTGCTAAGCTACTAGTATAAAAAAAAAATCCACCACAGGTATACAATGTAGATTGATGGATAGTATACTTTATGGATGACGAGTGATGACACAGAGGTAGGTACAGCAGTGGCCTACCGTACTGCTATATACAGTATAATGGACCTGGTGGAAACTGTCAGCAGACTGCTAAACTACTAGTATAAAAAAAAGCCACCACAGGTATACAATGTACATGTATGGATAGTATACTTTATGGATGACGAGTGACAACACAGAGGTAGGTACAGCAGTGGCCTACCGTACTGCTATATACAGTATAATGGACCTGGTGGACACTGTCAGCAGACTGCTAAACTACTAGTATAAAAAAAAGCCACCACAGGTATACAATGTAGATGGATGGATAGTATACTTTATGGATGACGAGTGACAACACAGAGGTAGGTACAGCAGTGGCCTACCGTACTGCTATATACAGTATAATGGACCTGGTGGACACTGTCAGCAGACTGCTAAACTACTAGTATAAAAAAAAGCCACCACAGGTATACAATGTAGATGGATGGATAGTATACTTTATGGATGACGAGTGACGACACAGAGGTAGGTACAGCAGTGGCCTACCGTACTGCTATATACAGTATAATGGACCTGGTGGACACTGTCAGCAGACTGCTAAGCTACTAGTATAAAAAAAAAAGCCACCACAGGTATACAATGTAGATTGATGGATAGTATACTTTATGGATGACGAGTGACGACACAGAGGTAGGTACAGCAGTGGCCTACCGTATTGCTATATACAGTATAATGGACCTGGTGGACACTGTCAGCAGACTGCTAAGCTACTAGTATAAAAAAAAGCCACCACAGGTATACAATGTAGATTGATGGATAGTATACTTTATGGATGACGAGTGACGACACAGAGGTAGGTACAGTAGTTGCCTACCGTACTGCTATATACAGTATAATGGACCTGATGGACACTGTCAGCAGACTGCTAAACTACTAGTATAAAAAAAAGCCACCATAGGTATACAATGTAGATGGATGGATAGTATACTTTATGGATGACGAGTGACAACACAGAGGTAGGTACAGCAGTGGCCTACCGTACTGCTATATACAGTATAATGGACCTGGTGGACACTGTCAGCAGACTGCTAAACTACTAGTATAAAAAAAAGCCACCACAGGTATACAATGTAGATGGATGGATAGTATACTTTATGGATGATGAGTGACGACACAGAGGTAGGTACAGCAGTGGCCTACTGTACTGCTATATACAGTATAATGGACCTGGTGGACACTGTCAGCAGACTGCTAAACTACTAGTATAAAAAAAAGCCACCACAGGTATACAATGTAGATGGATGGATAGTATAATTTATGGATGACGAGTGACGACACAGAGGTAGGTACAGCAGTGGCCTACCGTACTGCTATATACAGTATAATGGACCTGGTGGACACTGTCAGCAGACTGCTAAACTACTAGTATAAAAAAAGCCACCACAGGTATACAATGTAGATGGATGGATAGTATACTTTATGGATGATGAGTGACGACACAGAGGTAGGTACAGCAGTGGCCTACCATACTGCTATAAACAGTATAATGGACCGGGTGGACACTGTCAGCCGACTGCTAAACTACTGGTATTAAAAAAAGCCACCACAGGTATACAATGTAGATAGATGGATAGTATACTTTATGGATGACGAGTGACGACACAGAGGTAGGTACAGCAGTGGCCTACCGTACTGCTATATACAGTATAATGGACCTGGTGGACACTGTCAGCAGACTGCTAAACTACTAGTATAAAAAAAAGCCACCACAGGTATACAATGTAGATGGATGGATAGTATACTTTATGGATGACGAGTGACAACACAGAGGTAGGTACAGCAGTGGCCTACCGTACTGCTATATACAGTATAATGGACCTGGTGGACACTGTCAGCAGACTGCTAAACTACTAGTATAAAAAAAAGCCACCACAGGTATACAATGTAGATTGATGGATAGTATACTTTATGGATGACGAGTGATGACACAGAGGTAGGTACAGCAGTGGCCTACCGTACTGCTATATACGATATAATGGACCTGGTGGAAACTGTCAGCAGACTGCTAAACTATTAGTATAAAAAAAAAGCCACCACTGGTATACAATGTAGATGGATGGATAGTATACTTTATGGATGACGAGTGACGACACAGAGGTAGGTACAGCAGTGGCCTACCGTACTGCTATATACAGTATAATGGACCTGGTGGACACTGTCAGCAGACTGCTAAACTACTAGTATAAAAAAAAGCCACCACAGGTATACAATGTAGATGGATGGATAGTATACTTTATGGATGACGAGTGACAACACAGAGGTAGGTACAGCAGTGGCCTACCGTACTGCTATATACAGTATAATGGACCTGGTGGACACTGTCAGTAGACTGCTAAACTACTAGTATAAAAAAAAAAGCCATCACAGGTATACAATGTAGATATATGGATAGTATACTTTATGGATGACGAGTGACGACACAGAGGTAGGTACAGCAGTGGCCTACCGTATTGCTATATACAGTATAATGGACCTGGTGGACACTGTCAGCAGACTGCTAAGCTACTAGTATAAAAAAAAGCCACCACAGGTATACAATGTAGATTGATGGATAGTATACTTTATGGATGACGAGTGACGACACAGAGGTAGGTACAGCAGTGGCCTACCGTACTGCTATATACAGTATAATGGACCTGGTGGAAACTGTCAGCAGACTGCTAAACTACTAGTATAAAAAAAAAGCCACCACAGGTATACAATGTAGATGGATGGATAGTATACTTTATGGATGACGAGTGACGACACAGGGGTAGGTACAGCAGTGGCCTACCGTACTGCTATATACAGTATAATGGACCTGGTGGAAACTGTCAGCAGACTGCTAAACTACTAGTATAAAAAAAAGCCACCACAGGTATACAATGTACATGTATGGATAGTATACTTTATGGATGACGAGTGACGACACAGAGGTAGGTACAGCAGTGGCCTACCGTACTGCTATATACAGTATAATGGACCTGGTGGACACTGTCAGCAGACTGCTAAACTACTAGTATAAAAAAAAGCCACCACAGGTATACAATGTAGATGGATGGATAGTATACTTTATGGATGACGAGTGACAACACAGAGGTAGGTACAGCAGTGGCCTACCGTACTGCTATATACAGTATAATGGACCTGGTGGACACTGTCAGCAGACTGCTAAACTACTAGTATAAAAAAAAAAAGCCACAGGAGTGTTTTTCAGGCAGACAAACGTATACTGGTGGTCACTGACAGCAAAACTCTGCACTGTACTCCTGCTATAGCTGCTCCCCAGTCCCCACAATTAAGCAGTGTGAGCACTCAGCACAGATATATCATGCAGCACACTGAGCACAGATATGGTTTGGAGCGTTTTTTTCAGGCAGAGAAGAGAACGGATAAAAAACTGGTGGTCACTATCAGCAAAACTCTGCACTGTACTCCTCCTAACAGCTGCTCCCCAATCCTCCCCACAATAGTAAAATAAACAAGCAAAGCAAAGCAATCAGATCAACTGTAGTGTCTCGTATAAACGGAGAGGACGCCAGCCACGTCCTCTCCCTATCAATCTCAATGCATGTGTGAAAATGGCGGCGACGCGCGGCTGCTTATAGAATCCGAATCTCGCGAGAATCCGACAGCGGGATGATGACGTTCGAGCGCGCTCGGGTTAGCCGAGCAAGGCGGGAGGATCCGAGTCTGCTCGGACCCGTGTAAAAAAAGGTAAAGCTCGGGTGGGTTCGGTTTCTCGGAAACCGAACCCGCTCATCACTAGTGAAAACCCAGGCGTGCCTTGGGAAACGGGGGAGTGGCTGGCCAAACGCAGGGCGTGATTGTGACGTCAAAGCAGGAAGTAAACTGACTGAAGCGATCGCAAGGAAGGAGTAAGTTTCGAGCTGCTCAGAAAATGCACAATCTTTTTTTGTAGCAGTTCTGCTATCCTTTCGTTCGCACTTCTGCTAAGCTAAGATACACTCCCAGTGATTGGCGGCCTAGCGTTTGCACTGCTGCTAAAAGCAATCGGAATGAGGGCCAATACCCCATAATGATTGAGAATGTGAAAAGTTTTTTTGAGATTTTTGCAAATTTATAAAAAAACAACAACTAAGAAATCACATGTACATAATTATTCACAGCCTTTGCTCAATACTTTGTTGACGCACCTTTGGCAGCAATTACAGCCTCAAATCTTTTTGAATATGATGCCACAAGCTTGGCACACCTGTCTTTGGCCGGGTGGTCTTCAGGTTGCCGACTGTCAGGATCCCGGCGCACAGTATACCGGCGCCGGAATACCACCATCCGGCATACCGACAGATATTCTCCCTCGTGGGGGTCCACGACCCCCCCTGGAGGGAGACCGTGCCCGCAAGGGGCTCATTTGCACTCGCTGTCGGTATGCCAGCGGTCAGGCTCCCGGCGCCGGTATGCTGGTCACCGGGAGCCCGGCTGCCGACATACCATACTACACCCCTTTGGCCAGTTTCGCCCATTCCTCTTTGCAGAACCTCTCAAGGTCCATCAGGTTGGGACTAATAAATGAACAATCCCAGAACTAAATACTCTAATTGCAACAATTTGTAACAATGACCGGTAGTGCGCCCTAATGTCATGGGGCCTGATTCGGGTTGGTGCTGCGTCTCATACACAAGCATACATGATAAGATATATAAATGCTGCAAGGCACGTCCTTTGTAACGAGATGCCCACTTGCAGCTTCTCAGATCTGCAGCAAAGACTTGCAGCATCGGCCAAATATCGATGACATCGGTAGCACCATCAGAATGTCTGTTGCAACTAAGCTACGACATGCCCCCAATACTGTGGCGACACTTTGGCGTTTGAGGCACCATTCCCTGTTACCTCCCCCAAACAGTCACTGGCTGCCAATCAAACTGCATCTAAATCCACACTGCAACTGCCGTTGCAAGACCACCTCAGAACATGCGCAGTGGCGGATTTCCCACCAGGCATGTGAGGCATGTGCCTAGAGATGACACTTGCTGGGGGAGGCGACACAGCATGCTCACTTGCAGGAGAGCCCTGTTAGGGCGATGGTCAGATGAGGCCTGGTGATTCTTATTTTTGTTATTATGACTTATTTTTTATTTAGTACTTGGTGACGGTGTAAGGGGCAATAGTCAGTAAATTGTGATGGTGGAGGGGGGTGAAGTTGGTGCTGCCTTGGTAGTCCAGAGGCCCCAACAAGTAGGTGGCAATGCCATGATGACGGGGAGAGGAAGGGGGGGGGGGGAGAGGGGAGGGGCACGACCGGTAATGTTGTGCGTAGGGGCTGCCTAAAGCTGCGCTGGTCAGGTGCTGCTCTTGAAGTGCAAAGGCATCGCCGCTGTGCGATGCCTTTGCACTTCTGGGGGGGGGGGGGGGGGCACTGACATGTGGGGCGGACAAGAGGGAAAGAGTCTAATTGCCATTAGCAGAAATAAGTTGTCCATTTATGTACTATACAAGATATAATCCGCAAGACTTACTCTCCTCGGGGCGCACATTTTGCATCAACAAAGGTTCTGCTGATGGGTTAACAATTCAGTACAGACAGTTATAATGTTCTTTTAGAGAGGCTGGATTTAGGGATATAATATTGCAGGCAGGGTTAGTGAATTAAGGGGGACATTTACTAAGTAGTGATAAGAGCGGAGAAGTGAGCCAGTGGAGAAGTGGCCCCATCAACCAATCAGCTGCTCTGTATAATTTTATAGTATGCAAATTATAGATGTTACTTCAGTGCTGATTGGTTGCCATGGGCAACTTCTCCACTGGCTCACTTCTCCGCTCTTATCACTGCTTAGTAAATGTCACCCTTAGTCTGGTAGCATTCAGAAAAAAGAAAAAGAAAACCGTTAAATGGAGCGTTTACTTTTTTGAATAATCTAAACAGCGTACAATTGTCCTCTTGTCAGCACAAATAAAGCAGAGGCTGAGCGGGTAAGGGGGCTAATTAAGACCTGATCGCTGCTGTGCAGTCGCGTCGGTCCGCAGTGACGGGGAGCGCCGGTCAGCGACAGGATGGTGCGAAAATCCGATCGCACCAGAAACGCAAGGAGATTGACAAGAAGAGGACGTTTGTGGGTGGCAACTGACCGCTTCTAGGGAGTGTCCGGAAAAACACAGGCGGGTACCGGCGTTTTGTGGGAGGATTCCTGACGTCAGCTCCGGCCCCCATCATCGCAGCGGCTGAGTAAGGCCTGGGCTGTGCAGAAACTGCACAAACTGATATTTGTGAAAATTCTGTTACAAATGCGATCGCACCCCTGCACACACTCCATACCCTCCCCCTGTAGGCGGCGACTACCCAATCGCAGGGATAGAAAAAACACACCCTAGCGATCAGGTCTGAATTAGGCCCAAAGAAAGATTGAATCACAAAATTGCATGGAAAAAAAAATTACACAACTTTTTCAAATGTTATTTTTTTAACAATCCCTGTAGGAAACAATATGAATCTTTGTACACAGCGATCTCATATTTCCTATCTTTAACCAACTTCTGCTGCCCTATCTCTTTGATCTGGGTGTTGTCCTAAATTCATGCTCCTTGTGGGAGGGGCCAACTGATGTGTTATGATTGGTTGATTTACTGTCGGCAGGCATTTACTTTTCCAATAGGAGTAATTTACAGTTAAGCGGCACAGCGTGAGCGAGAAAAAGTCTCTGTACAGTCTTTTGAGAGTATCTGACTGTTGCCTCTAAATCCAAAGATCTGAACACAAATCAGCAAAATGTCATTTTAATTAGGGAATGTGCATTGGCAAAGTCTTTCCACCGACCATTGTCCTATTACGCATGTTCATGCACTGCCCAGTATTTGTGGGCTACATGCAAAAGCAGCCAGTGTTTACCCTACATGCAAATAAATAAATGTAGTTGTAGTGCAACCAGTCGCGGAACTTGCTACGGGCAAGCAGAATTTTTGCCCGGGGCGCCGCCTTCTGGAGGGCGCCGCCGCCATGGCAAGATCCGCTACTGGTACAGGGGGTACAGTACTGGGGGCAATACTACTGTGTGCACAACTATACAGGGGCCACAACTATGCAGGGGGCACAGTACGGGCAATACTACTTTGGGCACAGCTACAGGGGGCACAGTACTGGAAGCACAACTACTGAGGGCACAGCTACAGGGGTATAACTGACCACGCCCCTTCTCCATGAAGTCACGCCCCTATTTTTTCACCCTGGGAGCCACAAGGTCTAGATACGGCCCTCAGTGCAACATGGTTTGTCCAGAGGCAAAGTTTATTTTGCACTGCTCCTAACTCAGAATCAGCACCACTTGGTTGAATAGTTACAGTAAGTCTAGGTAAGTACTACTTTGCATTATAAATTGACCTCAGCCTAGTAAGGGGCTGTGGTGTCTTCCATTCATGTCAATAAATCCAAACATTGCAAAGATGTTACTACAAAGTGTTCCTATAACACAAGATCACGGGATTCCCATACAGCAGACCAGCCAGAACAACTCTGCTAAACTGGCTACTGCTGGAAAATTGCTAACATTGATCTGCGATTATTACCCCAAAATTGCTCCTCTAATTTAACAACATCTCCTAAAATCACTTAATCAGGTATATTAAGGAACTGCCTTTGGTCACAAAATTTTGTAACCCAGCTTTTTAATATATATTTTGACTGATGAGATGTGAAGACCATTTTCACCCTATCAAGTGCTCGCACACAGGAGATAATCCCCTATCTTCCAGTTGTAATGGGAAAATTAGGTTTTTCTTCAAGGGCCCTATTTATTATGTTAGATGCCACTCATAAAAATACCTATTGACTTACACAGACACAACAGGTTGGACAATTTATTTTTGATGACACTGGTTCAAGTTTGGCCTGAAACTTTCAACCAGATCTTAAGTGGGCAAATAAAATCATGGTTTTCCCATGACTGCAAACAACATATGTGCTGTTAGAGGCCCTCAGTAACTAGTCATGTTACTTGATTTGTATAATTTGGCCAACCACTTTTGTGCTCTTTATCGTCCCTGAACTACCCTTCTCTTTCAACATTATTACCTTCCTTATACTAACAACACATAACAATATGGGCCTTATGCTATAGCCTGAGAGACACAAGCACAGACGTTAACCCATGTATTTTAAAACGACAATAATTTAAAAGGCAAAACCAGATTTGTTTGCTTTTAAAATGATTGCTGCTTTAAAAACATGGCTACCTTGCCGTAATCGAGCTTGTGCCCCTTTTCAAACGCAGGGGGGGGGGGTTCTGGTTGCCCAGAAACCCCCTCCCCTTTGCAAGTGGCAAATTATGACAACAATATCAATGGTATAGAATACGCTGTTGCACATGCCCAGTGGTGGCAGCTTCTTCTCCAAAGTTTGCTGTGTGTGTGGTTCTGAGCCCTCATTCAGTGCACTGGACCAAAGAGTAGCTACCAGAAAGAAGAGACAGGAGCCTTACCATGAGGTGGGAGAATGTGTGCTTAGAAAGTGCAGTACTAGTTCCATAATGTTTGTGCCTTTATTATAGTATGTTTAACCTTTTCCTGACCACTTATATTATTTATATAATTTAAATATGTTTATTACAGCCTATACTCTAGATCATATATAATGTTCCGCAGAGTGGGATATTTGGAAATTGCATTTGGAAACCCCCCTCTAGAAATCCTGCGTTTGTCCCTGGTGCCTGTGTTTCGCAGGCTATTACATAAGGCCATACATTTCTTAAACAATTGCCTTGTTGATATAATTAAGCATTCTAATTAGTGATGAGCGGATTCGGTTTTACTCGGTTTTACTCGGTTTTGAGAACCGAGTAAAACCGAGTAAAACCGAACCCGCTCATCACTAATTCTAATTAGACTGCACTGATGGCTTAGGCACTCTCCTGACGTAAAACATCTCCTAGTATTCCTTGTCACGAGTACATATTTTGTTCTCTAGTGGTATAGGTGTGTTTGTTCATACTCCTATAATATACAGTATATATAATTTTAATTTGATCTATCTAGTAATAACCAGAAATAAGATGGTACTAGACTGGATTTCATAAGCTTGGTTATTTTTTTGCCAAGTTCTAAGGGTTCTATAGGTAGTCTATTCAAAAGCTCTATAGCAGGCCAGTTAAAATGACATAAACAATGTAATTAAAACAAATTAGATACATTTATATAATAATTCTATAAGGTCTGTCCCTACATGCATGCGCAGTGGGAGCTGGAGCTTGTGGAACAGAGTGGAGGGGGGCAGGGGGTAAAACAGATCAGCAGTGAAGAGGGGCAGGACAGAGTTAAAGTTGGGGAGTGGAGCGGCGGATAGAAAGAGGCAGGGCAAGACAGAGCAGTGGGTGGGATGGGGCAGAGTAGGGGGCAGGTTAATCATGTTTAACCAAAGAGATGATCTGGCAAACAACCAATCACAGAAAGTCTAAATAAAGATGGCAAATTGCATTTTTCTAAAAACTAAGAAAATGTAATAAAATAAATACATAAATTAGTTTATTTGACCAGTCAACCTTTAGATAAGTGTGCCCAGGCACTGTTTATTTAATGGCTAACAATATTTAATGAATTTATGTTTTTAGCTGGATTAGTTTAAGAAAGCTGTATGGGGCAGATGTATTAAGCCTGAAGAAGTGATAGAGCAGTGTTAAGTGGAAGGTGATACCACACCAGCCAATCAGCTCCTAACTGTAAATTTACATATTGGAGCTGATTGGCTGGTGCGCTATCACCTTGCACTTATGACTGCTTTATCACTTCTCCAGGCTTAATACATCTGCCCAAATATTAGATATGGGTTCTATTTCACTGAGCATGGTATTTACATAAATTTGAATATAAATCAATTAAATATCTATCTTTTTCAATATTTCTCTCATTATGAATATTTTATCTCTGAGATAGAACATCGATAAGATAACTCCCACTTTAGAGATGCACACAATTAAGTATGGGACTAGCATAGTGATTAAATCAGGTTATTAAAGTTGGTAAAACGTTCGATGGCTGATAATTACTCCACGGAGTTACAGCTCTCAGTATGCCAATACTGTTACATTCCAGGACACTGCAGAGGGAGCTGTACAAACCACATAGAGAGATAAAGTGGAGAGAGATAAAGGACCAACCAATCAGATCCTGTCACTTTTTTCAAACACAGAATGTAAACTGACAGTTAATGCTGACTCACTAATATTGTGTCTCTCTCCCCTTTAACTCTCTCCAAGGTATGATACATTTCTTTCTGTAGTTTTTTATGAATATTGCAAAAAAGTAGGGATGAGCGGGTTCGGTGCCCTGAGAACCGCCCCCCCCCTCCCCCCGAACTTCACGTACCGAGCCCGGACCCAAGCCCGGCTCAGGTCTTCCCCCCCAGACTTGGAAACCAGAATGAGGCAAAATGTCATCTTCCCGCTGTCAGATTCTCGCGAGTTTTGGATACCATATAAGGAGTAGTGATGTGCAACGAAAAATTTTCGGGTTTTGTGTTTTGGTTTTGGATTCGGTTTCGCGGCCGTGTTTTGGATTCGGACGCGTTTTGGCAAAACCTCCCTGAAATTTTTTTGTCGGATTCGGGTGTGTTTTGGATTCGGGTGTTTTTTTACAAAAAAAAACCTCAAAAACAGCTTAAATCATAGAATTTGGGGGTCATTTTGATCCCATAGTATTATTAACCTCAATAACCATAATTTCCACTCATTTTCAGTCTATTCTGAACAGCTCACAATATTATTTTTAGTCCTAAAATTTGCACCAAGGTCGCTGGATGACTAAGCTAAGTGACCCAAGTGGCCGACACAAACACCTGGCCCATCTAGGAGTGGCACTGCAGTGTCAGACAGGATGGCAGATTTAAAAAATAGTCCCCAAACAGCACATGATGCAAAGAAAAAAAGAGGTGCACCAAGGTCGCTGGATGGCTAAGCTAAGCGACCCAAGTGGCCGACACAAACACCTGGCCCATCTAGGAGTGGCACTGCAGTGTCAGACAGGATGGCAGATTTAAAAAATATTCCCCAAACAGCACATGATGCAAAGAAAAAAAGAGGCGCAATGAGGTAGCTGTGTGACTAAGCTAAGCGACCCAAGTGGCCGACACAAACACCTGGCCTATCTAGGAGTGGCACTGCAGTGTCAGACAGGATGGCAGATTTAAAAAATAGTCCCCAAACAGCACATGATGCAAAGAAAAAAAGAGGTGCACCAAGGTCGCTGGATGGCTAAGCTAAGCGACCCAAGTGGCCGACACAAACACCTGGCCCATCTAGGAGTGGCACTGCAGTGTCAGACAGGATGGGAGATTTAAAAAATAGTCCCCAAACAGCACATGATGCAAAGAAAAAAAGAGGCGCAATGAGGTAGCTGTGTGACTAAGCTAAGCGACCCAAGTGGCTGACACAAACACCTGGCCCATCTAGGAGTGGCACTGCAGTGTCAGACAGGATGGCACTTCAAAAAAATAGTCCCCAAACAGCACATGATGCAAAGAAAAATGAAAGAAAAAAGAGGTGCAAGATGGAATTGTCCTTGGGCCCTCCCACCCTCCCTTATGTTGTATAAACATGACATGCACACTTTAACAAATCCATCATTTCAGCGACAGGGTCTGCCACACAACTGTGACTGAAATGACTGGTTGGTTTGGACCCCCACCAAAAAAGAAGCAATCAATCTCTCCTTGCACAAACTGGCTCTTCAGAGGCAAGATGTCCACCTCCTCCTCATCGTTCGACTCCTCACCCCTTTCGCTGTATACATCCCCCTCCTCACAGATTATTAATTCGTCCCCACTGGAATCCACCATCTCAGGTCCCTGTGTACTTTCTGGAGGCAATTGCTGGTGAATGTCTCCACGGAGGAATTGATTATAATTCATTTTGATGAACATCATCTTCTCCACATTTTCTGGAAGAAACCTCGTACGCCGATTGCTGACAGGGTGAGCTGCACTAAACACTCTTTCGGAGTACACACTGGATGGGGGGCAGCTTAGGTAAAATAAAGCCAGTTTGTGCAAGGGCCTCCAAATTGCCTCTTTTTTCTGCCAGTATACGTACGGATTGTCTGACGTGCCTACGTGGATGCGGTCACTCATATAATCCTCCATCATTCTTTCAATGGTGACAGAATCATATGCAGTGACAGTAGACGACATGTCAGTAATCGTTGGCATGTCCTTCAGTCCGGACCAGATGTCAGCACTCGCTCCAGACTGCCCTGCATCACCGCCAGCAGGTGGGCTCGGAATTCTTAGCCTTTTCCTCGCACCCCCAGTTGCGGGAGAATGTGAAGTAGGAGATCACGTTCCGCTTGACTTGACAATTTACTCACCAGCAGGTCTTTGAACCTCTGCAGACTTGTGTCTGCCGGAAAGAGAGATACAACGTAGGTTTTAAATCTAGGATCGAGCACGGTGGCCAAAATGTAGTGCTCTGATTTCAACAGATTGACCACCCGTGAATCCTGGTTAAGCGAATGAAGGGGTCCATCCACAAGTCCCACATGCCTAGCGGAATCACTCTGTTTTAGCTCCTCCTTCAATGTCTCTAGCTTATTCAGCAAAAGCCTGATGAGGGGAATGACCTGACTCAAGCTGGCAGTGTCTGTACTGACTTCACGTGTGCCTATATCGTAGGCAGATGTATAGGCTTGAATGGCCTTTTGCTGCTCCTCCATCCTCTGAAGCATATAGGGGGTTGAATTCCACCTCGTAACCACCTCTTGCTTCAGATGATGGCAGGGCAGGTTCAGGACAGATTGCTGGTGCTCCAGTCTTCGGCACACGGTGGCTGAATGCCGAAAGTGGCCCGCAATTCTTCGGGCCACCGACAGCATCTCTTGCACGCCCCTGCCATTTTTTAAAATAATTCTGCACCACCAAATTCAATGTACGTGCAAAACATGGGACGTGCTGGAATTTGCCCGGATGTAATGCACGCACAATATTGGTGGTGTTGTCCGATGTCACAAATCCCCAGGAGAGTCCAATTGGGGTAAGCCATTCTGCAATGATGTTCCTCAGTTTCCGTAAGAGGTTGTCAGCTGTGTGCCTTTTATTGAAAGCGGTGATACAAAGCGTAGCCTGCCTAGGAACGAATTGGCGTTTGCGAGATGCTGCTACTGGTGCCGCCGCTGCTGTTCTTGCTGCGGGAGGCAATACATCTACCCAGTGGGCTGTCAGTCATATAGTCCTGTGTCTGCCCTGCTCCACTTTTCCACATGTCCGTGGTTAAGTGGACATTGGGTACAACTGCATTTTTTAGGACACTGGTGACTCTTTTTGTGACGTCTGTGTACATTTTCGGTATCCCCTGCCTAGAGAAATGGAACCTAGATGGTATTTGGTACCGGGAACACAGTACCTCAATCAAGTCTCTAGTTCCCTGTGAATTAACGGTGGATACCGGAAAACACGTTTCTCACCACCCAGGCTGCCAAGGCCTGAGTTATCCGCTTTGCAGCTGGATGACTGCTGTGATATTACATCTTCCTCGCAAAGGACTGTTGGACAGTCAATTGCTTACTGGAAGTAGTACAAGTGGTCTTCCGACTTCCCCTCTGGGATGACGATCAACTCCCAGCAGCAACAACAGCAGCGCCAGCAGCAGTAGGCGTTACACTCAAGGATGCATCGGAGGAATCCCAGGCAGGAGAGGACTCGTCAGACTTGACAGTGACATGGCCTGCAGGACTATTGGCTTTCCTGTGTAAGGAGGAAATTGACACTGAGGGAGTTGGTGGTGTGGTTTGCAGGAGCTTGGTTACAAGAGGAAGGGATTTAGTGGTCAGTGGACTGCTTCCGCTGTCATCCAAAGTTTTTGAACTTGTCACTGACTTCTGATGAATGCGGTACAGGTGACGTATAAGGGAGGATGTTCCTAGGTGGTTAACGTCCTTACTGCTACTTATTACAGCTTGACAAAGGCAACACACGGCTTGACATCAGTTGTCCGCATTTCTGTTGAAATAATTCCACACCGAAGAGGTGATTTTTTTTTTGTATTTTGACCAGGCATGTCAATGGCCATATTCGTCCCACGGACAGCAGGTGTCTCCCTGGGTGCCTGACTTAAACAAACCACCTCACCATCAGAATCCTCCTTGTCAATTTCCTCCTCAGCGCCAGCAACACCCATATCCTCATCCTGGTGTACTTCAACAGTGACATCTTCAATTTGACTATCAGGAACTGGACTGCGGGTGCTCCTTCCAGCACTTGCAGGGGGCGTGCAAATGGTGGAAGGAGCCACCTCTTCCCGTCCAGTGTTGGGAAGGTCAGGCATCGCAGCCGACACAATTGGACTCTCCTTGTGGATTTGTGATTTAGAAGAACGCACAGTTCTTTGCTGTGCTTTTGCCATCTTAACTCTTTTAAGTATTCTAGCAGGAGGATGAGTGCTTCCATCCTCAGGTGAAGCTGAACCACTAGCCTTGAACATAGGCCAGGGCCTCAGCCGTTCCTAGCCACTCCGTGTCGTAAATGGCACATTGGCAAGTTTACGCTTCTCATCAGACGATTTTGATTTTTGGGTCATTTTACTGAGCTTTATTTTTTGGGATTTTACATGCTCTCTACTATGACATTGGGCATCGGCCTTGGCAGACGACGTTGATGGCATTTCATCGTCTCAGCCATGACTAGTGACAGCAGCTTCAGCACGAGGTAGAAGTGGATCTTGATCTTTCCCTATTTTACCCTCCACATTGTTGTTCTCCATTTTTTTAATGTGTGGAATTATATGCCAGTAATATATCAATAGCAATGGCATACAATTATATATACTGCGCACAACTGAAATGTACCACAGGTATGGATGGATAGTATACTTGACGACACAGAGGTAGGTAGAGCAGTGGCCTACTGTACCGTACTGCTATATATTATATACTGGTGGTCAGCAAACTGTGCAAAACTGAAATGCTCCACAGGTATGGATGGATAGTATACTTGACGACACAGAGGTAGGTAGAGCAGTGGCCTACTGTACCGTACTGCTATATATTATAGATTGGTGGTCAGCAAACTGTGCAAAACTGAAATGCACCACAGGTATGGATGGATAGTATACTTGACGACACAGAGGTCAGTAGAGCAGTGGCCTTCTGTACCGTACTGCTATATAGTATATACTGGTGGTCAGCAAACTGTGCAAAACTGAAATGCACCACAGGTATGGATGGATAGTATACTTGATGACACAGAAGTAGGTAGAGCAGTGGCCTTCTGTACCGTACTGCTATATAGTATATACTGGTGGTCAGCAAACTGTGCAAAACTGAAATGCACCACAGGTATAGATGGATAGTATACTTGACGACACAGAGGTAGGTAGAGCAATGGCCTACTGTACCGCACTGCTATATAGTATATACTGGTGGTCAGCAAACTGTGCAAAACTGAAATGCACCGCAGGTATGGATGGATAGTATACTTGATGACACAGAGGTAGGTAGAGCAGTGGCCTTCTGTACCGTACTGCTATATAGTATATACTGAAGGTCAGCAAACTGTGCAAAACTGAAATGCACCACAGGTATGGATGGATAGTATTCCTGGCGACACAGAGGTAGGTAGAGCAGTGGACTACTGTACCGTACTGCTATATATATAGTTATACTGGTGGTCAGCAAAATTCTGTACTGTCCTCCTACTATATACTACAATGCAGCACAGATATGGAGCGTTTTTCAGGCAGAGAACGTATAATACTGGTGGTCACTGGTCACTGGTCAGCAAAACTCTGCACTGTACTCCTCCTATATAATACTGCTGGTCCCCGGTCCCCACAATAAAGCAATAAGCACACTGAAAACAGATATTTGCAGCACACTGAGCACAGATATTTGCAGCACAATTTGCAGCCCACTGAACATATAAACTGAGAGGACGCCAGCCACGTCCTCTCACGATCATCTCCAATGCACGAGTGAATACGAATCTCGCGAGAATCCAACCGCGGGATGATGACGTTCGTGCGCACTCGGGTTAACCGAGCAAGGCGGGAGGATCCGAGTCTGCCTCGGACTCGTGTAAAATGGGTGAAGTTCGGGGGGGGTTCGGATCCCGAGGATCCGAACCCGCTCATCACTAATAAGGAGCCGCGCGTCACCGTCATTTTCACTCCATTCCTGGAGAGTGTAGTGACAGGACGTGCCTCCTTCCTTAGTGTCTGTGCGGTAAAGTGGTGTGGGGTGTGGGGTGGCGACCTGCTCTTCTGTATCATTGCAGTGGTGCTGTCGTGGCTGCATCAGTCCAGTGCTGGTGTCCTGTGCTGTATATTATTTACTCCAGAGGGTTATATACTTATATTATTATCCAAATAATTTTTACAGGATTTGCCCTGTGTGGTGTACGGGTACGCTCGCCTGTGCTGCATATTATTATAACTCCACTCCCACCGCCCACTCCACTCCACCGAGACTGCCCTGGTGAAAGTTACCAATGACCTGCTTTCGCCAAATCCAAGGGCCACTTCTCTTTGCTCGTCCTTCTGGACCTCTCTGCTGCCTTTGACACCGTGGATCATCCTTTCCTCCTCTGCACACTCCAAAATGTTGGCCTCTCTAGCACCGTCCTTGACTGGTTTACCTCATACCTCACTAACTGCTCCTTCTCTGTGTCTGCCTCCGGAACCACCTCACACCCTTCCATCCTTCCTGTTGGTGTCCCTCAGGGTTCTGTCCTAGGCCCCCTTCTGTTCTCCCTTTATACCTCTTCCCTGGGTGCGCTCATTAACTCCTTTGGCCTTCAATACCACCTCTATGCTGAAGACACACAACTCTACCTCTCCTCTCCTGATCTGTCCTCCTCTGTCCTCTCTCAGGTCTCCAGCTGCCTCTCTGCCATCTGCTCCAGGATGTCTGAGCTCAACATGGACAAAACTGAACTCATTTTCTTTCCCCCTGCCACAGCAACACCCCCTACAAATATCTCTATCACTGTTGACAACACTATCATCTCCCCCGTTCCCCAACTCCGCTGCCTGGGCGTCACTTTTGACGCCTCCCTCTCCTTTGCACCCTACAATCAAGCTCTGGCACAATCTTGTCGGTTCCAGCTACGCAACATTGCTTGCATCAGGCCATTTCTCTCCCAGAGTGCAACTAAACTGATCATCCACTCACTGGTCATCTCACGACTCGACTACTGCAACGTTCTCCTCACTGGCCTCACTTGCTCCCACCTCGCACCCCTCCAATCTGTCCTCAACTCCGCAGCTAGGCTCATCTTTCTCTCCCGCCGCTCCACTTCTGCCACTCCCCTTCGACAAAATCTACACTGGCTCCCATTCCCCTACAGAATCCTCTTCAAACTCCTCACCCTCACATACAAGGCCATCTCTAATTCTACTGCTCCCTACATCTCCAACCTCCTCTCCCTTCATACTCCCTCCCGCCCACTACAGTCGACCGTCGCCTCTCCTCTGCCCTCCTCTGCCTTGGTCACTGCTTCCCATGCACGAGTTCAGGATTTTGCCCGTGCTGCACCCCTACAGTGGAACGCGCTCCCCCGCTCCATTAGACTCTTCCCGACCTTGCAAAGCTTCAAACGGGCACTGAAAACACACCTATTTATCAAAGCGTACCCCTCCAATGTATAACCTAGTCCTGAGGCTGCTCCTCCCACCCCCTGCCTCATGCCTTGAACATCTCTACTTTGCTTCCTCCTGCTTGCTTGTACCTCATGTCATCTGTCTGTCACCCCTCCCCACGAGATTGTTAGCTCTTCAGAGCAGGGCCCTCTTTCCTATTGTTGTCTAAGCCCTCTTCTTGACACATTTCAGTCAGCGACCATCTTTACCTGCTTTTGTCCTACCGGTAAAGGCTCCTTTTTATCTATGGCCGCCAGCCCCAAGTAGTACAATGATTACTCCCTTGCTACTTACATCTAAGCTGTATTATGTTTTGAGAATTGTGGTGCTCTTTGTTACCTGCACTCCATTTTTGTTATTTAATTATTGTTATGCTAAGTTTTGTCTCCCTGTACTGTCCTTTGTACGGCGCCGCGTAACACTTGTGGCGCCTTATAAATAAAATGTAATAATAACTCCAAATAAAAGGGCTTTTATTATCCAAATAATTTTTACAGGCTTTGCCGTGTGTGGTGTAGGGGTACGCTCGTCTGTGCTGCATAATAGCTCCAAATAAATGGGTTATTATTATCTAAATTATTTTACAGGCTTTGCCGTATGTGTGTGGTTTAGGTGTACGCCCTCCTGTGCCGCATATTGTTATATAACTTAGTCCAAATAAAAGGGTTATTATTATCCAAATTATTTTTACGGCTTTGCCGTGTGTGTGTGTGTGGTTTAGGGTTACACTCTCCTGTGCCACCAATATTGTGCGTGTATTACATCTGGGCAAATTCCAGCACGTCCCATATTTTGCACATACAATTAATTTGTTGGTGCAGAATTTTTTGAGAATTAACAGGGGCGTGCAGGAGATGCTGTTGGTGGGCCAAAATTTTGCGGCCCACTTTTGACATTCAGCCACTGCGTGCCACTCCTCGATGGGCCAGGTGTTTGTGCCGCACACTTGTGTTGCTTAGCTTAGTCATACAACTACCTCATTGCACCTCTTTTTCTTCTTTGCATGATGTGCTGTTGGGGGCCTAGATTTTGAAAAGTGCCATCTTGTCTGACACTGCAGTGCCACTCCTAGATGGGCCAGGTGTTTGTGCCACACACTTGTGTCACTTAGCTTAATCATACAGCTACCTCATTGCACCTCTTTTTCTTCTTTGCATGATGTGCTGTTTGGGGCCTTGTTTTTGAAAAGTGCCATCCTGTCTGACACTGCAGTGCCACTCCTAGATGGGCCAGGTGTTTGTTAGAGATGAGCGCCTGAAATTTTTCGGGTTTTGTGTTTTGGTTTTGGGTTCGGTTCCGCGGCCGTGTTTTGGGTTCGAACGCGTTTTGGCAAAACCTCACCGAATTTTTTTTGTCGGATTCGGGTGTGTTTTGGATTCGGGTGTTTTTTTCAAAAAACACTAAAAAACAGCTTAAATCATAGAATTTGGGGGTCATTTTGATCCCAAAGTATTATTAACCTCAAAAACCATAATTTACACTCATT
This sequence comes from Pseudophryne corroboree, assembly GCF_028390025.1. Taxonomy (NCBI): domain Eukaryota; kingdom Metazoa; phylum Chordata; class Amphibia; order Anura; family Myobatrachidae; genus Pseudophryne; species Pseudophryne corroboree. The sequence continues at coordinate 52,755,815 of NC_086448.1, forward strand.
TTCAGTCTATTCTGAATACCTCACACCTCACAATATTATTTTTAGTCCTAAAATTTGCACCGAGGTCGCTGTGTGAGTAAGATAAGCGACCCTAGTGGCCGACACAAACACCGGGCCCATCTAGGAGTGGCACTGCAGTGTCACGCAGGATGTCCCTTCCAAAAAACCCTCCCCAAACAGCACATGACGCAAAGAAAAAAAGAGGCGCAATGAGGTAGCTGACTGTGTGAGTAAGATTAGCGACCCTAGTGGCCGACACAAACACCGGGCCCATCTAGGAGTGGCACTGCAGTGTCACGCAGGATGTCCCTTCCAAAAAACCCTCCCCAAACAGCACATGACGCAAAGAAAAAAAGAGGCGCAATGAGGTAGCTGTGTGAGTAAGATTAGCGACCCTAGTGGCCGACACAAACACCGGGCCCATCTAGGAGTGGCACTGCAGTGTCACGCAGGATGTCCCTTCCAAAAAACCCTCCCCAAACAGCACATGACGCAAAGAAAAAAAGAGGCGCAATGAGGTAGCTGTGTGAGTAAGATTAGCGACCCTAGTGGCCGACACAAACACCGGGCCCATCTAGGAGTGGCACTGCAGTGTCACGCAGGATGTCCCTTCCAAAAAACCCTCCCCAAACAGCACATGACGCAGAGAAAAAAAGAGGCGCAATGAGGTAGCTGACTGTGTGAGTAAGATTAGCGACCCTAGTGGCCGACACAAACACCGGGCCCATCTAGGAGTGGCACTGCAGTGTCACGCAGGATGTCCCTTCCAAAAAACCCTCCCCAATCAGCACATGATGCAAAGAAAAAGAAAAGAAAAAAGAGGTGCAAGATGGAATTGTCCTTGGGCCCTCCCACCCACCCTTATGTTGTATAAACAAAACAGGACATGCACACTTTAACCAACCCATCATTTCAGTGACAGGGTCTGCCACACGACTGTGACTGATATGACGGGTTGGTTTGGACCCCCCCCAAAAAAGAAGCAATTAATCTCTCCTTGCACAAACTGGCTCTACAGAGGCAAGATGTCCACCTCATCTTCACCCTCCGATATATCACCGTGTACATCCCCCTCCTCACAGATTATCAATTCGTCCCCACTGGAATCCACCATCTCAGCTCCCTGTGTACTTTGTGGAGGCAATTGCTGCTGGTCAATGTCTCCGCGGAGGAATTGATTATAATTCATTTTAATGAACATCATCTTCTCCACATTTTCTGGATGTAACCTCGTACGCCGATTGCTGACAAGGTGAGCGGCGGCACTAAACACTCTTTCGGAGTACACACTTGTGGGAGGGCAACTTAGGTAGAATAAAGCCAGTTTGTGCAAGGGCCTCCAAATTGCCTCTTTTTCCTGCCAGTATAAGTACGGACTGTGTGACGTGCCTACTTGGATGCGGTCACTCATATAATCCTCCACCATTCTATCAATGTTGAGAGAATCATATGCAGTGACAGTAGACGACATGTCCGTAATCGTTGTCAGGTCCTTCAGTCCGGACCAGATGTCAGCATCAGCAGTCGCTCCAGACTGCCCTGCATCACCGCCAGCGGGTGGGCTCGGAATTCTGAGCCTTTTCCTCGCACCCCCAGTTGCGGGAGAATGTGAAGGAGGAGATGTTGACAGGTCGCGTTCCGCTTGACTTGACAATTTTGTCACCAGCAGGTCTTTCAACCCCAGCAGACCTGTGTCTGCCGGAAAGAGAGATCCAAGGTAGGCTTTAAATCTAGGATCGAGCACGGTGGCCAAAATGTAGTGCTCTGATTTCAACAGATTGACCACCCGTGAATCCTTGTTAAGCGAATTAAGGGCTGCATCCACAAGTCCCACATGCCTAGCGGAATCGCTCCCTTTTAGCTCCTTCTTCAATGCCTCCAGCTTCTTCTGCAAAATCCTGATGAGGGGAATGACCTGACTCAGGCTGGCAGTGTCTGAACTGACTTCACGTGTGGCAAGTTCAAAGGGCATCAGAACCTTGCACAACGTTGAAATCATTCTCCACTGCACTTGAGACAGGTGCATTCCACCTACTATATCGTGCTCAATTGTATAGGCTTGAATGGCCTTTTGCTGCTCCTCCAACCTCTGAAGCATATAGAGGGTTGAATTCCACCTCGTTACCACTTCTTGCTTCAGATGATGGCAGGGCAGGTTCAGTAGTTTTTGGTGGTGCTCCAGTCTTCTGTACGTGGTGCCTGTACGCCGAAAGTGTCCCGCAATTTTTCTGGCCACCGACAGCATCTCTTGCACGCCCCTGTCGTTTTTTAAAAAATTCTGCACCACCAAATTCAAGGTATGTGCAAAACATGGGACGTGCTGGAATTTGCCCATATTTAATGCACACACAATATTGCTGGCGTTGTCCGATGCCACAAATCCACAGGAGAGTCCAATTGGGGTAAGCCATTCCGCGATGATCTTCCTCAGTTGCCGTAAGAGGTTTTCAGCTGTGTGCGTATTCTGGAAAGCGGTGATACAAAGCGTAGCCTGCCTAGGAAAGAGTTGGCGTTTGCGAGATGCTGCTACTGGTGCCGCCGCTGCTGTTCTTGCGGCGGGAGTCCATACATCTACCCAGTGGGCTGTCACAGTCATATAGTCCTGACCCTGCCCTGCTCCACTTGTCCACATGTCCGTGGTTAAGTGGACATTGGGTACAACTGCATTTTTTAGGACACTGGTGAGTCTTTTTCTGACGTCCGTGTACATTCTCGGTATCGCCTGCCTACAGAAGTGGAACCTAGATGGTATTTGGTAACGGGGGCACACTGCCTCAATAAATTGTCTAGTTCCCTGTGAACTAACGGCGGATACCGGACGCACGTCTAACACCAACATAGTTGTCAAGGACTCAGTTATCCGCTTTGCAGTAGGATGACTGCTGTGATATTTCATCTTCCTCGCAAAGGACTGTTGAACAGTCAATTGCTTACTGGAAGTAGTACAAGTGGGCTTACGACTTCCCCTCTGGGATGACCATCGACTCCCAGCGGCAACAACAGCAGCGCCAGCAGCAGTAGGCGTTACACGCAAGGATGCATCGGAGGAATCCCAGGCAGGAGAGGACTCGTCAGAATTGCCAGTGACATGGCCTGCAGGACTATTGGCATTCCTGGGGAAGGAGGAAATTGACACTGAGGGAGTTGGTGGGGTGGTTTGCGTGAGCTTGGTTACAAGAGGAAGGGATTTACTGGTCAGTGGACTGCTTCCGCTGTCACCCAAAGTTTTTGAACTTGTCACTGACTTATTATGAATGCGCTGCAGGTGACGTATAAGGGAGGATGTTCCGAGGTGGTTAACGTCCTTACCCCTACTTATTACAGCTTGACAAAGGGAACACACGGCTTGACACCTGTTGTCCGCATTTCTGGTGAAATACCTCCACACCGAAGAGCTGATTTTTTTGGTATTTTCACCTGGCATGTCAACGGCCATATTCCTCCCACGGACAACAGGTGTCTCCCCGGGTGCCTGACTTAAACAAACCACCTCACCATCAGAATCCTCCTGGTCAATTTCCTCCCCAGCGCCAGCAACACCCATATCCTCCTCATCCTGGTGTACTTCAACACTGACATCTTCAATCTGACTATCAGGAACTGGACTGCGGGTGCTCCTTCCAGCACTTGCAGGGGGCGTGCAAATGGTGGAAGGCGCATGCTCTTCACGTCCAGTGTTGGGAAGGTCAGGCATCGCAACCGACACAATTGGACTCTCCTTGTGGATTTGGGATTTCAAAGAACGCACAGTTCTTTGCGGTGCTTTTGCCAGCTTGAGTCTTTTCAGTTTTCTAGCGAGAGGCTGAGTGCTTCCATCCTCATGTGATGCTGAACCACTAGCCATGAACATAGGCCAGGGCCTCAGCCGTTCCTTGCCACTCCGTGTGGTAAATGGCATATTGGCAAGTTTACGCTTCTCCTCCGACAATTTTATTTTAGGTTTTGGAGTCCTTTTTTTACTGATATTTGGTGTTTTGGTTTTGACATGCTCTGTACTATGCCATTGGGCATCGGCCTTGGCAGACGACGTTGCTGGCATTTCATCGTCTCGGCCATGACTAGTGGCAGCAGCTTCAGCACGAGGTGGAAGTGGATCTTGATCTTTCCCTAATTTTGGAACCTCAACATTTTGGTTCTCCATATTTTAATAGGCACAACTAAAAGGCACCTCAGGTAAACAATGGAGATGGATGGATTGGATACTAGTATACAATTATGGACGGGCTGCCGAGTGCCGACACAGAGGTAGCCACAGCCGTGAACTACCGCACTGTACTGTGTATGCTGCTAATATATAGACTGGTTGATAAAGAGATAGTATACTCGTAACTAGTATGTATGTATAAAGAAAGAAAAAAAAACCACGGTTAGGTGGTATATACAATTATGGACGGGCTGCCGAGTGCCGACACAGAGGTAGCCACAGCCGTGAACTACCGCACTGTACTGTGTCTGCTGCTAATATATAGACTGGTTGATAAAGAGATAGTATACTCGTAACTAGTATGTATGTATAAAGAAAGAAAAAAAAACCACGGTTAGGTGGTATATACAATTATGGACGGGCTGCCGAGTGCCGACACAGAGGTAGCCACAGCCGTGAACTACCGCACTGTACTGTGTCTGCTGCTAATATATAGACTGGTTGATAAAGAGATAGTATACTCGTAACTAGTATGTATGTATAAAGAAAGAAAAAAAAACCACGGTTAGGTGGTATATACAATTATGGACGGGCTGCCGAGTGCCGACACAGAGGTAGCCACAGCCGTGAACTACCGCACTGTACTGTGTCTGCTGCTAATATATAGACTGGTTGATAAAGAGATAGTATACTCGTAACTAGTATGTATGTATAAAGAAAGAAAAAAAAACCACGGTTAGGTGGTATATACAATTATGGACGGGCTGCCGAGTGCCGACACAGAGGTAGCCACAGCCGTGAACTACCGCACTGTACTGTGTCTGCTGCTAATATATAGACTGGTTGATAAAGAGATAGTATACTCGTAACTAGTATGTATGTATAAAGAAAGAAAAAAAAACCACGGTTAGGTGGTATATACAATTATGGACGGGCTGCCGAGTGCCGACACAGAGGTAGCCACAGCCGTGAACTACCGCACTGTACTGTGTCTGCTGCTAATATATAGACTGGTTGATAAAGAGATAGTATACTCGTAACTAGTATGTATGTATAAAGAAAGAAAAAAAAACCACGGTTAGGTGGTATATACAATTATGGACGGGCTGCCGAGTGCCGACACAGAGGTAGCCACAGCCGTGAACTACCGCACTGTACTGTGTCTGCTGCTAATATATAGACTGGTTGATAAAGAGATAGTATACTCGTAACTAGTATGTATGTATAAAGAAAGAAAAAAAAACCACGGTTAGGTGGTATATACAATTATGGACGGGCTGCCGAGTGCCGACACAGAGGTAGCCACAGCCGTGAACTACCGCACTGTACTGTGTCTGCTGCTAATATATAGACTGGTTGATAAAGAGATAGTATACTCGTAACTAGTATGTATGTATAAAGAAAGAAAAAAAAACCACGGTTAGGTGGTATATACAATTATGGACGGGCTGCCGAGTGCCGACACAGAGGTAGCCACAGCCGTGAACTACCGCACTGTACTGTGTCTGCTGCTAATATATAGACTGGTTGATAAAGAGATAGTATACTCGTAACTAGTATGTATGTATAAAGAAAGAAAAAAAAACCACGGTTAGGTGGTATATACAATTATGGACGGGCTGCCGAGTGCCGACACAGAGGTAGCCACAGCCGTGAACTACCGCACTGTACTGTGTCTGCTGCTAATATATAGACTGGTTGATAAAGAGATAGTATACTCGTAACTAGTATGTATGTATAAAGAAAGAAAAAAAAACCACGGTTAGGTGGTATATACAATTATGGACGGGCTGCCGAGTGCCGACACAGAGGTAGCCACAGCCGTGAACTACCGCACTGTACTGTGTCTGCTGCTAATATATAGACTGGTTGATAAAGAGATAGTATACTCGTAACTAGTATGTATGTATAAAGAAAGAAAAAAAACCCACGGTTAGGTGGTATATACAATTATGGACGGGCTGCCGAGTGCCGACACAGAGGTAGCCACAGCTGTGAACTACCGCACTGTACTGTGTCTGCTGCTAATATATAGACTGGTTGATAAAGAGATAGTATACTCGTAACTAGTATGTATGTATAAAGAAAGAAAAAAAAACCACGGTTAGGTGGTATATACAATTATGGACGGGCTGCCGAGTGCCGACACAGAGGTAGCCACAGCCGTGAACTACCGCACTGTACTGTGTCTGCTGCTAATATATAGACTGGTTGATAAAGAGATAGTATACTCGTAACTAGTATGTATGTATAAAGAAAGAAAAAAAAACCACGGTTAGGTGGTATATACAATTATGGACGGGCTGCCGAGTGCCGACACAGAGGTAGCCACAGCCGTGAACTACCGCACTGTACTGTGTCTGCTGCTAATATAGACTGGTTGATAAAGAGATAGTATACTCGTAACTAGTATGTATGTATAAAGAAAGAAAAAAAAACCACGGTTAGGTGGTATATACAATTATGGACGGGCTGCCGAGTGCCGACACAGAGGTAGCCACAGCCGTGAACTACCGCACTGTACTGTGTCTGCTGCTAATATAGACTGGTTGATAAAGAGATAGTATGCTACTAATATTATATATACTGGTGGTCAGGTCACTGGTCACTAGTCACACTGGCAGTGGCACTCCTGCAGCAAAAGTGTGCACTGTTTTAATATAATATTATGTACTCCTGGCTCCTGCTATAACCTATAACTGGCACTGCAGTAGTGCTCCCCAGTCTCCCCCACAATTATAAGCTGTGTGAGCTGAGCAGTCAGACAGATATATAATATATATAGATGATGCAGCACACTGGCCTGAGCCTGAGCAGTGCACACAGATATGGTATGTGACTGACTGAGTCACTGTGTGTATCGCTTTTTTCAGGCAGAGAACGGATATATTAAATAAACTGCACTGTGTGTCTGGTGGTCACTCACTATATAATATATTATGTACTCCTGGCTCCTGCTATAACCTATAACTGGCACTGCAGTAGTGCTCCCCAGTCTCCCCCACAATTATAAGCTGTGTGAGCTGAGCAGTCAGACAGATAATCAGATATATATAATATTATATATAGATAATAGATGATGCAGCACACTGGCCTGAGCCTGAGCAGTGCACACAGATATGGTATGTGACTGAGTCACTGTGTGCTGTTTTTTCGTTTTTTTCAGGCAGAGAACGGATTATAAATAAAACTGGTGGTCACTATCAGCAAAACTCTGCACTGTACTGAGTACTCCTAATGCTCCCCAAAATTAGTAAATCAAGTGTCTCTCTAATCTATTCTAAACGGAGAGGACGCCAGCCACGTCCTCTCCCTATCAATCTCAATGCACGTGTGAAAATGGCGGCGACGCGCGGCTCCTTATATAGAATCCGAGTCTCGCGATAGAATCCGAGCCTCGCGAGAATCCGACAGCGTCATGATGACGTTCGGGCGCGCTCGGGTTAACCGAGCAAGGCGGGAAGATCCGAGTCGCTCGGACCCGTGAAAAAAAACATGAAGTTCGTGCGGGTTCGGATTCAGAGAAACCGAACCCGCTCATCTTTAGTGTTTGTGCCACACACTTGTGTCACTTAGCTTAATCATACAGCTACCTCATTGCACCTCTTTTTCTTCTTTGCATGATGTGTTGTTTGGGGCCTAGTTTTTGAAAAGTGCCATCCTGTCTGAAACTGCAGCGCCACTCCTAGATGGGGTTACGTTGACTCTGGGAGCACCACCGACGGTTTCATCTACACATTAGTGTTATATTTCCAAGGTCGGTTACGGACATTTTACCTTGTAATAAGGTTTTGTCTGCTATTTTTTACTAGTGCGGAACACTTCTCTATTCCTTTTCCACTCCTAGATGGGCCAGGTGTTTGTGCCACACACTTGTGTCGCTTAGCTTAGCCATCCAGCGACCTTGGTGCAACTTTTAGGCCTAAAAACAATATTGTGAGGTGTGAGGTGTTCAGAATAGACTGGAAATTAGTGGAAATGAATGTTATTGAGGTTAATAATACAGTAGGATCAAAATTACCCCCAACTTCTGTGATTTTAGCTGTTTTTATGGTTTTTTTCCCAAAAAAATCATCCAGATCCAAAACCAAAACCCGAAAGGGTGGTTTTGGCAAAGCCAATCCAGACCCAAAACACGAGCGGGGATCCAGATCCAAAACCAAAACACAAAACACGAAAAGTGCCCGCCGCACATCTCATTCAGCCGGTATATGTTTTATTTTGCCTGTATGAATACACCGTATCTGTTGCTGTCACCTTCACCTTCAACCTCCTTATTTACTACTTTGTTAAACAGATTAGTAAGATATACAAACGTGATCTGGAAAGAAACACGGCCCTCATTCCAAGTTGTTCGCTCATTATTTTTTTTTCGCAATGAAGCGATTAGTCGCTAATGCGCAATGTTCGCAGTGCGCCTGCGCCAAGTAAATTTGCTAAGAAGTTAGGTATTTTACTCACGGCTTTATGAAGAAATTTCTTCGTTCTGGTGATCGGAGTGTGATTGACAGGAAGTGGGTGTTTCTGGGCGGAAACTGGCCGTTTTATGGGTGTGTGTGAAAAAACACTTGCGTTTCTGGGAAAAACGCGAGAGTGTCTGAAGAAACGGGGGAGTGTCTAGGTGAACGCTGGGTGTGTTTGTGACGTCAAACCAGGAACGACAAGCACTGAACTGATCGCAGTTGCCGAGTAAGTCTCGAGCTACTCAGAAACTGCAAAGAAATTTCTATTCGCAATTCTGCGAATCTTTAATTCGCAATTCTGCTAAGCTAAGATTCACTCCCAGTAGGCGGCGGCTTAGTGTGTGCAAAGCTTCTAAAAGCAGCTAGCGAGCGAACAACTCGGAATGAGGGCCATTGAGTAGCTCTAGGGAAACTCTGCAGCCATGTTTGGAAATGGAGTCAACCCAATTATTTCTCTATAGCTGGATTTTTTTTTTTTATAGCTACAGTACAAAATACAAATATAAACTAATTTAAATTATTAGTGTGAGATTTACTATTATTATTATTTTTATTATAATTATTATTATTATTAACAGTTTCTTATATACTGTAGGGCCTAATTCAGGTTGGATCGTAGTGCGGTGCAGCGTGTCTGGGGCGTGAACAGCGGCAGGAGGCTTCCTCTATTTCTGCTAACAAGCAGAAATTGCGATGTGATCACAATTTCTGCTTGTTGAAGTGGGGGAGGCTCCGGTCAGCACGCTAGGAGACCTTGACCAGTGATGGGCTGATCCCCCTAATTAGCAGAATTTGCTATCCTTACTGAAGTAGGCCCATAGTGCAGCAAATTCCGTTGTGCTTTACAAATGCAAACAAAAGTGATAAAACAAAACTGGGTAATAACAGACAGACATAGAGGTAAGAGGGCCCTGCTCGCAAGGTTACAATCTATAGGGAAATAGACATTGCTGCACAAGGATAGGTGCGGCCAGATTGCAAAGGTTCTTGGTGGGCTGGATGATACAGCATGGTCACACAGCAATATTGGCCTAGGGATAGGATGAAGGGAAAGTGAAGAAAGAGTAAACATGTGAGAATAGGCATGGACTACAGTGGGGATGTAATTGGATAGGACAGTTTATGAAGTTTATGTGGGTGGTTCTGGAGAGTGATAAGCTAGCCTGAAGAAGTGAGTTTTCAGGGAACGCTTGAAGGTGTGGAGACTAGAGAAAAGTCTTTTTGTGTATAGGAGAGCATTCCACAGAGAGGGTGAAACCCAAAGATAGGGTTATCAGCTTGGAGAGAGATAAAGTATCAACCAATCAACTCCTGTTTATTTTTCAAACAAAGCCTGTATACTGACAGATGCTGAGTGGTTGGTACTTTCTCTCTCTCTACACTTTATCTTTCTCCAGGATTTGATACATCTCTCCCTTTAAGGTGTTTCATGAATATTGATAAAAAGCATTCAGGTATATACTTTCACCTGTATAAATACACCATATTTATTACTATCACCTTCAGCTTCACTTATTTCCTACTGTGTTCAGTAGAGTCGCAAGATATGCAAAAATGATCTGGGAGAAACACTCTAGGCCGAAACTTCTAGGAATATTCGTCTGTACAGACATAGGGGTAAATTTACTAAGATGTGAGTTCTATTTAAGGTGGGATGTTGCCCATAGCAACCAATCAGATTCTACTGTACTTCTCATTTATCTAGCACCTTCTAGAAGATAATACCTGGACTCAGATTGGTTGCTATGGGTAACACTAACATCCCATCTTAAATAGAACTCACATCTTAGTAAATTTACTCCATAGTTGTCAAGGAAGCCATACAAATTGTTTCTCGATACTGTAGTTTGATTTTTTTTTTAGGCACAAAATATAATTTTTTTTATACAAATTAGTTGGAGGTTTATCATAGCTTGGATAGAAATAAAGGGGCAGATGTATTAACCTGGAGAAGGCATAAGGAAGTGATAAACCAGTGATAAGTGCAAGGTGATAAAGGCACCAGCCAATCAGATCTTAACTGTTAATTTACATATTGGAGCTGATTGGCTGGTGCCTTTATCACCTTGCACATATCACTGGTTTATCACTTCCTTATGCCTTCTCCAGGTTAATACACCTGCCCCATTTGTACCAACCAATCAGCTCTCAACTGTCATTTTTCAAACACATAGCCTGTAACATGACTGTTGAAGCTGATTGGTCAGGACTTTATCTCTCTCCACTCTTTAATAAATCTGTCACCATAACAATCCATTTTCTCTAGATTTTTTTTAGATTGATGCTGGGACTTTTGGCCTGTGATTATAACATGTTTTAATTATTATTATTATTATTATCATCATTATTTTCATATACAGGTTGAGTTTCCCTTATCCAAATATGCTTGGGACCAGAAGTATTTTGGATATGGGATTTCTCCGTATTTTGGAATAATTGCATACCATAATGACATATCATGGAGATAGGACCTAAGTCTAAGCGCAGAATGTATTTATGTTTTATATACACCTTATACACACAGCCTGAAGGTAAATTTTAGCCAATATTTTTAATAACTTTGTGTATTAAATAAAGTTTGTGTACATTGAGCCATCAGAAAACAAAGGTTTCACTATCTCACTCAAAATTCCGTATTTCGGAAAATTTGGAGCTGATTGGCTGCTGCGTTATCACCTTGCACTTATCAACGCTTTATCACTTCTCCAGGCTTAATACATCTGCCCCAATGTTGCATAAGTTGCCATAGATTTCTTTGGGATATTAAACTTTAGGGCCTTCTGTATCCACGGCATTTTATTACCATTTTATGTGTTTTACAGCTTCTGTCGTTGGAGTTTCAGTTTCTGTCTCACTTTTTGAGTATTGATTTTCTAAAAGCTGAATAGATGGCTGTTGAGTGAGCAATAGAGATGAGAGAATTCATGCTGCGGAGGCTGAAATTTGTTACAGATTCCATCAATTTAGTAGTGATGAGCGGGTTCTGTTTCTCGGAAACCGAACTCCCCCGAACTTCACCCTTTTTACACGGGTCCGAGCCATACTCGGATTCTCCCGTATGGCTCGGTTAACCCGAGCGCGCCCGAACTTCATCATCCCGCTGTCGGATTCTCGCGAGATTCGGATTCTATATAAGCAGCCGTGCGTCGCCGCCATTTTCACTCGTGCATTGGAAATGTTAGGGAGAGGACGTGGTGGCGTCCTTTCCGTTATTGTTGAACTTGATTGTGCTTTATTGCTTAATTGTGGGGAGGACTGGGGAGCAGCTGTATAATATAGGAGGAGTACAGTGTAGAGTTTTGCTGATCAGTGACCACCAGTTTTATCCGTTCTCTGCCTGAAAAAAACGCTCCTTATCTGTGCTCAGTGTGCTGCATATATCTGTGCTCACACTGCTTAATTGTGGGGACTGGGGAGCAGCTGTATTATATAGCAGGAGTACAGTGCAGAGTTTTGCTGACAGTGACCACCAGTATACGTTGTCTGCCTGAAAAACACTCCATATCTGTGCTCAATGTGCTGCTTTATTGTGGGGACTGGGGACCACCAGTATAATATTATATAGGAGGAGTACAGTGCAGAGTTTTGCTGACCAGTGACCACCAGTATATAATATATAGCATTACGGTACAGTAAGCCACTGCTGTACCTACCTCTGTGTCGTCAAGTATACTATCCATCTAGATTCTATACCTGTGGTGCATTTCAGTTGTGCAGTTTGCTGACACAGTGACCACCAGTATATATAGCAGTACGGTACGGAAGGCCACTGCTGTACCTACCTCTGTATCGTCATTAAGTATACTATCCATCTACATTCTATACCTGTGGTGCATTTTAGTTTTGCAGTTTGCTGACACAGTGACCACCAGTATATATAGCAGTACGGTACGGAAGGCCACTGCTGTACCTACCTCTGTCTCGTCATTAAGTATACTATCCATCTACATTCTATACCTGTGGTGCATTTTAGTTTTGCAGTTTGCTGACACAGTGACCACCAGTATATATAGCAGTACGGTACGGAAGGCCACTGCTGTACCTACCTCTGTCTCGTCATTAAGTATACTATCCATCTACATTCTATACCTGTGGTGCATTTTAGTTTTGCAGTTTGCTGACACAGTGACCACCAGTATATATAGCAGGACGGTACGGAAGGCCACTGCTGTACCTACCTCTGTGTTGTCATTAAGTATACTATCCATCTACATTCTATACCTGTGGTGCATTTTAGTTTTGCAGTTTGCTGACACAGTGACCACCAGTACATATAGCAGTACGGTACGGAAGGCCACTGCTGTACCTACCTCTGTGTCGTCATTAAGTATACTATCCATCTACATTCTATACCTGTGGTGCATTTTAGTTTTGCAGTTTGCTGACACAGTGACCACCAGTATACTATATATAGCAGTACGGTACGGAAGGCCACTGCTGTACCTACCTCTGTGTCGTCATTAAGTATACTATCCATCTACATTCTATACCTGTGGTGCATTTTAGTTTTGCAGTTTGCTGACACAGTGACCACCAGTATATAAAGCAGTACGGTACGGAAGGCCACTGCTGTACCTACCTCTGTGTCGTCATTAAGTATACTATCCATCTACATTCTATACCTGTGGTGCATTTTAGTTTTGCAGTTTGCTGACACAGTGACCACCAGTATACTATATATAGCAGTACGGTACGTAAGGCCACTGCTGTACCTACCTCTGTGTCGTCAAGTATACTATCCATCTACATTCTATACCTGTGGTGCATTTTAGTTGTGCGCAGTATATATAGTAGTAGGCCATTGCTATTGATACTGGCATATAATTCCACACATTAAAAAATGGAGAACAAAAATGTGGAGGTTAAAATAGGGAAAGATCAAGATCCACTTCCACCTCGTGCTGAAGCTGCTGCCACTAGTCATGGCCGAGACGATGAAATGCCATCAACGTCGTCTGCCAAGGCAGATGCCCAATGTCATAGTAGAGAGCATGTAAAATCCAAAAAACAAAAGTTCAGTAAAATGACCCAAAAATCGAAATTGAAAGCGTCTGATGAGAAGCGTAAACTTGCCAATATGCCATTTACGGCACGGAGTGGTAAGGAACGGCTGAGGCCCTGGCCTATGTTCATGGCTAGTGGTTCAGTTTCACATTAGGATGGTAGCACTCATCCTCTCGCTAGAAAACTGCAGTGCCACTCCTAGATGGGCCAGGTGTTTGTTTCGGCCACTTGGGTCGCTTAGCTTAGTCACACAGCTACCTCATTGCGCCTCTTTTTTTCTTTGCATCATGTGCTGTTTGGGGACTATTTTTTTGAAGTGCCATCCTGCCTGACACTGCAGTGCCACTCCTAGATGGGCCAGGTGTTTGTGTCGGCCACTTGTGTCGCTTAGCTTAGTCACACAGCGACCTTGGTGCGCCTCTTTTTTTCTTTGCATCATGTGCTGTTTGGGGACAATGTTTTTGAAGTGCCATCCTGTCTGACACTGCAGTGCCACTCCTAGATGGGCCAGGTGTTTGTGTCGGCCACTTGTGTCGCTTAGCTTAGTCACACAGCGACCTTGGTGTGCCTCTTTTTTTCTTTGCATCATGTGCTGTTTGGGGACAATTTTTTTGAAGTGCCATCCTGTCTGACACTGCAGTGCCACTCCTAGATGGGCCAGGTGTTTGTGTCGGCCACTTGTGTCGCTTAGCTTAGTCACACAGCGACCTTGGTGCGCCTCTTTTTTTCTTTGCATCATGTGCTGTTTGGGGACTATTTTTTTGAAGTGCCATCCTGCCTGACACTGCAGTGCCACTCCTAGATGGGCCAGGTGTTTGTGTCGGCCACTTGTGTCGCTTAGCTTAGCCATCCAGCGACCTCGGTGCAAATTTTAGGACTAAAAATAATATTGTGAGGTGTGAGGTGTTCAGAATAGACTGGAAATGAGTGGAAATTATGGTTATTGAGGTTAATAATACTATGGGATCAAAATGACCCCCAAATTCTATGATTTAAGCTGTTTTTTAGGGTTTTTTGAAAAAAAAACCCGAATCCAAAACACACCCGAATCCGACAAAAAAATTTCGGTGAGGTTTTGCCAAAACGCGTCCGAATCCAAAACACGGCCACGGAACCGAATCCAAAACCAAAACACAAAACCCGAAAAATGTCCGGTGCACATCACTACAATTTAGACAGAAATACGCAACATCACCCCAACTACTTCTGTATATAAGTTTTGTAGCATGCAGTCATCTATTCATTTTTCAAGGAAGCAGAGGAAAAACAAATGTTGTAGAAGTGTATTAAGAAAATCTAAAAACACCCAATATAAAGACAAAAACACGCCACAACAATTAAATACTAAGGGGGTTATTCAGACCCAATCGCTCCTCTGCAAATTTGCGATCAGATAGCCGCCGCTCAGACAGACTGAAAGGGCGCACCGTGCTAGTCTGCGTATGCCTTGCAAAAATCTGAGGGTCTGTGAGGCAAACATGGGAGCATTAAACGAACAAAGAGAGCATTAAGAAAAATAAACACTTAAAAACACAACTTATTTTTCCTAAATGTTAATTGTGAGCCTTGAGTGAGAATGACGAACGTGAACCGTGAAAGGCAATATTTTAATTTTTTATTGAAAGTTGTACTGTGAACATAGGTGAGATGTAATAGCGTTCAAGATTGACGGAGGTGCGGAATGCCGGACGATCTTGGATTTTTTTTTAAAGCGGCAGTTATTGACAAGTCAAAACCATTCCTTGTAAGTAAATGACTGCCGCTTTAAAAAAACGCCCTAGATTGTCCAGCCTCCAGCAATTTCAGACGTTATTACACCTCGCCTCCTGTTTGTGTCCCCTTTACGAGTATCACCACTAGAGATGAGCGGGTTCGGTTCCTCGGAATCCGAACCCGCCCGAACTTCAGCTTTTTTTACACGGATCCGAGCGACTCGGATCTTCCCGCCTTGCTCGGTTAACCCGAGCGCGCCCGAACGTCATCATGACGCTGTCGGATTCTCGCGAGGCTCGGATTCTATCGCGAGACTCGGATTCTATATAAGGAGCCGCGCGTCGCCGCCATTTTACACGTGCATTGAGATTCATAGGGAGAGGACGTGGCTGGCGTCCTCTCCGTTTTTAGAGAAGAAATAGATAGGAGAGTGAGAGTGAGACAGTGACACTTCATTTACTGGAGCTTAGGAGGAGTACTCAGACAGAGAGTGCAGAATTTTGCTGATAGTATTAGTTAGTTATACTAGTGACAGAGTGAGACAGTGACACTTCATTTACTGGAGCTTAGGAGGAGTACTCAGACAGAGAGTGCAGAATTTTGCTGATAGTATTAGTAGAGATGAGCGGGTTCGGTTTCTTTGAATCCGAACCCGCACGAACTTCACTTTTTTTTTCACGGGTCCGAGCGACTCGGATCTTCCCGCCTTGCTCGGTTAACCCGAGCGCGCCCGAACGTCATCATGACGCTGTCGGATTCTCGCGAGACTCGGATTCTATATAAGGAGCCGCGCGTCGCCGCCATTTTCACACGTGCATTGAGATTGATAGGGAGAGGACGTGGCTGGCGTCCTCTCCATTAGAATAGATTAGAAGAGAGAGAGAGAGAGAGAGATTGTGCAGACAGAGTTTACCACAGTGACCAGTGCAGTTGTTGTTAAGTTAACTTTTATTTAATATATCCGTTCTCTGCTATATCCGTTCTCTGCCTGAAAAAAACGATACACAGCAGTCACACAGTGTGACTCAGTCTGTGTGCACTCAGCTCAGCCCAGTGTGCTGCACATCAATGTATAAAAGCTTATAATAATTGTGGGGGAGACTGGGGAGCACTGCAGGTTGTTATAGCAGGAGCCAGGAGTACATAATATTATATTAATTTAAAATTAAACAGTGCACACTTTTGCTGCAGGAGTGCCACTGCCAGTGTGACTAGTGGTGACCAGTGCCTGACCACCAGTATAGTAGTATATTGTTGTATACTATCTCTTTATCAACCAGTCTATATTAGCAGCAGACACAGTACAGTGCGGTAGTTCACGGCTGTGGCTACCTCTGTGTCGGCAGTCGGCACTCGGCAGGCAGTCCGTCCATCCATAATTGTATAATTATATACCACCTAACCGTGGTATTTTTTTTTCTTTCTTTATACCGTCGTCATAGTCATACTAGTTGTTACGAGTATACTACTATCTCTTTATCAACCAGTGTACAGTGCGGTAGTTCACGGCTCTGGCTACCTCTGTGTCGGCAGTCGGCAGGCAGTCCGTCCATCCATAATTGTATTATTATAATATATACCACCTAACCGTGGTTTTTTTTTCATTCTTTATACCGTCATAGTGTCATACTAGTTGTTACGAGTATACTACTATCTCTTTATCAACCAGTGTACAGTGCGGTAGTTCACGGCTGTGGCTACCTCTGTGTCGGCAGTCGGCAGGCAGTCCGTCCATCCATAATTGTATTATAATATATACCACCTAACCGTGGTTTTTTTTTCATTCTTTATACCGTCATAGTGTCATACTAGTTGTTACGAGTATACTACTATCTCTTTATCAACCAGTGTACAGTGCGGTAGTTCACGGCTGTGGCTACCTCTGTGTCGGCAGTCGGCAGGCAGTCCGTCTATCCATAATTGTATTATAATATATACCACCTAACCGTGGTTTTTTTTTCATTCTTTATACCGTCATAGTGTCATACTAGTTGTTACGAGTATACTACTATCTCTTTATCAACCAGTGTACAGTGCGGTAGTTCACGGCTGTGGCTACCTCTGTGTCGGCACTCGGCAGGCAGTCCGTCCATCCATAATTGTATTATAATATATACCACCTAACCGTGGTTTTTTTTTCATTCTTTATACCGTCATAGTGTCATACTAGTTGTTACGAGTATACTACTATCTCTTTATCAACCAGTGTACAGTGCGGTAGTTCACGGCTGTGGCTACCTCTGTGTCGGCAGTCGGCAGGCAGTCCGTCCATCCATAATTGTATTATAATATATACCACCTAACCGTGGTTTTTTTTTCATTCTTTATACCGTCATAGTCAGTCATACTAGTTGTTACGAGTATACTACTATCTCTTTATCAACCAGTGTACAGTGCGGTAGTTCACGGCTGTGGCTACCTCTGTGTCGGAACTCGGCAGGCAGTCCGTCCATCCATAATTGTATTACAATATATACCACCTAACCGTGGTTTTTTTTTCATTCTTTATACCGTCATAGTCAGTCATACTAGTTGTTACGAGTATACTACTATCTCTTTATCAACCAGTGTACAGTGCGGTAGTTCACGGCTGTGGCTACCTCTGTGTCGGCACTCGGCAGGCAGTCCGTCCATCCATAATTGTATTACAATATATACCACCTAACCGTGGTTTTTTTATACCACCTAACCGTGGCAGTCTGTCCATAATTGTATACTAGTATCCAATCCATCCATCTCCATTGTTTACCTGAGGTGCCTTTTAGTTCTGCCTATAAAATATGGAGAACAAAAAAGTTGAGGTTCCAAAATTAGGGAAAGATCAAGATCCACTTCCACCTCGTGCTGAAGCTGCTGCCACTAGTCATGGCCGAGACGATGAAATGCCAGCAACGTCGTCTGCCAAGGCCGATGCCCAATGTCATAGTACAGAGCATGTCAAATCCAAAACACCAAATATCAGAAAAAAAAGGACTCCAAAACCTAAAATAAAATTGTCGGAGGAGAAGCGTAAACTTGCCAATATGCCATTTACCACACGGAGTGGCAAGGAACGGCTGAGGCCCTGGCCTATGTTCATGGCTAGTGGTTCAGCTTCACATGAGGATGGAAGCACTCAGCCTCTCGCTAGAAAACTGAAAAGACTCAAGCTGGCAAAAGCACCGCAAAGAACTGTGCGTTCTTTGAAATCCCAAATCCACAAGGAGAGTCCAATTGTGTCGGTTGCGATGCCTGACCTTCCCAACACTGGACGTGAAGAGCATGCGCCTTCCACTATTTGCATGCCCCCTGCAAGTGCTGGAAGGAGCACCCGCAGTCCAGTTCCTGATAGTCAGATTGAAGATGTCAGTGTTGAAGTACACCAGGATGAGGAGGATATGGGTGTTGCTGGCGCTGGGGAGGAAATTGACCAGAAGGATTCTGATGGTGAGGTGGTTTGTTTAAGTCAGGCACCCGGGGAGACACCTGTTGTCCGTGGGAGGAATATGGCCGTTGACATGCCAGGTGAAAATACCAAAAAAATCAGCTCTTCGGTGTGGAGGTATTTCACCAGAAATGCGGACAACAGGTGTCAAGCCGTGTGTTCCCTTTGTCAAGCTGTAATAAGTAGGGGTAAGGACGTTAACCACCTCGGAACATCCTCCCTTATACGTCACCTGCAGCGCATTCATAATAAGTCAGTGACAAGTTCAAAAACTTTGGGTGACAGCGGAAGCAGTCCACTGACCAGTAAATCCCTTCCTCTTGTAACCAAGCTCACGCAAACCACCCCACCAACTCCCTCAGTGTCAATTTCCTCCTTCCCCAGGAATGCCAATAGTCCTGCAGGCCATGTCACTGGCAAGTCTGACGAGTCCTCTCCTGCCTGGGATTCCTCCGATGCATCCTTGCGTGTAACGCCTACTGCTGCTGGCGCTGCTGTTGTTGCCGCTGGGAGTCGATGGTCATCCCAGAGGGGAAGTCGTAAGCCCACTTGTACTACTTCCAGTAAGCAATTGACTGTTCAACAGTCCTTTGCGAGGAAGATGAAATATCACAGCAGTCATCCTACTGCAAAGCGGATAACTGAGTCCTTGACAACTATGTTGGTGTTAGACGTGCGTCCGGTATCCGCCGTTAGTTCACAGGGAACTAGACAATTTATTGAGGCAGTGTGCCCCCGTTACCAAATACCATCTAGGTTCCACTTCTCTAGGCAGGCGATACCGAGAATGTACACGGACGTCAGAAAAAGACTCACCAGTGTCCTAAAAAATGCAGTTGTACCCAATGTCCACTTAACCACGGACATGTGGACAAGTGGAGCAGGGCAGGGTCAGGACTATATGACTGTGACAGCCCACTGGGTAGATGTATGGACTCCCGCCGCAAGAACAGCAGCGGCGGCACCAGTAGCAGCATCTCGCAAACGCCAACTCTTTCCTAGGCAGGCTACGCTTTGTATCACCGCTTTCCAGAATACGCACACAGCTGAAAACCTCTTACGGCAACTGAGGAAGATCATCGCGGAATGGCTTACCCCAATTGGACTCTCCTGTGGATTTGTGGCATCGGACAACGCCAGCAATATTGTGTGTGCATTAAATATGGGCAAATTCCAGCACGTCCCATGTTTTGCACATACCTTGAATTTGGTGGTGCAGAATTTTTTAAAAAACGACAGGGGCGTGCAAGAGATGCTGTCGGTGGCCAGAAAAATTGCGGGACACTTTCGGCGTACAGGCACCACGTACAGAAGACTGGAGCACCACCAAAAACTACTGAACCTGCCCTGCCATCATCTGAAGCAAGAAGTGGTAACGAGGTGGAATTCAACCCTCTATATGCTTCAGAGGTTGGAGGAGCAGCAAAAGGCCATTCAAGCCTATACAATTGAGCACGATATAGGAGATGGAATGCACCTGTCTCAAGTGCAGTGGAGAATGATTTCAACGTTGTGCAAGGTTCTGATGCCCTTTGAACTTGCCACACGTGAAGTCAGTTCAGACACTGCCAGCCTGAGTCAGGTCATTCCCCTCATCAGGCTTTTGCAGAAGAAGCTGGAGGCATTGAAGAAGGAGCTAACACGGAGCGATTCCGCTAGGCATGTGGGACTTGTGGATGCAGCCCTTAATTCGCTTAACAAGGATTCACGGGTGGTCAATCTGTTGAAATCAGAGCACTACATTTTGGCCACCGTGCTCGATCCTAGATTTAAAGCCTACCTTGGATCTCTCTTTCCGGCAGACACAGGTCTGCTGGGGTTGAAAGACCTGCTGGTGACAAAATTGTCAAGTCAAGCGGAACGCGACCTGTCAACATCTCCTCCTTCACATTCTCCCGCAACTGGGGGTGCGAGGAAAAGGCTCAGAATTCCGAGCCCACCCGCTGGCGGTGATGCAGGGCAGTCTGGAGCGACTGCTGATGCTGACATCTGGTCCGGACTGAAGGACCTGACAACGATTACGGACATGTCGTCTACTGTCACTGCATATGATTCTCTCAACATTGATAGAATGGTGGAGGATTATATGAGTGACCGCATCCAAGTAGGCACGTCACACAGTCCGTACTTATACTGGCAGGAAAAAGAGGCAATTTGGAGGCCCTTGCACAAACTGGCTTTATTCTACCTAAGTTGCCCTCCCACAAGTGTGTACTCCGAAAGAGTGTTTAGTGCCGCCGCTCACCTTGTCAGCAATCGGCGTACGAGGTTACATCCAGAAAATGTGGAGAAGATGATGTTCATTAAAATTAATTATAATCAATTCCTCCGCGGAGACATTGACCAGCAGCAATTGCCTCCACAAAGTACACAGGGAGCTGAGATGGTGGATTCCAGTGGGGACGAATTGATAATCTGTGAGGAGGGGGATGTACACGGTGATATATCGGAGGGTGAAGATGAGGTGGACATCTTGCCTCTGTAGAGCCAGTTTGTGCAAGGAGAGATTAATTGCTTCTTTTTTGGGGGGGGTCCAAACCAACCCGTCATATCAGTCACAGTCGTGTGGCAGACCCTGTCACTGAAATGATGGGTTGGTTAAAGTGTGCATGTCCTGTTTTGTTTATACAACATAAGGGTGGGTGGGAGGGCCCAAGGATAATTCCATCTTGCACCTCTTTTTTCTTTTCTTTTTCTTTGCGTCATGTGCTGATTGGGGAGGGTTTTTTGGAAGGGACATCCTGCGTGACACTGCAGTGCCACTCCTAGATGGGCCCGGTGTTTGTGTCGGCCACTAGGGTCGCTAATCTTACTCACACAGCTACCTCATTGCGCCTCTTTTTTTCTTTGCGTCATGTGCTGTTTGGGGAGGGTTTTTTGGAAGGGACATCCTGCGTGACACTGCAGTGCCACTCCTAGATGTGCCCGGTGTTTGTGTCGGCCACTAGGGTCGCTAATCTTACTCACACAGTCAGCTACCTCATTGCGCCTCTTTTTTTCTTTGCGTCATGTGCTGTTTGGGGAGGGTTTTTTGGAAGGGCCATCCTGCGTGACACTGCAGTGCCACTCCTAGATGGGCCCGGTGTTTGTGTCGGCCACTAGGGTCGCTAATCTTACTCACACAGCTACCTCATTGCGCCTCTTTTTTTCTTTGCGTCATGTGCTGTTTGGGGAGGGTTTTTTGGAAGGGACATCCTGCGTGACACTGCAGTGCCACTCCTAGATGGGCCCGGTGTTTGTGTCGGCCACTAGGGTCGCTTATCTTACTCACACAGCGACCTCGGTGCAAATTTTAGGACTAAAAATAATATTGTGAGGTGTGAGGTATTCAGAATAGACTGAAAATGAGTGTAAATTATGGTTTTTGAGGTTAATAATACTTTGGGATCAAAATGACCCCCAAATTCTATGATTTAAGCTGTTTTTTAGTGTTTTTGGAAAAAAACACCCGAATCCAAAACACACCCGAATCCGACAAAAATAATTCGGTGAGGTTTTGCCAAAACGCGTTCGAACCCAAAACACGGCCGCGGAACCGAACCCAAAACCAAAACACAAAACCCGAAAAATTTCAGGCGCTCATCTCTAAGTATTAGTTAGTTATACTAGTGACTGACCAGTGACCACCAGTGCAGTTTTATATTATTTAATATAATCCGTTCTCTGCCTGAAAAAACGATACACAGTGACTCAGTCACATACCATATCTGTGCTCAGCCCAGTGTGCTGCTGCATCATCTATGTATAATATCTGACTGTGCTCACACAGCTTAATTGTGGGGGAGACTGGGGAGCAGTTAGGTTATAGCAGGAGCCAGGAGTACATATTAAAATTAAACAGTGCACACTTTTTTTCTGCAGGAGTGCCACTGCCAGTGTGACTGACCAGTGACCTGACCACCAGTATATAGTATACTATATTGTATTGTGAATGTCTGCCTGTAAAAGTTAAACACACGTCGTGTGACTTGTGTGGTGTTTTTTTATTCTATAAAATAAAAAACTCATTCTGCTGACAGACAGTGTCCAGCAGGTCCGTCATTATATAATATATACCTGTCCGGCTGCAGTAGTGATATATATATATTTTTTATATCATTATTTATCATCCAGTCGCAGCAGACACAGTACGGTAGTTCACGGCTGTAGCTACCTCTGTGTCGGCACTCGGCAGTCCATCCATAATTGTATACCACCTACCCGTGTTTTTTTTTTTCTTTCTTCTTTATACATACTATATCTCATTATCATCCAGTCTATATTAGCAGCAGACACAGTACAGTACGGTAGTCCACGGCTGTAGCTACCTCTGTGTCGGCACTCGGCAGTCCGTCCATAATTGTATACCACCTACCCGTGGTTTTTTTTTCTTTCTTCTTTATACATACATACTACATCTCATTATCATCCAGTCTATATTAGCAGCAGACACAGTACAGTACAATAGTCCACGGCTGTAGCTACCTCTGTGTCGGCACTCGGCAGTCCATCCATAATTGTATACCACCTACCCGTGGTTTTTTTTTCTTTCTTCTTTATACATACTACATCTCATTATCATCCAGTCTATATTAGCAGCAGACACAGTACAGTACGGTAGTCCACGGCTGTAGCTACCTCTGTGTCGGCACTCGGCAGTCCATCCATAATTGTATACCACCTACCCGTGGTTTTTTTTTCTTTCTTCTTTATACATACTACATCTCATTATCATCCAGTCTATATTAGCAGCAGACACAGTACAGTACGGTAGTCCACGGCTGTAGCTACCTCTGTGTCGGCACTCGGCAGTCCGTCCATAATTGTATACCACCTACCCGTGTTTTTTTTTTCTTTCTTCTTTATACATACATACTACATCTCATTATCATCCAGTCTATATTAGCAGCAGACACAGTACAGTACAATAGTCCACGGCTGTAGCTACCTCTGTGTCGGCACTCGGCAGTCCATCCATAATTGTATACCACCTACCCGTGGTTTTTTTTTCTTTCTTCTTTATACATACTACATCTCATTATCATCCAGTCTATATTAGCAGCAGACACAGTACAGTACGGTAGTCCACGGCTGTAGCTACCTCTGTGTCGGCACTCGGCAGTCCATCCATAATTGTATACCACCTACCTGTGGTTTTTTTTTCTTTCTTCTTTATACATACATACTACATCTCATTATCATCCAGTCTATCTATATTAGCAGCAGACACAGTACAGTACAATAGTCCACGGCTGTAGCTACCTCTGTGTCGGCACTCGGCAGTCCATCCATAATTGTATACTAGTATCCATCCATCTCCATTGTTTACCTGAGGTGCCTTTTAGTTGTGCCTATTAAAATATGGAGAACAAAAATGTTGAGGTTCCAAAATTAGGGAAAGATCAAGATCCACTTCCACCTCGTGCTGAAGCTGCTGCCACTAGTCATGGCCGAGACGATGAAATGCCAGCAACGTCGTCTGCCAAGGCCGATGCCCAATGTCATAGTACAGAGCATGTCAAATCCAAAACACCAAATATCAGTAAAAAAAGGACTCCAAAACCTAAAATAAAATTGTCGGAGGAGAAGCGTAAACTTGCCAATATGCCATTTACCACACGGAGTGGTAAGGAACGGCTGAGGCCCTGGCCTATGTTCATGGCTAGTGGTTCAGCTTCACATGAGGATGGAAGCACTCAGCCTCTCGCTAGAAAACTGAAAAGACTCAAGCTGGCAAAAGCACCGCAAAGAACTGTGCGTTCTTCGAAATCCCAAATCCACAAGGAGAGTCCAATTGTGTCGGTTGCGATGCCTGACCTTCCCAACACTGGACGTGAAGAGCATGCGCCTTCCACCATTTGCACGCCCCCTGCAAGTGCTGGAAGGAGCACCCGCAGTCCAGTTCCTGATAGTCAGATTGAAGATGTCAGTGTTGAAGTACACCAGGATGAGGAGGATATGGGTGTTGCTGGCGCTGGGGAGGAAATTGACCAGGAGGATTCTGATGGTGAGGTGGTTTGTTTAAGTCAGGCACCCGGGGAGACACCTGTTGTCCGTGGGAGGAATATGGCCGTTGACATGCCTGGTGAAAATACCAAAAAAAATCAGCTCTTCGGTGTGGAAGTATTTCACCAGAAATGCGGACAACATTTGTCAAGCCGTGTGTTCCCTTTGTCAAGCTGTAATAAGTAGGGGTAAGGACGTTAACCACCTCGGAACATCCTCCCTTATACGTCACCTGCAGCGCATTCATAATAAGTCAGTGACAAGTTCAAAAACTTTGGGCGACAGCGGAAGCAGTCCACTGACCAGTAAATCCCTTCCTCTTGTAACCAAGCTCACGCAAACCACCCCACCAACTCCCTCAGTGTCAATTTCCTCCTTCCCCAGGAATGCCAATAGTCCTGCAGGCCATGTCACTGGCAATTCTGACGAGTCCTCTCCTGCCTGGGATTCCTCCGATGCATCCTTGCGTGTAACGCCTACTGCTGCTGGCGCTGCTGTTGTTGCTGCTGGGAGTCGATGGTCATCCCAGAGGGGAAGTCGTAAGCCCACTTGTACTACTTCCAGTAAGCAATTGACTGTCCAACAGTCCTTTGCGAGGAAGATGAAATATCACAGCAGTCATCCTGCTGCAAAGCGGATAACTGAGGCCTTGACAACTATGTTGGTGTTAGACGTGCG
Organism: Pseudophryne corroboree; assembly: GCF_028390025.1. Lineage (NCBI taxonomy): Eukaryota > Metazoa > Chordata > Amphibia > Anura > Myobatrachidae > Pseudophryne > Pseudophryne corroboree. Next base: position 52,781,226 of record NC_086448.1, read on the forward strand.
TCCGGTATCCGCCGTTAGTTCACAGGGAACTAGACAATTTATTGAGGCAGTGTGCCCCCGTTACCAAATACCATCTAGGTTCCACTTCTGTAGGCAGGCGATACCGAGAATGTACACGGACGTCAGAAAAAGACTCACCAGTGTCCTAAAAAATGCAGTTGTACCCAATGTCCACTTAACCACGGACATGTGGACAAGTGGAGCAGGGCAGGGTCAGGACTATATGACTGTGACAGCCCACTGGGTAGATGTATGGACTCCCGCCGCAAGAACAGCAGCGGCGGCACCAGTAGCAGCATCTCGCAAACGCCAACTCTTTCCTAGGCAGGCTACGCTTTGTATCACCGCTTTCCAGAATACGCACACAGCTAAAAACCTCTTACGGCAACTGAGGAAGATCATCGCAGAATGGCTTACCCCAATTGGACTCTCCTGTGGATTTGTGGCATCGGACAACGCCAGCAATATTGTGTGTGCATTAAATATGGGCAAATTCCAGCACGTCCCATGTTTTGCACATACCTTGAATTTGGTGGTGCAGAATTTTTTAAAAAACGACAGGGGCGTGCAAGAGATGCTGTCGGTGGCCAGAAGAATTGCGGGACACTTTCGGCGTACAGGCACCACGTACAGAAGACTGGAGCACCACCAAAAACTACTACCTGCCCTGCCATCATCTGAAGCAAGAAGTGGTAACGAGGTTGAATTCAACCCTCTATATGCTTCAGAGGTTGGAGGAGCAGCAAAAGGCCATTCAAGCCTATACAATTGAGCACGATATAGGAGGTGGAATGCACCTGTCTCAAGTGCAGTGGAGAATGATTTCAACGTTGTGCAAGGTTCTGATGCCCTTTGAACTTGCCACACGTGAAGTCAGTTCAGACACTGCCAGCCTGAGTCAGGTCATTCCCCTCATCAGGCTTTTGCAGAAGAAGCTGGAGGCATTGAAGAAGGAGCTAAAAGGGAGCGATTCCGCTAGGCATGTGGGACTTGTGGATGCAGCCCTTAATTCGCTTAACAAGGATTCACGGGTGGTCAATCTGTTGAAATCAGAGCACTACATTTTGGCCACCGTGCTCGATCCTAGATTTAAAACCTACCTTGGATCTCTCTTTCCGGCAGACACAAGTCTGCTGAGGTGCAAAGACCTGCTGGTGACAAAATTGTCAAGTCAAGCGGAACGCGACCTGTCAACATCTCCTCCTTCACATTCTCCCGCAACTGGGGGTGCGAGGAAAAGGCTCAGAATTCCGAGCCCACCCGCTGGCGGTGATGCAGGGCAGTCTGGAGCGACTGCTGATGCTGACATCTGGTCCGGACTGAAGGACCTGACAACGATTACGGACATGTCGTCTACTGTCACTGCATATGATTCTCTCAACATTGAAAGAATGGTGGAGGATTATATGAGTGACCGCATCCAAGTAGGCACGTCACACAGTCCGTACTTATACTGGCAGGAAAAAGAGGCAATTTGGAGGCCCTTGCACAAACTGGCTTTATTCTACCTAAGTTGCCCTCCCACAAGTGTGTACTCCGAAAGAGTGTTTAGTGCCGCCGCTCACCTTGTCAGCAATCGGCGTACGAGGTTACATCCAGAAAATGTGGAGAAGATGATGTTCATTAAAATGAATTATAATCAATTCCTCCGCGGAGACATTGACCAGCAGCAATTGCCTCCACAAAGTACACAGGGAGCTGAGATGGTGGATTCCAGTGGGGACGAATTGATAATCTGTGAGGAGGGGGATGTACACGGTGATATATCGGAGGATGATGATGAGGTGGACATCTTGCCTCTGTAGAGCCAGTTTGTGCAAGGAGAGATTAATTGCTTCTTTTTGGGGGGGGTCCAAACCAACCCGTCATATCAGTCACAGTCGTGTGGCAGACCCTGTCACTGAAATGATGGGTTGGTTAAAGTGTGCATGTCCTGTTTATACAACATAAGGGTGGGTGGGAGGGCCCAAGGACAATTCCATCTTGCACCTCTTTTTTCTTTTATTTTTCTTTGCGTCATGTGCTGTTTGGGGAGGGTTTTTTGGAAGGGCCATCCTGCGTGACACTGCAGTGCCACTCCTAGATGGGCCCGGTGTTTGTGTCGGCCACTAGGGTCGCTTATCTTACTCACACAGTCAGCTACCTCATTGCGCCTCTTTTTTTCTTTGCGTCATGTGCTGTTTGGGGAGGGTTTTTTGGAAGGGCCATCCTGCGTGACACTGCAGTGCCACTCCTAGATGGGCCCGGTGTTTGTGTCGGCCACTAGGGTCGCTTATCTTACTCACACAGTCAGCTACCTCATTGCGCCTCTTTTTTTCTTTGCGTCATGTGCTGTTTGGGGAGGGTTTTTTGGAAGGGCCATCCTGCGTGACACTGCAGTGCCACTCCTAGATGGGCCCGGTGTTTGTGTCGGCCACTAGGGTCGCTTATCTTACTCACACAGTCAGCTACCTCATTGCGCCTCTTTTTTTCTTTGCGTCATGTGCTGTTTGGGGAGGGTTTTTTGGAAGGGACATCCTGCGTGACACTGCAGTGCCACTCCTAGATGGGCCCGGTGTTTGTGTCGGCCACTAGGGTCGCTTATCTTACTCACACAGCTACCTCATTGCGCCTCTTTTTTTCTTTGCGTCATGTGCTGTTTGGGGAGGGTTTTTTGGAAGGGACATCCTGCGTGACACTGCAGTGCCACTCCTAGATGGGCCCGGTGTTTGTGTCGGCCACTAGGGTCGCTTATCTTACTCACACAGCGACCTCGGTGCAAATTTTAGGACTAAAAATAATATTGTGAGGTGTGAGGTATTCAGAATAGACTGAAAATGAGTGGAAATTATGGTTTTTGAGGTTAATAATACTTTGGGATCAAAATGACCCCCAAATTCTATGATTTAAGCTGTTTTTTAGGGTTTTTTGAAAAAAACACCCGAATCCAAAACACACCCGAATCCGACAAAAAAATTCGGTGAGGTTTTGCCAAAACGCGGTCGAACCCAAAACACGGCCGCGGAACCGAACCCAAAACCAAAACACAAAACCCGAAAAATTTCCGGCGCTCATCTCTAAACCACACCCGAGAGAGATAAAGGCTTGTTGTGTAGAATCCTTGCTTATTTTGTTACATCATTGTTTATTAAAAGTAAACAAAAGTCATCGAAATGTCAGTGAGTTTTGCTGTTCCACTGTTACATAGAGAAAAATATACCAGGTTTGATTGTAATATGGTATTAAGGGGTCTATTAAGCAGCTTCTGCTGATTAAAATGATATTCAGCATGCCTATATTCTGTGTGTGACTGTGACCGTATATCTGCATACAAAGTGCTACATTACTGTGTATTCCTGGAAATCACTGTAACGTAGCATTTTGTATGCAGATACAGCCACAGTCGCACCCAGAATACAGGCATGCCACATATCATTTTAATCACCTGAAGCTGCTTGTGCATCCTAGCCACATAGCAATGCAAATAACATGCATTTTCGGCAAAAAGGACCCCGACTTTTCGGCAAAAAAGGCGTTGCTAGGGGGCACCAGCCAAAAACTTGCCTAGGGCATCATATTGGTTAGGGCCAGCTCTGCACCCAAAGCTTAGTAAATAGACCCCTCCATTTTGAAAGGACGTTTCTGAATGTGGTAATTGAACTAATTGGAATATATGTGCAAAATCATTAATTGCAATGCTTCCAAAACAGAAAAGACTGGAATTAAAAGTAATTTATTACAACATATTAGTTGTATGTAGTTTAATAGTTTCAGGAATAAGCAATGAGTTATGTTGCCATTATATTTCATAGTAAAAGGTAAGTGTAGATTTGCTGTCATGATTTAGTCCCAAAAAAATGTATAAAGTTCTGAAGAATGTAAATGAAGACGAAATAATGACACTTTGTAACAAAATCTATGCAATATAGTATTTTAAATTAAATAAAATCGGTACTGAAAAAATAGATATCAACCACTCTTGTAAAATTGGCCAAATGACATAACGTAGTTGTGAAAATTGTGAGACATAAATGTGACATGAGCACTGACCCAGATATACTGTAACTTGTAAAATAAAGTTTTCAGCAATAACAATCCACTTTAATTAATTTAATAATAATAATTAGGCTGCAGATGGGGGGTAGGGGGTTAGAGTTGGGCACCACCGAGGGGGTTGTTAGGTTTAGGCACTAAGGGGGGTGGTAAGGGTTAGGCTGCGGGTAGGGAGGGTTAGGGGGTAGGGAACAGGGTTCAGTATGATATACCAGCGGGCAGGATACTGGCTTTCAGTGTAACGACAAAGGCATCAGGGGCGTAGCCCGAACTTTATGGCCCATAACAACATTTTGAACGGGCCCCCATCCCAATGCTTCTAGAGAGACACTTCTCTGTGGCAGTTGTTCATTTTATAACCTATAATAGTGCCCTAGTTCATTTTCTGACCCATAGTAGAGCCTTATTTAATGTTATGCCCCATAGTAGTGCCCTAGTTTCTTTTATGAATCGCAGTAGTGCTTAAATTCACCCTATGTTATAATTCACATTATGGTATATAGGCCCTCATTCCGAGTTGATCGCTCGCAAGGCGATTTTAGCAGAGTTACACACGCTAAGCCGCCGCCTACTGGGAGTGAATCTTAGCTTCTTAAAATTGCGACCGATGTATTCGCAATATTGCGATTACAAACTACTTAGCAGTTTCAGAGTAGCTTCAGACTTACTCGGCATCTGCGATCAGTTCAGTGCTTGTCGTTCCTGGTTTGACGTCATAAACACACCCAGCGTTCGCCCAGACACTCCTCCGTTTCTCCGGCCACTCCTGCGTTTTTTCCGGAAACGGTAGCGTTTTTAACCACACGCCCATGAAACGCCGTGTTTCCGCCCAGTAACACCCATTTCCTGTCAATCACATTACGATCGCCGGAGCGAAGAAAAAGCCGTGAGTAAAAATACTATCTTCATTGTTAAATTACTTGGCGCAGTCGCAGTGCGAATAATGCGCATGCGTACTAAGCGGAATTTCACTGCGATGCGATGAAATATACCGAGCGAACGACTCGGAATGAGGGCCATAGTGCTCTCCGTTCATATTGTGCAAAACATATATACAGTAAAACACATGTAACTGTAACAGGGAAGGTGGGCCCCTCTCAGCTCTGGGCCCCATAGCAGCTGCACTGCCTGCACCTATGGTAGCTACACCTTGCATATAACACATGTAACTGTAACAGGGAAGGTGGCTCCTCTCAGCTCTGGGCCCCATAGCAGCTGCACTGCCTGCACCTATGGTAGCTACACCTTGTATATAACACATGTAACTGTGACAGGGAAGGTGGCCCCTCTCAGCTCTGGGACCCATAGCAGCTGCACTCCCTGCACATATGGTAGCTACACCTTGTATATAACACATGTAACTGTGACAGGGAAGGTGGACCCTCTCAGCCCTGGGCCCCATAGCAGCTGCACTCCCTGCATCTATGGTAGCGACACCTTGTATATAACACATGTAACTCTGACAGGGAAGGTGGCCCCTCTCAGCTCTGGGCCCCATAGCAGCTGCACTTCTTGCTACTATAGTAGCTACACTCTGCATATAACACATGTAACTGTGACAGGGAAGGTGGCCCCTCTCAGCTCTGGGCACATAGCAGCTGCACTCCCTGCCACTATAGTAGCTACTCTCTGCATATAACACATGTAATGGGACAGGGAAGGTGGCCCCTCTCAGCTCTGGGCCCCATAGCAGCTGCACTCCCTGCCACTATAGTAGCTACACTCTGAATATAACACATGTAACTGTGACAGGGAAGGTGGCCCCTCTCAGCTCTGGGCCCATAGCAGCTGCACTCCCTGCCACTATAGTAGCTACACTCTGCATATAACACATGTAATGGGACAGGGAAGGTGGCCCCTCTCAGCTCTGCAACCCATAGCAGCTGCACTCCCTGCACATATGGTAGCTACACCTTGTATATAACACATGTAACTGTGACAGGGAAGGTGGGCCCCTCTCAGCTCTGGGCCCCATAGCAGCTGCACTCCCTGCACCTATGGCAGCTACACCCCTGTATATAACACATGTAACTCTGACAGGGAAGGTGGCCCCTCTCAGCTCTGGGCCCCATAGCAGCTGCACTCCTTGCTACTATAGTAGCTACACTCTGCATATAACACATGTAACTGTGACAGGGAAGGTGGCCCCTCTCAGCTCTGGGCCCATAGCAGCTGCACTCCCTGCCACTATAGTAGCTACTCTCTGCATATAACACATGTAATGGGACAGGGAAGGTGTCCCCTCTCAGCACTGGGCCCCATAGCAGCTGCACTCCCTGCCACTATAGTAGGTACACTCTGAATATAACACATGTAACTGTGACAGGGAAGGTGGCCCCTCTCAGCTCTGGGCCCATAGCAGCTGCACTCCCTGCCACTATAGTAGCTACACTCTGCATATAACACATGTAATGGGACAGGGAAGGTGGCCCCTCTCAGCTCTGGCACCCATAGCAGCTGCACTCCCTGCACATATGGTAGCTACACCCTGTATATAACACATGTAACTGTGACAGGGAAGGTGGGCCCCTCTCAGCTCTGGGCCCCATAGCAGCTGCACTGCCTGCACCTATGGCAGCTACACCCCTGTATATAACACATGTAACTGTGACAGGGAAGGTGGCCCCTCTCTGCTCAGGGCCCCATAGCAGCTGCACTCCGTGCACCTATGGTAGCTACACCCTGTATATAACACATGTAACTGTGACAGGGAAGGAGGCCCCTCTCAGCTCTGGGCCCCATAGCAGCTGCACTCCCTGCACCTATGGTAGCTACACCCTGTATATAACACATGTAACTGTGACAGGGAAGGAGGCCCCTCTCAGCTCTGGTCCCATAGCAGCTGCACTCCCTACACCTATGGTAGTTACGCCCTTGCCGCCAGTATGCTGACAGCATGGTGAGTGCAAAGAGTCCCCTTGCGGGCTTGCTGCACTCGACACAGGTTCTATTCCCACGCTATGGGTCTTGTAAGAGATTATCAAAATAATCTGAACTGTCAGTATTCTTAGTGAGAATGAGTGTACACCTGCATTTTCTTTCTCCTGAATGGTACTACAAGCGTCATCATGCTAAGAATAGAGTGTGCAATCCAGTCCCCAATCCAGTTTTTTTCCCAATATACCTTTCTCTCCTACCTAGGCAAAAGACATTTACTTGTTGTATCATGCACCTCTCATGGTAAATGTTAGAAAATACTTGTTGCCCCAACTCTGTATTACCTTATCCAAGGTATCCCCGAAGTGTCTGAAGTTACAGATGGAGCCCTCCTCATCTATCCCTTTAATAGGATTAACTGAGCCAGGGCAGTCGGACTTTGGGGGTTATTCCGAGTTGATCGCTCGCTAGCTGTTTTAGCAGCCGTGCAAATGCTATGCCGCCGCCCACTGGGAGTGTATTTTAGTTTAGCAGAAGTGCGAACGGTTTTATCGCAGAGCGCCTGCAAAATATTTTTGTGCAGTTTCAGAGTAGCTCAAAACCTACTCAGCGCTTGCGATCAATTCAGACTATTCAGTTCCGGATTTGTCGTCACAAACACGCCCAGCGTTCACCCAGCCACGCCTGCGTTTTTCCTGGCACGCCTGCGTTTTTCCACACACTCCCTGAAAACGGTCACTTGCCACCCAGAAACGCCCACTTCATGTCAATCACTCTGCGGCAAGCAGTGCGACTGAAATGCATCGCTAGACCTTGTGCAAAACTACATCATTCGTTGTGCCGTACGTTGCGCGTGTGCATTGCGCCGCATACACATGCTCAGAACTGCCGATTTTTAGCCTGATCGCTGCGCTGCGAACAAATTCAGCTAGCGATCAACTCGGAATGACCCCCTTAATCCCCTGCTGTAATTACTTAATCCCCTGCTGTAATGTTCTCTCTGTATTGTATTGCAGATGAGAACAATAGATGAAAGGCTTATGCTAATAACCCTTGGTGCACCTAGGTGCAGTAGAGAAGCCTAGATGAGCGAGTTTCCATCTGTATAGTCAACTTCCTCAAATTAAAAACATTTTCTACTATAAAAGAAAAGAAAAATACATCTTCTAATTTGTTTTGAACACGTTTTTTTCATCACTTACTTTACACATTGAACTGCTATTTTGAGTTTAATTTTATGGGTGAAGGTGGCCCTTTGAATCTGACCAAGCAATTTCCACCGACGAAGCAGCAAAATAAAACGGTTCCGGTATGAATGGTCGACCATGTTATGGTCGACAGTCATTAGGACGACCACTATTGGTCGACATTGACATGGTCGACATGGACACATGGTCGACACATGAAAATGGTCGACACATGAATGGCCGACACATGAAAAGGTCGACAAGAGTTTTTTTTACTTTTTTTGGTGTAGTTTTTTGCGTAAAAGTGACTGGGAACCCCAATTAGTGCACCGCGTCCCCTCGCATGGCTCGCTTCGCTCGCCATGCTTCGGGCATGGTGCCTTCGCTCCGCTACCGCTTCGCTCGGCACAGATTACCGTTCCAATCGTAGTCCACGTGGATCGTAAAGTATGGAAAAGTTCCCCAAAGGAAGAAAAAGTTAAAAAAAACTCATGGCGACCTTTTCATGTGTCGACCTTTCATGTGTCAACCATTTTCATGTGTCGACCATGTGTCCATGTTGACCATGTCAATGTCGACCAATAGTGGTCGACCTAATGACTGTCGACCATAACATGGTCGACCATGTGAACGGATACCCAATAAAACTTGGAGAGAATTGCTAATCTCTCCTTCACGAGTTTATGATAAGATGAAAACAAAATTGACCAAGATGAAGAACACACAGTACAGTATGGGACAGACAAAACCGAATAGGGTTCAGGGATAAAGTAAAGGGACGTTACAGTATATCAAAATCAAAATGCAGCATTTAGAGGGATCGATATGTGATCCCGCCGCACAGGATGCTGAATGTCAGTATACCGACAATGGCATCACGGGCACTAAAATTCCGGCAGGGGGCGCAAGCACAACGAAGCACCTTGTGGACTCGGTGGCGAGCTTTTCCCACCATATGTTCTATTCTCCCTTTATGGGTGTCGTGGACACCCAAAGAGGGTTAGGGTGGGATGTACTAAAGGAAAAATGTGGTAAATCCCCTGAAAATGGTTTTACCGCATTTTCAAATGTACTAAGACCCTACCGCCAGTTTTTCGCCGTCCAGGGTATCGCCATCTCTGGATGGCGATACCCTATAGAAGCTTATGGGCTTCTGATCGCCGACCACCGCAACCCACCGCCTTCGCCGCCCCCGACGCAGACGCCTACCCCCTCCCCCCCCCGGCATACCTTTCTCCAGGCTGCCCTGGTACCGGAAGGTAATCTCCTCCTCCCCCTAGTAACGCAGCCGGAGAACCTTCCGGCTGCAGGGGGGAGTTGGAGGCACCGGGGATAGCCTGCTGCTGCTTCCCGGCGTGCAGGCAGTGTGGAGACCCCTGGGAGGTGATGGAGCCCCCCGCAGACCACCTCACACCGCATTGTGATATTGACCGCATATGTTAGTACGTATGCAATCAACATCGCTGCGATAAGCGGAGAGGGGCGGCGATGTATCTTAATACTTCCCGCCCTTAATCAGCTACCTCGCTTGTATTCTGGCCTCAGTATAATATAATACCCCCGTCTAGATCCCGGCGTCGGTACTGAGACAGCCAGGATCCTGATGGGCTGTATGTTAATCGCATACCTATTTAGGTATCTACCGAACATATTGCACCCTCAATTCCTCAGAGTACTGTATGTTCCAGTTAGTTTATATAGCAAGGGTGTAATACAGTATTTCTCTATTAACAAGTTTATGTCCCCTCAATCATCATCATTGGCGTGAACTGGCGTGAAATTAGAATTTCAACAAAAAGCCTATTTTGCTTTATTTCAGTTATAATGCACGTATTAAATTATTGTACAACACTTTAGCATGGGATGATCAGTAAAACTAAACTATCACTAATTCCAGTTTGTGATTATTCATTTATTTAAGGGATTGATTTATCAAATATTTGAAAGAGAAGACAAGTGGAGATGTTGCCAAGCGCAACCAATCAAATTTCAGCTATCGTTTCATAGAATGTAGTAGATTAATGGTAGCTAGAATCTGATTGGTCACCATAGGCCACACATCCACTTGTGCTTTATAGAAGGGTTGATAAATCTCCCCCATTCTGAGTTTTACTTCTCACAGAGTTAGGAGAACTTTTTCAGATTATTTTGCATGAAATTGTCATCTCGTTAGAACCAATTTTGCTTAATTCAACTTCAAAATAGATTTAATCTATTAGCAAATTTCCATTATTATACACAGGAAAAGCGGAATTACTGTGTCACCGAAAATGTCCACAGATCGGCAGGTTCCAAATAATATGACAAGCCATCAACCAATCAAATTGTGGCATAAAAGTACATTTAACATTTAATTTAGTAATCCCAAATGATTGAGCAGGCTACCCCAAATAGTTATGGTTGATCTTTGAACCTGGAGGAAGGACACAATTTGGTTGGAGTTTGTACCTACTCTCTGTTTTCCTCCCACAAACCAAATAAAATAGAACACAGTAAAAAACAACATAAAACTCAAAATAATAATATAAAATTCTCAATAATAAAATAAAGTAAAAATCACAGTAATTAAAAAAATATTTTTTTTGCAAACAAAATTGCTATACTCGCAAGTAATATTTACAAATGTAATTACTGTTTAAGTCTACAAAACTAATAAAGAGATATACGTGTGACTTTAGAAATGATACAACGATTTAGCAATTATCCACCGAGTAAACATACTTCTTGGCAGAAAACCTATCATTTATCTTCCCCTATTTTGACTACCATTTGTCACTTCAAATTATCTGCTCCTGTGCACATCTGAACACTTGGATTAAGGGGACTAAAAATCGTACAATTAAACAGTGCTTAGAATATGCAAATTTATGTCATCCGAATATATTATTTCAGCAATTTGCACTGATCTTTCAATCCTCACGATAAGTGTTAAGCAACACTACTGTCATAAATGGTTAACCAGTAAATCTGAAGCGCCTTGTAACATGACACATCATCAGGGAATAAAATGTCTATTTTTAACTACCACAGACTTAACTAAAGTGCCAGGAGCAGGATAATAGAGCTGAATCGGAACCTATGGGCTATTTTGATTTCCAACACACAAACAGTAATGAAATATATGCTCAATTCCAGACCAGTGACCTGTCGCTACCACTGTGCATCAATCTGATTTTTCTATCAAACAAGAAATAAGGAAAATCCGTCAATTTAAAGCCAAAATTTGGTAATATACTGTAGATCCAGAATTATCAAGCCTTGGAGAATTAGAGAGTGATAAAGTACCAACCAATCAGCTCCTAACTGCCATGTTAAAGACTGTAGGGTCTATTTAATAAGCCTTGGATGGAGATATGGGGCAGAAGTATTAACCTGGAGAAGGCATAAGGAAGTGATAAACCAGTGATATGTGCAAGGTGATAAAGGCACCAGCCAATCACCCCCTAACTGTTCATTTACATATTGGAGCTGATTGGCTGGTGCGTTTATCACCTTGCACATATCACTGGTTTATCACTTCCTTATGCCTTCTCCAGGTTAATACATCTGCCCCAAAGTCACTGGAGATAAAGTACCAGCCAATCGGCTCCTAACTGTCATTTTTCAAACACAGCATGTGACATGGCAGTTAGGAGCCAATTGGCTGGTACTTAATCTCCAGCGACTTTATCTCCATCCAAGGCTTAAGGTGGGTAAACACTATTAGATATATCTGCAGATCAATTCATCTGCAGATATATCTATGTACGGATCGGGCAGTGTGCTGTGCATACACACAGCCCGATCCGTCGGGGGACTGACGTCATGAACTGGGCGGGCGCTCGCGCCCGCCCAGTTCACCTGTCAATCACCGCCGGCCGCCGCAGCATGTGTACGGGCGGTCGGACGACCGCCCCGTACACACACAGCGACGCGACAATATATCGTTAGATATATTGGCTGTCGGCTGTGCTGCGCGGCCGACGCGATACGTCTGTGAACGACGGAGTTCACAGACGTATCGGCCGTACACACTGGCCGACGGTCCCGCGATGTATCGGCCGTTCAAGAGAACGGCCGATACATCGACCAGTGTGTACGGGCCTTTAGTAAATAGACCCTACAGTCTGTAACATGGCAGTTAGGAGCTGATTGGTTGGTACTTTATCACCGTGCTATTTATCACTCTCCAAGGCTTGATAAATGGGGGCCATAGTCTACAAAAATGCTGAGAATGGAGAACCAGCTAGCAAGATAGCTGATATTTCAATATCTCTATAAATTAATATTTATTCATTCATACGGTGTGTTTACAAAGAGCTAATATTACAATAGGTCTTGTCAGAGGCGTATTTACATCTCATGGTGCCCTACGTAAGACACCAATTTGTGGCCACCCTTCTTCAAACGATCCTCAGTGTGCCCCCACCAATTGTAGCAGACAAGTCTCTGCTCATTATGACGCCCCCAAGTCAGTGTATACTCCCCAATATGCCCCCCCGCCGATTATAGCAGACGGATGGTAGTTGTATTAGTGTATTTATTATTATTTATTACCAGTTATTTATATAGCGCACACATATTCCGCAGCGCATTACAGGCAACATTTGGCCGTTCACATCCATCCCTTCCTCAGTGGAGCTTACAATCTATTTTCCCTACCATATGTACACATTCATGCTAGGGTTAATTTTGTTGGGAGCCAATTAAATTACCAGTATATTTTTGGATTATGGAAGGAAACCGGAGCACCCGGAGGAAACCCACGCAAGCACGGAGAGAATATACAAACTCCACACAGTTAGGGCCGTGGTGGGAATTGAACTCATGACCTGAGTGCTGTGAGGCAGTAATGTTAACCATTTACAATCACACTGTAGGCACTGCGCATAGGTAGATACAGGAAACTGACACCTGGCAGCTATCTAGTCACTGACAGCTGCCTGGAGTATTCAGTCAGCCCACACTCGGACATTTTCAGCGTAAATCAAACTCCATGACTCCATGATTTGTCGGCGAGCCCCCTGGGACCCGATGGGCCCTAGCTGCTGCTCTGGTTGCCTAGAGGTAAATCCACTACTGCATGGTGGTGAGTTCATTAATTGTCAGACCTCGTATAATAGAGTCACACTAAAGGCACTGATATATAGTCAGTACAGTCACTGACTGAGGGATGTTGCAATAATGGATATGATAAGGGATGGGGGACCTGCTAATAAGGGAAGGGGGACGTGCTACAGCCAGTGGGGGGGGGGGGGGGGGATGCACTGATGTATAATGCAGGTACCCATACCTTATAATACTTATTATTACACCCAATGACATTAGTGTTGACTGCATTATATATGAGTGCACCCCCCCTTTACCTAGTAGGTCCCCCATCCATTATAATACCCATTATTACACCTCTCAGTCAGTGTGACTGTATTGATTATATATCAGTGCCCCACTGACTGTAACAGGCGTCTCCCATACACGGTAGTACTGAAAATACTGTAGAGTATAATTGATATATCACCAGTCAGTGTGTCTCCTCCCCAGCCATGACGGTAGCAGGCGGATGTTAGACACTGTACTTAAAATAACACTGTCCACCCCTCCAATCCCCCCAGGGGCGTTTTAAGAGTGGTAGGGACCCGCGTGCTGCCTCCATCGCCGGCCCCTCCTCTCCGGCAGCAAGTAGATTCTGGCATACTGCAAGAGTCTACTGCACATGCACAGGTCTCCAGGAACATGGCGCCTACGCCATGGCAGCCATTTTCCGATTGATTTATGCCGGCACTCGAGGGCCATTGTCTCGGGACTCTGGAATGGTAAGTATATTATATGGGTGCAGTGTGCGTGGTGTAGGCCCCCCTTGTACCCAGGAGCCCGTGTGCACTGCACACACTGCACCCATTATAGAAACGCCAATGCATCCCCCACTCCCACCTGGTTGGAATTCGAAGTAGTTGGATGTTATATAAAATTAAATAAACACTGTAATAGAGTACACTGGAAGACCTCATGTTTTTTTTTCTGTTGACATCCTGGGGATCCGAATGGTGGGTCAGCAGTCAATAGGTGTCGACCTTTTCACAGTGTCAACCTTTTCCCCATGTGGTCCATGCACATGTCGGCCAATAGTGGCTGACCTATTGACTATTGACCTTCTCCAGGTTGACCCATTGATCCATATTCCACTCCCAGCCTGCTGGGAGTATTCAGCTATCCCAGCTCTTGGACAATGTTGGTGGTCCGCCGGAAATGCCCTTTATACAGCCTTGTCGGAGGGCCCCCTGGGACCAATAGGGCTCTAAGCAGCCGCTTTGATTGCCTTGCGGTAAATTCCCCACTGGATCTAGTAGCGCAGGGCCACATTACAGATTGGAAATTATAGGCCATACTCCTGATCTGCACAAATTAGGAACAGTTCTGCAAAAACCACACCCATTTTTAGAAGCCACACCTATTTACCAAAGGCCCCAACCCTTTTCACAGGGACGTTTCGGTGACACCAGCCAACAGTATACAATGTATTAATTTTTCCAGCCTGATGTGTTGTATACAATGTATAAATAGATGCGCAGCTCAGTAGCATGGTGTTATTGGAAATTGTATTAAAACATAAAGGGTTCTTTCACAACTTTTATCATTTTATTGTGATTTGCAATGTTGTATTCAGCTCCCATCTCTCCATTTCACCCAGTAAATCTTCATTAAACCTAATTATTAGCATATAGTGCATAAAATTAAAACAGAATAGAGCTTAAACTTATTCTCTAGATTTTTTGTGCTGTCAAAAACAAAAATGCATTTTAAACTGCTGTTTTTATACTAAATTAATGCTATAAAATACCAACTTTTCTAAACAAAATTTGCCATAAATGAAAAACAAAGTGAATAAATGTAGATAATTACAACTCTTTTTTTTTTTAAACATACAGTTTGCTTCAAACGTGTTCTAAAAAATGCCAAATTCATTCATCCAAAGAAGAATTTTTATACTGTATAATTGTCTTGTGAACTAGATCACGGAAATGTGATCACATCTAGACGCAGACTTAGAAGCACACTAGCAACTGTCAGCAGATAAAGTGGTGTCTGCCACTGTTATGTTCAGTAAACCAGTGGTTCTGAAACTGTGTGCCGTGACACCCTGGGGTGCCTCGGGGCACTTGCAGGGGTGCATTGGATTTAGTGGTGTAGCCAGAACTTTATGGGCCCCGTAGCAACATTTTGAAGGGGCCCCCGCCCCAATGCTTCTAGAGAGACACTTCTCTGCAGCAGTTGTTAATTTTATGCCCTATAATAGTGCCCTAGTTCATTTTCTGACCCATAGTAGAGCCTTATTTAATGTTATGTCCCCTAGTAGTCAGAGCTGGCCCTAACCAATATGATGCCCTAGGCAAGATTTTGGCTGGTGCCCCCTGGCACCGCCGCTAGTTCTGCAGGAGATGCCTTGCATGAGTCAGCTGGCAGCTCTGCTAACGTCGGGCGCCTTTTGGTTATAAAAATGCATCTTATTTGCATTACTATGTGGCTAGGATGCACACGCAGCTTCTGCTGATTAAAATGATATGCAGCATGCCTATATTTTATGTGCAACTGTGGCTGTATCTGCATACGAAATGCTACATTACAGTGATTTCCAGGAATACACGCAACATAGCATTTCGTATGTAGATAGAGACACAGTCACACACAGAATATAGGCATGCCGCATATCATTTTAATCAGCAGAAGCTGCTGGTGCCCCTAAGCATACCAAATGCCCTAGGCATTTGCCTAGTTTGCCTATGCCTAAGGCCGGCACTGCTAGTAGTGCCCTAGTTTCTTTTATGAATCGCAGTAGTGCTTAAGTTCACCCTATGTCACATTTCAGAGCAGCCAGTACACATTATGCCACACAGTACCCTCAATTCATATTATGATATATAGTGCTCCCCGTTCATATTGTGCCTCATTACAGTAACCCGGTTCATATTATATAACATTAAAATGCCCTCCTGTATATAACACATGTAACTGTGACAGGGAAGGTGGCCCTTCTCAGCTCTGGGCCCCATAGCAGCGGCACTCCCTGCACCTATGGTAGCTATACCCTATAAATAACACATGTAACTGTGACAGGGAAGGTGGCCCCTCTCAGCTCTGGGCCCCAAAGCAGCTGCACTCCGTGCACCTATGGTAGCTTCACCCCTGTAAATAACACATGTAACTGTGACAGGGAAGGTGGCCCCTCTCATCTCTGGGCCCCATAGCAGCTGCACTCCCTGCACCTATGGTAGCTACACCCCTGTATATAACACATGTAACTGTGACAGGGAAGGGGGCCCCTCTCAGCTCTGGGTCCCATAGCAGCTGCCCTCCCTGCACCTATGGTAGCTACACCCTTGTATATAACACATGTAACTGTGACAGGGAAGGTGGCTCCTCTCAGCTCTGGGCCCCATAGCAGCTGCACTCCCTGCACCTATGGTAGCTACACCCTTGTATATAACACATGTAACTGTGACAGGGAAGGTGGCCCCTCTCAGCTCTGGGCCCCATAGCAGCGGCACTCCCTGCACCTATGATAGCTACAACCTGTATATAACACATGTAACTGTGACAGGGAAGGTGGCCCCTCTCAGCTCTGGGCCCCATAGCAGCTGCACTGCCTGCACCTATGGTAGCTACACCTTGTATATAACACATGTAACTGTGACAGGGAAGGTGGCCCCTCTCAGCTCTGGGCCCCATAGCAGCTGCACTCCCTGCACCTATGGTAGCTATAGGTGTGGTTCGTTTTATCGACAGTATCTAGGTCGACAATGTTTAGGTCGACCACTATAGGTCGACAGTCACTAGGTCGACATGGATGGAAGGTCAACAGGGTTTTTAGGTCGACATGTGCTAGGTCGACAGGTCTAAAGGTCGACATGAGGATTTTTATTTATTTTTTGTGTCGTTTTCTTCGTAGAGTGACCGGGATCCCAAATTAGTGCACCGCGTCCCCTCGCATGGCTCGCTTTGCTCGCCATGCTTCGGGCATGGTGCCTTCGCTCCGCTACCGCTTCGCTCTGCACACTTTACCGTTCCAATCGTAGTCCACGTGGATCGTTAAGTATGAAAAAATCCCCCCCAAAAAAATGTGAAAAACTCATGTCGACCTTTAGACCTGTCGACCTAGCACATGTCGACCTAGAAACCCTGTCAACCTTCCATCCATGTCGACCTATAGTGGTCGACCTAAACATTGTCGACCTAGACACTGTCGATCTTCAGACCGGATCCCGGTAGCTATACCCTGTATATAACACATGTAACTGTGACAGGGAAGGTGGCCCCTCTCAGCTCTGGGCCCCATAGCAGCTGCACTACCTGCACCTATGGTAGCTACACCCTGTATATAACACATGTAACTGTGACAGGGAAGGTGGCCCCTCTCAGCTCTGGGCCCCATAGCAGCTGCACTCCCTGCACCTATGGTAGCTACAACCTGTATATAACATATGTAACTGTGACAGGGAAGGTGGCCCCTCTCAGCTCTGGCCCCATAGCAGCTGCACTCCCTGCACCTATGGTAGCTACACCATGTAAATAACACATGTAACTGTGACAGGGAAGGTGGCCCCTCTCAGCTCTGGGCCCCATAGCAGCTGCACTCCCTGCACCTATGGTAGCTATACCCTGTATATAACACATGTAACTGTGACAGGGAAGGTGGCCCCTCTCAGCTCTGGGCCCCATAGCAGCTGCACTCCCTGCACCTTTGGTAGCTACACCCTGTATATAACACATGTAACTGTGACAGGGAAGGTGGCCCCTCTCAGCTCTGGGCCCCATAGCAGCTGCACTCCCTGCACCTATGGTAGCTACACCTTGTATATAACACATGTAACTGTGACAGGGAAGGTGGCCCCTCTCAGCTCTGGGCCCCATAGCAGCTGCACTCCCTGCACCTATGGTAGCTACACCCTTGCTTGGATTGGTAGTTCAGCACCTATTCAAATAATTTATGATCAATGTACAAGGTAAAACCAGAGCTGGTAGCTGTCAATTATAAAACATGTAGACAACAGAAGCACATCCTGTCTCTTACCACACAATTGAACATAAGGATGACATATAAACACAGTTTCTACATTTCTCAACAAGAAACTTTTGGCCTATGGGTGCCATGAATATCCTTATACTCTAGGGCGCTGTGATTCAAAAAAAGTTTGGGAACCACTTCAGTAAACCAATAGAAACATCAGCACAGTAAAACAAAAAGGGGGGAGATTTATCAAATCTTGGAGAGAAATAAAGTGGACAGAGGTAAAGTACCAACCAATCAGTTTTTAACTTTCTAGCTCAGCCTGTAAAATTACATGAGCTGATTGCTTGGTACTTTATCTCTCTCTCCACTTTATCTCTCTGCAAGATTTGATACATCTCCCCACAAATCTCTTTTGCAATGAATCTAAAAATAATACCGCTTTCAGATCGCAAATGCCGGATCCCACCCGGTAAGAGAAACGTGTCCTTACCGGGTGGGATCCGGCATTTGCTCTCCTTTGCTGGTTTTCTGACTCGGCAATATACCGGGTCAGTTGCCACAGCATCGATGCTGCTCCCATTCACACTGCACCTGACCCGGTATTCAACCCGGGTATAATCCTTCTTTTATACCGGGTTGAATTACCGGGTCAGACGACCCGCTAATTCTCGGAAAGTGCTTTCACATCGCACACTGACCCGTGTCAACACGGCAATATGCCGTGCCGATACCGGGTTATTTCTGCGATGTGCAAGGGGTATAAGACACTCCAAAAAGAGACCAGCTTCTAGGTAATGTGGTTTACCTGGCTGAGAGTGTTCCACCCATTGGGGTTTTGTATTGCAAGTCAGTCAATCTTTGCCTTGTTCACTCTTGCTGTTGAGCAGCTCGTTATGAGACAAAAATTCAGTTTTACTCATATCTAAAATTATGCTGTGACGTTAGAATGGTTTAACATGTGTAATTTGAAATTTATATAAAAAAATGAAAACGTCTTAGCATAATGATCATTGCTTTATTCTCTGCATAGTTATCTTTAGCCCAGATGGTATAAACTCTTATAGGATTTAAAGAGACTTTAACAGATTGTCAACAGAAAAGGGTTTTAATGCCTTTAATGTCACATTAACATTAAGGTACAAAATTGTCGCTGATGGGCAGCGATGTGTACGTATATTTATTTTCACACAGTTTGCGTGATATAAATCACATCAGATTACGTCAGATCTTTTTCCACACTTAACATGACTTTGAAAGCAACAAAATTCAATTGAAAAGCCAATAGCCTGAGCTAATGATTTGTGGGAGCATCTTTTGTTTTAATTTAAGCAGTGAATCTTTTTGAATACGTCTCTACCAACTTGACTGTGCAATCCTATGCTACTCATCCTTGCAAAAAACATTCAAGGTCCATTCTTTTCTGAGGCTAACATTCAAGGTCCATTCAATTGTGAGGGCAACATTCAAGGTCCATCCACTTGTGAGGGCAACATTCAAGGTCTGTCAAACTGTGAGGGAAAAATTCAAGGTCTATCCAATTGTGAGGGGATCTCCAGTGCACAGCCTCCTAAAGTCATTCCACGGGTTTCCAACAGGATTGAGGTCTGGGCTCTCACTGGGCCACTGCAAGAATTTGATCTTCCTTTTCTGATCCTGTTCTTTGGTTGACCCGAATGTGAACTTTGATTGTTATCATGTTAGGTTAAATTCCTCTTAATTTTCCTCTTCCTTATAGAAGTCAGTAGGTTATGACAAAATATTTTGGTTTTCAGGAGCTATCCATAATCTCCTCTATAACGATTAGAGCCAGCTGAAACCAAACTGCTCCAAAGTGGGAAGATGCCACCACAATGCGTCAGAGACTGATCTGATCAAATTGAACTATTTATTATTAATGGGCCATCACCCTGAATAGAGATGTTGCCATTTAAAAATGCTTTCCAGAATGTTGTCAATGAGCTTTTCATAAGCTAAGAGGTATGGCCAAGCCAGCGTAAGGGGGATATTTAATTAAGGGAGGCAAAGGGTGCAAAATTGCCATTGCCGCAGCTTTAAGTGGCAGCAACAGCAGCTCCACTCGCATCCCTTCGCCTGGTCAATTCGACCACGATTCACTCAAAAGTGCCCTATGGGTAGTGAACACTTTTGCGTGGGATCCCGCTGCCATAAAGCACACCGGTTGCCGCACATATTCGTTCCCTCGGTTGAATTCCCACTAAATGAGTTCAAACTTGATAGGACTTAAATGGCGACATTGTGTAATATTGTGTAAAAATTTTTTTTCCATTAGAACAATAAATTTGAATTTCGAAATTGAGCACATTAATGATTGCTAACAAGAAATGACAATACTGCAGTATCAAAATGGAAAGAATTTAACGGAACAGCGGGGTGTTACAGATACTGTATATTTTACTGGTCACTGTACAGTTGATTGATGTTAAAATCAAGCACAAAATGCTTGTATCTATGGGGGGGGGGGGGTTCAAGCAGTATAAAGAGTGGAAAAGTGAACCATTTGGAGAAGTTACCCATAGCAACCAACTTATCCACTTCACTGTTTTTCACTGCTTGTTACATCACCCCCTATAACCCTTCAATGCCTAGTATACCATTTATATACTCTATACAATATTCCATGCTCATGCCCAGTATACATTGTTAAGGTTTCGGTATGACATCTGGCAGTCAGGATGCCTTCGGTCACATAATTGTCAGCAGCATCCCGACATTGAAGATTTCGAAATTGGAGGTGGTAAGTAACTTTATCCTCCCCCGTCCCATACCCTAACCCTCAGGGTGTGGTGGCTAGGGCTAACCACAGCCCCCCCCCACCACCACCACCACCATAGTGCCCCGAGCCGGCCCTAACCAATATGAAGCCCTAGGCAAGATTTTGGCTGGTGCCCCCTAGCACCGCCGCTAGTTCTGCAGGAGATGCCTGGCATGAGTCAGCTGGCAGCTCTGCTAACGTCGGGCGCCTTTTCTTTATGAAAATGCATCTTATTTGCATTACTATGTGGCTAGGATGCACATTCAGCTTCTGCTGATTAAAATGATATGCAGCATGCCTATATTCTGTGTGCGACTGCGGCTGTATATGCATACGAAATGCTACATTACAGTGATTTCCAGGAATACACGCAACATAGCATTTCGTATGCAGATACAGCCACAGTCACACACAGAATATAGGCATGCCGCATATCATTTTAATCAGCAGAAGCGGCTGGTGCCACTATGCATACCAAATGCCCTAGGCATTTGCCTAGTTTGCCTATGCCTAAGGCCGGCTCTGATAGTGCCTAACCCTAATACCTCCCCCGCCCCAAGAGGCCCTAACTCAAAGGCAAACCCGATACTTACCGAGGGGATGACGGCTGTCAGTGTTCCGGCTCCGGTCTGCTGAGTGGTGTTGGGGTTCTGGCGCCGGGATGCTGAACGCATTTTATTGTTAACACTTTCTTATTGCAGCTAATAAACCCTTTATAAATGCGTCTTTATGACCGATTATTTCATAATTCATACTGCACACAAGACTCTTGTTAGAAAAAACGCTTCCGATCATTCTGTACAGGATGAAAGATGTTGGTATTGTATAGTTTTTAATAATAGAAAATGCTTTTTTTCCTGCTCTTTTTGAATAGTAATAAATGTTATGTGGAAATCATGTTTTTTTTTTAAATCATAATTGTGTGTATTTTATTATCAGTAAGTTAATTGAAAATACAAATCTAATAAAGAACTTTAAATCCTATAATCCCCTTTCTATTGCATTCAATATCGACTGTAGGCATATCACTTTCATTGAAAACTTTTATTTGGTTGATGAAAGTTTGAAAAACTGAACCTGGGAACCCGGTTTAATTTTATATAATAGTTCATCACATTGAAATTATATCAAACAGGTTTACGTGAGATTCACAAATTATTTATGCAGTGTACTGTATCTGCCTATCTATCTTTGATGTCATTGTGAACGGAATAATTGCTAATTTAGTGTTCAACAGAAATAATAATGTTACATTTAAATCTGTGTGTGAGGAGAAGGCGTTAACTGCCGAGCGTTACCATAGCGATGAATTTCATTAAGGATCAAAAGAAGTCTTTTAATAGTTCTTCAATTTCACACATTAACATAGGATTTAAAGTGTTATGAAAAGGACGACATCACACATGAAGAGCACAGAATGGGGAGTTTATACAGAACCTCTTTTTTATTTTGATAGATGTCATAAAATTTCCCAAGCAACTAGAAGATCATTCTTAAATCACAAAGAACACTGAGTAGTGTAAAAACATAACAGAATCCAAGGGGTTGCTGGTAGGAAAAAGTCTACAGATACAAGACCACAATTGTTACTGTTACCCAAAGGAGATTTGCGCCCTGGTCCTTATACATAATCACCTTGCCCTTACCAGAACGATAAACTCACTAATGGAATATTTTCTTGTTACCGTTTAAATGTTACCTGAACTCAATAACTATACAGGGTGATTCAAAAGTCGCAGCACACCCATTTGTTTCAAAGACTGTGCAGAAAATGGGAAAACTGAATACTCCAGTAAGGTATGGGTGAGGTGGGCTCTCTTTTAGGGTATGTACCGAACATGGGCACCATCATGAAATTGGCCATCTTGAAACTAAGTCATTTTTTTTTTCAAATGGAAAGGGGGTCGTGTAACATGTCAAACAACATCAGAATTTGCTGACAAAATGTATTGCTGCAAACAGATTTGAAATAGCAGTTATGGTTCAAAAGTTACAACACTTTTTTGTTGCAGGTAACTGAAGACGGCTTTGACAAAAGAGCCACGCCCCCATTTTCCGCCCGGGGCGCCGAAGGGTCTAGAACCGGCCCTGGGTATAACCATTTGCCGTCCAGGACAATTGGCTTACAACATAACCCAAATGCAAGGTTAGCACACTCACTAAGCTTAAAACTTAACAAAGTACCGTTCTTTACCACTACACCACAGGTTCTCAAACACGGTTCTCAAGGCACCCCAGTGGTCCAGGTTTTAAGTTTATC
The DNA here is from genome assembly GCF_028390025.1 of Pseudophryne corroboree. Classification (NCBI taxonomy): domain Eukaryota; kingdom Metazoa; phylum Chordata; class Amphibia; order Anura; family Myobatrachidae; genus Pseudophryne; species Pseudophryne corroboree. The sequence continues at coordinate 52,804,340 of NC_086448.1, forward strand.
CATGTTTGGTCACAGGTGACTTAATTAGCAACTCATTCAATTTGATTTAACCATCTGTGCTGAGCCATGGATAGACCTAAAACTTGGACCGTTGGGGGTGCCTTGAGGACCGCGTTTGAGAACCTCTGCCCTGCACACACACACTAGCAGACCACACACAAAAACGGGTGGGAGGATGGGAAAACTGGAACAAAGAAGCAGATATTCTGCCTCACACCACTATTAACTACAGAACTCCTCCCCACTTCACTACTATTGGCTGTTAAAAATTAAGCTGACTGTCTTAAAGTGGAAACTACCAGCACATTATTAAAAGGGAAACAGTGAAATACCTCGTGGTTTAATGCCCCTCATGCTTATACTGTCAGCATTTGGTGAAACGTAGCTTCTTAGTCTGAATACAGTGCAATTATATCTTTAATAAGAGGTTATTGTTATTATACAAGATTAGGTTATTATGCTAATGCAAGTATCCTTCCACCTTCACGCGGATGGCCTGCCCTCTTTCCATCCTCATCCGCAGCTGTCATTACAAGTATCAGTTCTTACACCAGTGGTTCCCAAACTTTTTTTAATCATGGCGTCCTAGAGTATCAGAATTTTTTCGTGGCACCCCTAGGCCAAAAGTTTCTTTGAGAATTTTAGAAAACAATAATTAAATGATGTTTGTGTCATCCTTAGTTTCTTTAGTGTGTTGCTGGACAATATTTGTTTCTGTTTATCCTCAGATTTTATAATTGGCAGCCACAAGGACTGGTTTTGTCTATTACTTTGACCAAAAAATAGTTTGAATTGGTCCTGGACCACTAATCCAAGGCACCCCTGCTAGTGTCCTAAGGCACCCCAGGGTGCCTAGGCACACAGTTTGGGAACCACTGTCTTACACCCACTCTTGGACACCCAGGGGTTAGGCAGTGGGGAGGAGATGATGGTATACAGTAAGAGAGGAAAGGAAAGTGCACAAGTGAAGAGGGTCCTGCTCGTGAGAACTTACATTCTAAAGAGACGGAAGTTTAAACACAGGGCATTTAGTAATGTCATTTTTTTTTGAAGATGTAGCATTAGACAAATGCTGTGGGGTAAATGTAATAACCTGCAAGTTGAAGACATCAGTGAGATCCTGGAGAGTCTGGTCGATGTTTTAAAGTGCCAATCATCTAAAAGACAGAACCAGGTTGATTTTGCCTTTTAAATGAATGACCATTTAAACATTGGGCAGACTCGCTGGAAACTTGCCGATACCTACAATTCGCAGGCTATTATATTTACCCCTGTGCATTGGTTATTAAACCGACCTTTCATGGAGCTGCCACTGTTAGAGGAAAAGCTGCACTGTAAGAAGAAAAGCTGCCACTGTTAGAGGAAAAGCTGCACTGTAAGAAGAAAAGCTGCCACTGTCAGATGAAAAGCAATACTAATGGAAGCAACAGTTTAAGTGTTATGGCTACTGCTGCAAGAGCTCTGAGACTAAGAGGCTGATTCGGAAGCAGTCATGTCTGTGTCTTCGTCCTTTGGCGGTCGTTCATCTGTGACTTATGCAAACTCTGCTATAAAGTCCTACCATGGTACATCCATGCATCCAAATGTACAAGGACTGAGATGCCCACTTTCATCTTTAGATGCTGAAATGCTGATTGGTGTGTCTTTAGATGCCACCACCGGTTGCTCTACTGAAATATGCACGTGCCTAGGGGCGGCATCAGACTGGTAAGGGCCAGGTGATACTTTTTTTTTCGTCACTCCGACTTATTTCTTTATAATTTATTAAGCAAATGACGGGGATGGGACAATGGGCAGCAAATTGTGGTTAAGGAATTAGTAGTAGGGTGAGGTGGTGAGGCTGGGGCTGCTTTGGTGGTCTTGAGGCATTCGGACCGGCCCCCAAAATGCAGGGGGCAATGACGTGAATGGGGGGGGGGGGTTATGGCAGCCAATAATGTGCCTTGGGACGGCCTGACCTCTAAATCCGCCCCTCCCCTTGCTACAGTACACCTGTGTTTTTGCCACTTTAACCTTAGAGGATAGATGCATCAAGCCGTAAAAAGTAGACCATTGAAGAAGTTGCCTGTAGCAACCAATAAGCTTTGAGGTAGCATTTATTAAGTACATTCTAAAAACTGGCTGCAGCACAGTCCAGAATTAGAACAGGGGAGCCACACCAACTGCCAGTGAGTCTGGACCAGAGGTTAAAGTGAGTCGGAACGGGGTGGAACTGCGTTCTGTCAGTTCAATGTGGAGCTGGAACGCAGTTCCGCCTCCTCCGTCTCACCTAACCCAGGGAGATGCCTGTTACCAGCGGGTGCCCGGCACCTTCCTCTTACCGGCAGCAGGTGCAGAAGCTGACTGCTGAGCTCCGGCTCCCGAGTCCCGCAGAGTGCACTATGGGAGAGACGTGATGGGGGCATATCTACTGGGGTGCAAAACTACTGGGGGCATATCTACTGGGGGCAAACCACCTGGGGCATATCTACTGGGGTGCAAAACTACTGGGGGTATATATACACTTGGGTGCAAACCAACTGGGGGCATATCTATTGGGATGCAAAACTACTGGGGGCATATCTACTGGTGGCATAACTACAGGGGGCATATCGTCTGGTGGCATATCTACTGGGGACATAACTACTGGTGGCATAACTACGGGGGCATTACTACTGAGGGCAATACTACACGGGGGCATTGCATAAGGGGCACTTAATAAGGGGCATCACTCCTGGGGACATAAGGGGCGCTATTACTGGGGGCACTGTATAAGGGGCACCAATACTATGGGCTCTACATAAGGGGCACTACCACTGTGGGCACTACCACTACAGTGGACATTGCATAAGAGGCACTGCTACTTAGGGCATTGTATAAGGGGCACTACTACTGTGGGCATTATGTGTATTTGGGGTGCTACTACTGTGGGCTTTGTGTATAAGGGGCACTAATGTGTGTCATAACATGAATAAGGGACGATATTATGTGGTGTAATGTGAATAAGATTGTGCAACTGTGCGGCGTAATTTGAATTGGGGATACTATTGGGTGACCATGCCCCTTTTGCGGCTCACGCAATCCCTTTATTACACAAGCATGGGGAGTGAGTTCTACCACCTCTCTAGGACCACTTTAAGCACTTGTCTGGACAGCCATGTCTGGCAGTGTTTGGAGCAGCAGTTGGTGGGGCTTCCCTATTTGAATCCTGGACTGCGCTGCCCCCCCCCACCTCCGCAACTGCCACTGGCAAGGAAGTCCAGGAACAGAGCATTTTGCACGGGTCATGTTGGAGGGTATGTACAGGAATCTGTACAGTCTGTACATCTGTATACTCACAATTGGATGTGGCCAACCCCTACATTCTTCTTCCTAGGTACCGGGGTCTTATGGCACTCCTGGTGAGGAACACAACTTTGGAATAATTGATAAGACAAAAATATGCTGCACACCCCCTCTGTATATACAAATATACAGTCTGATGCCATTCATACCATCACTGTTATAATCCCATAAGAAAAGCTGCAAGACTACATAATGACTACGTGTAAAATCCCAAGATTGTGCATATCAGGAGTTCTAGCTGTAGGCAAAGAAATTCTCAGCAAATTAAAAAGAATAAAATAAAACTGTAGGCATAATATGTGCTTGCTTATAATTCATTACAAAGCTTGGTTACATTGTTATGTTAGTACATTCGGCCTTCCCAAAAGAACCCATTAGAAGTGATAGAAGTTACTAGATGAATATGCTGCCTGCAATCTCTACAGGTACGCCATATTTATGTGATTAAGGAGGAAATGTATCAAACCTTCTAAAAAGTGGGGAAGTGGATGAGTGGAGAAGTTGCCCATAGCAACCAATCAGCTTCTACCGATCATTTTATAGAATGTACTTGATAAATGCTAGCTAGCATCTGACTGGTTGCTATGGGCAACTTCTACACTTGGCATCTTCTCCACTCTTTAGAAGGTTTGATACATTTCCCCCTATTGGTCTGATTTTGAGTCCCGCTAGTAGGCGCAAGTAGCAGTGTCTAGCGGCAGTCGCCCGTCTGCCAGTTTGTGCAAATGCGGCTTCAAGTGGCTTCCCTTGTGTGCATCCATGTGTCCGAATGTGCAAGGTTTAAAAAGCTCACTGTTACCGTCCGTGCTTGGTGTAATACTGATTTGGTGCGACTTTATACATCACCATCACAGTTCCTGACCTCCTATGCCTTCAGATGTGCGTCTATCAACTGACATGCCTGTAACACTCCCATAATATGCCCATTGAATGGACAGACACGTCTCAGCCACCGCACAGAAGCTCCCATCACTGTTTTGCCCCACTTCTGGTACCATCTGATCACAACAGCACCTCTGTGCGTACACTTTGTGTAACTCTTCATGCGGCAGAAATGCTGGCCGGTGACTAGGGAGAAGTCATCACCTCCACTTGTCCTGTTTAATAAGAGTGATGAGATCTCTCACCCTAAGGGCTCTATTTACTAAGCCTTGGATGGAGATAAAGTACCAGCCGATGAGCTCCTAACTGTCATTTTCAAACCCAGCATTTGACGTGGTAGTTAGGAGCTCATTGGCTGGTACTTTATCTCCATGCACTTTATCTCCATCCAAGGCTTAGTAAATAGACCCCTTAATGTGAAATATATTTTCTTATTGGCCAAGAATATTGTACCTATAGATAATAATAAGATTTTACTTACCGATAAATCTATTTCTCATAGTCCGTAGTGGATGCTGGGAACTCCGTAAGGACCATGGGGAATAGCGGCTCCGCAGGAGACTGGGCACATCTAAAGAAAGCTTTAGGACTAGCTGGTGTGCACTGGCTCCTCCCCCTATGACCCTCCTCCAAGCCTCAGTTAGGATACTGTGCCCGGACGAGCGTACATAATAAGGAAGGATATTGAATCCCGGGTAAGACTCATACCAGCCACACCAATCACACCGTACAACTTGTGATCTGAACCCAGTTAACAGTATGATAACAACGAAGGAGCCTCTGAAAAGATGGCTCACAACAACAATAACCCGATTTTGTTAACAATAACTATGTACAAGTATTGCAGACAATCCGCACTTGGGATGGGCGCCCAGCATCCACTACGGACTACGAGAAATAGATTTATCGGTAAGTAAAATCTTATTTTCTCTGACGTCCTAGTGGATGCTGGGAACTCCGTAAGGACCATGGGGATTATACCAAAGCTCCCAAACGGGCGGGAGAGTGCGGATGACTCTGCAGCACCGAATGAGAGAACTCCAGGTCCTCCTCAGCCAGGGTATCAAATTTGTAGAATTTAGCAAACGTGTTTGCCCCTGACCAAGTAGCTGCTCGGCAAAGTTGTAAAGCCGAGACCCCTCGGGCAGCCGCCCAAGATGAGCCCACTTTCCTTGTGGAATGGGCTTTTACAGATTTTGGCTGTGGCAGGCCTGCCACAGAATGTGCAAGCTGAATTGTACTACAAATCCAACGAGCAATAGTCTGCTTTAGAAGCAGGAGCACCCAGCTTGTTGGGTGCATACAGGATAAACAGCGAGTCAGACTTTCTGACTCCAGCCGTCCTGGAAACATATATTTTCAGGGCCCTGACCACGTCAAGTAACTTGGAGTCCTCCAAGTCCCTAGTAGCCGCAGGCACCACAATAGGTTGGTTCATGTGAAAAGCAGAAACCACCTTAGGGAGAAATTGAGGACGAGTCCTCAATTCTGCCCTGTCAGAATGAAACATTAAGTAAGGGCTTGTATATGATAAAAGCCGCCAATTCTGACACAAGCCTGGTTGAAACCAGGGCTAACCGCATCGTCACCTTCCATGTGAGATATTTTAAGTCCATAGTGGTGAGTGGTTCAAACCAATGTGACTTAAGGAACCTCAAAACAACATTGAGATCCCAAGGTGCCACTGGAGGCACAAAAGGAGGTTGTATATGCAGTACCCCTTTTACAAATGTCTGAACTTCAGGTACTGAAGCCAGTTCTTTCTGGAAGAAAATCGACAGGGCCGAAATTTGAACCTTAATGGACCCTAATTTTAGGCCCATAGACAGTCCTGTCTGCAGGAAATGGAGGAAACGACCTAGTTGAAATTCCTCTGTAGGGGCCTTCTTGGCCTCACACCACGCAACATATTTTTGCCAAATGCGGTGATAATGTTTTGCGGTTACATCCTTCCTGGCTTTGACCAGGGTAGGGATGACTTCATCTGGAATGCCTTTTTCCTTCAGGATCCGGCGTTCAACCGCCATGCCGTCAAACGCAGCCGCGGTAAGTCTTGGAACAGACAAGGCCCCTGCTGGAGCAGGTCCTTTCTTAGAGGTAGAGGCCACGGGTCTTCCGTGAGCATCTCTTGAAGTTCCGGGTACCATGTCCTTCTTGGCCAATCCGGAACCACGAGTATCGTTCTTACTCCTTTCCTTCTTATGATTCTCAGTACTTTTGGTATGAGAGGCAGAGGAGGGAACACATACCCTGACTGGTACACCCACGGTGTCACCAGAGCGTCCACCGCTATTGCCTGAGGGTCCCTTGACCTTGCGCAATATCCGTCCATTTTCTTGTTAAGACGGGACGCCATCATGTCCACCTTTGGTTTTTCCCAACGGTTTACAATCAGTTGGAAGACTTCTGGGTGAAGTCCCCACTCCCCCGGGTGGAGGTCATGCTGAGGAAGTCTGCTTCCCAGTTGTCCACTCCCTGAATGAACACTGCTGACAGTGCTATCACATGATTTTCCGCCCAGCAGAGAATCCTTGCAGCTTCTGCCATTGCCCTCCTGCTTCTTGTGCCGCCCTGTCTGTTTACGTGGGCGACAGCCGTGATGTTGTCCGACTGGATCAATACCGGTTGACCCTGAAGCAGAGGCTTTTCTTGACTTAGGGCATTGTAAATGGCCCTTAGTTCCAGGATATTTTTGTCTCCAGGCTTGACCATAAGCCCTGGATATTCCTTTCCTGTGTGACTGCTCCCCAGCCTCGCAGGCTGGCATCCGTGGTCACCAGGACCCAGTCCTGAATGCCGAATCTGCGGCCCTCTAGAAGATGAGCACTCTGCAACCACCACAGGAGGGACACCCTTGTCCTTGGTGACAGGGTTATCCGCTGATGCATCTGAAGATGCGACCCGGACCATTTGTCCAGTAGGTTCCACTGGAAAGTTCTTGTGTGGAATCTGCCGAATGGGATTGCTTCGTAGGAAGCCACCATTTTTACCCAGAACCCTTGTGCATTGATGCACTGAGACTTGGTTCGGTTTTAGGAGGTTCCTGACTAGCTCGGATAACTCCCTGGCTTTCTCCTCCGGGAGAAACACCTTCTTTCTGGACTGTGTCCAGGATCATCCCTAGGAACAGAAGACAAGTCGTCGGAACCAGCTGCGATTTTGGAATATTGAGAATCCACTCGTGCTGCCGCAACACTACCTGAGATAGTGCTACACCGACCTCCAACTGTTCTCTGGATCTTACCCTTATCAGGGAATCGTCCAAGTAAAGGATAACTAAAATTCCCTTCCTTCGAAGGAATATCATCATTTCGGTCATTACTTCAGTAAAGACCCGGGGTGCCGTGGACCATCCCTACGGCAGCGTCTGAACTGATAGTGACAGTTCTGTACCATTACCTGAGATACCTTTGGTGAGAAGGGTAAATTTTGACATGAAGGTAAGCATCCTTGATGTCCCGAGACATCATGTAGTCCCCTTCTTCCAGGTTTGCAATCACTGCTCTGAGTGACTCAATTTTGAATTTGAACCTCTGTATGTAAGTGTTCAAAGATTTTAGATTTTAAAATCGGTCTCACCGAGCCGTCTGGCTTCGGTACCACAATAGTGTGGAATAATACCCCGTTCCCTGTTGCAGGAGGGGTACCTTTATTATCACCTGCTGGGAATACAGCTTGTGAATGGCTTCCAAAACTGCCTCCCTGTCAGCGGGAGACGTCGGTAAAACAGACTTTTGGAAACGGCGAGGGGAATACGTCTCGAATTCCAATTTGTACCCCTGAAATATTACCTGAAGGATCCAGGGGTCTACTTGCGAGTGAGCCCACTGCGCACTGAAATTCACTGAGAACGGGCCCCCACCGTGCCTGAACTTGTAAAGCCCTAGCGTCATACTGAGGGCTTCGTCGGGCACAGAAATCTAACTGGGGCTTGGAGGAGGGTCATAGGGGGAGGAGCCAGTGCACACCAGCTAGTCCTAAAGCTTTCTTTAGATGTGCCCAGTCTCCTGCGGAGCCGCTATTCCCCATGGTCCTTACGGAGTTCCCAGCATCCACTAGGACGTCAGAGGAAAATAAATAAATAAATCCCATGGTGTATTTAATCTGCAAGTGTAAGTTAAGGAGGATACTGTAGAAGTTCCATTGAAGAGATTCTTGTAGCTTATCACCTTGGTTGGGTACAATATTTAGTTGTAGCCTATTTTGTGGGTTTTGTAAGTTTGGTTATTGTCTTTATTAGTGTCGGCTTCTACTTACGTTTGGTAGGGGGTCTGCCGCTACCCCATGCCCGGAGAGGAGACAGCCGGTCCCTGGGTATTAGCACATATGTAATGGATCTGGCAGGTGCCGGGACCCCCCCTGGCTTCTGTGGGCTGCACCGATTGTAGCCCATAGAAGCCGGATTGGGCTGCACGAAAAGGCAGAGAGTGGCTTCCTATAGGAAGCCAGCTCTCTGCTTATCGCAGCCCGGTCTGGCAGTCCTGGGGTTAGGAAACAACTCCCAATGGGATTGCTTTGTGTGTCTGTGAATGACAGGTAGGACCAGGACCACATTAAGGCAGTTGGGGCCCCAGGGGCAATGAGGTTGTGGGGGCCCCCACTAGTAAAAGTAATGTCAAACCCTGAGCACTCCTCATGTATCGTCAGACACACACACTCGTCCTCCTCCCTACCCCGCAGAGACACTACCTGCTGGTCGCTGCAGCAAGGACAGGGGAACTGGCATGGCACGCCGCAGCAGCAGACGCTGCCAACTCAGGGTCAGCGTCTTGCAGGATGTTACTTCCCTATCCCGCAAGACTGACCATAGACGGAGTAGCTCCTCAGTGGCCGCTATTAATGAACAGCTGAGCCGCTGGGGACTACTGCGCTTGACACAACACTGTGTGGGGGCCCCAGGACGAACGCCCCTGTCACCCCTGTCTTAATCTGGCCCTGGGAAGAACTTCCAATAGGAAGTTACTGCCAGTCACAGTGAAGCCAGTGCAGTCACTGACTGAATCTGGCTTCACAGACTCTGTGCGTAAGTGGCAGATTTTACCTGGGGGGCTGAAGTCCTGCAGTCCATGGGTAAAATCAACCATTGGTTCTTTATTAAATGTATGTATCTCTCACACAGATACTGAGAAAGTCATTATTTAGGATCACATAAACAGGTGATAATTATATACCTGTACTGCATTTTAACATTTTGTAAATGAATAAGAAGTGTGAGAACCTTGTCAATTGGTTAATGAGCATTAAAAGGTACAAAATATTATGCCAACTTAAGGTTTAAAATTGGGGCATGATTTTGCAGAGACTCCTAAGGCTGCATTTCTTAGGACAAATAGCATTTTACGTGACAGAGACATAAATTGTATAGTACTTGCCGTTTTTAGAAATGAAAGCGTGTGGTTATTTCCCTGTAATCCAGTATATTCCTTTAAAGATGTTGTACAGTATCTCTCAAAATGTACAAGTCACTCTGAAAATCTGTACAGCTATAATGGCTGATTCTTTGTCCGATCAATTTCTTTGTTACTGTAGCCTTTGACTGTCCAGTCGAAACACTGTTAAAATATCTCTCTCTAAAATTGATGTATGAAAGCACAGATCCTTCTGATCATTTCCCATGTATCCTGATTCCTCCACAGAGTGCAGCATTTCTCTGAGGTTTCCGATGGTCCGGAGTATAATGTACTTGCTGCTTATTATAATAATCCATCTTCTGGTTATGGCGGTGAGGTCATTTGTTATATACGGTAACAAATGTTCTAAATGTAATTATTTATTTATTTATTTATTAACAGTTTCTTATATAGCGCAGCAAATTCCGTTGCGCTTTACAATTTGAAATAACAATAACAAACTGGGTGATAACAGTCATAGAGGTAGGAAGGCCCTGCTCGCAAGCTTACAATCTATAGGGAAATAGCACCTTTCCTTGTGTACATATGCCTATCTATTGCATAGAATGAGAAGACATGTGAGGATATGTGTGGACTGTACAGAGTGGATGCAATTTGATAGGAAGGTTTATGAAAGTTATGTGAGCGGTTCTGGAATTTGATACGCTTGCCTAAAGAGGTGAGTTTTCAGGGAACACTTGAAGGTTTGGAGACTAGAGGAGAGTCTTATTGTGCGTGGTAGGGCATTCCACAGAGTGGGTGCAGCCCGATGAAAGTCCTGCAGTCGTGAGTGGGAGCGAGTAATGAGTGTGGATGAGAGACGCAGGTCTTGTGAAGAGCGAAGAGGTCGGGTTGGGAGATATTTTGTGATAAGCGAAGTGATGTACGTTGGTGTAGTTTGGTTAATGGCCTTGTGTGTGAGTAAAAGTATTTTATATTGAATGCGGTAGAGTACAGGTAACCAATGGAGGGACTGACAGAGAGGATCTGCAGACGATGAACGTCTAGCGAGGAAGATAAGCCTCGCCGCTGCATTCAGAATGGATTGTAGTGGTGAGAGTCTCGTTTTGGGAAGACCAGTTAGGAGACTTTTGCAATAATCAATGCGGGAAATAATGAGAGCGTGGATTAGAGTTTTAGCAGTGTCTTGTGTAAGGTATGGTCGTATTTTGGATATATTTTTTAGATGCATGTAACATGATCTTGAGACAGATTGAATGTGGGGAACAAAGGACAGATCAGAGTCAAGGATGACACCTAGGCAGCGAGCTTGTGGGGTAGGGTAGATAGTAGAGTTTTCAACAGTGATAGAGATATCAGGTTGGTACCTACTATTGGCTGGTGGAAATATAATTAACTCTGTCTTTGAAATATTAAGTTTGAGGTGGCGAGATGTCATCCAGGATGAGATGGCAGAAAGGCATTCAGTGACACGGTCCAGTACAGATAGGGACAAGTCAGGGGAGGATAGGTAGATTTGAGTATCATCTGCGTACAGATGATACTGAAAACCAAAAGAGCTGATTAGTTTACCAAGAGATGAGGTATAGATAGAGAAAAGCAGAGGACCCAAGACTGAGCCTTGCGGTACTCCAACTGAAAGAGGTAGCGAAGAGGAGGTAGATTCAGAGAAGCGAACACTGAAGGAGCGATTAGATAGGTAGGATAGGAACCAAGAAAGGGCTGTGTCTTTAAGACCTAGGGATTGTAGTGTCTGTATGAGAAGAGAGTGGTCTACAGTGTCAAATGCAGCAGATAGATCTAGAAGAATAAGTAGTGAGTAGTGGCCTTTAGACTTCGTAGTGACCAAATCATTAACCTCTTTTGTCAGTGCTGTCTCTGTGGAATGTTGGGAATGTAATAAAAATAAAACCTGGTTTGATGTGGATACAAGACTTTTTTTTTTTTAAATTGGATTTCAAAATTGCAAGATGCAGGTGAGGGATCTGTAGTTTAGGTGCTGCCAAATCCAAGGAAGACTTATGGGCAGATTCTGAGTCGCAGGCACTGCTGATGAAGCGATGTTTTTCTAGTGCGCATGCATTTAAGTTGCATCACGCAAGTATTGGGCATTCCTGGGCGGTATCTGGGAGGTGGCTAATCAGATGTACAGAGATGTTGCACTTTATTACAGTGTCACGGGCATCTCGCAAAAACTGCTTGCATACAAAGACGCATTATGACTCACATTGGAAGCCATACTCAGACAGACAATCTGTTCCTAGCATGCGGCTATTGCAGGTTTCGATGGTGCGACTGATGATTGCATAAAGGTGCACCAAGCAGTATTTGAGCTCAAAAGTGGGCATCTCAGTCCTTGCAAGTTCAGATGAAGGCTTGTATGCCAGGGGAAGTCTTTGTAGCTGCATTTGCATAAAGTCATAGATGCTACATTAGCAAAAGACGCACACGTGTAGGCCCTGCATTCGCAAACACCGCTGTTCAGACAAAAGGAGAAAAATTTCCTCTGCGCTAATAAAAAAATAATAATACAGATATGTTCCCTCTCATATTTGCCGACACGGGCCGCATCACGATTGAGACTAGTCGCGCATACGTACTATCCTATGGATCACGCGTGTGTGCAGAGAGCGTGGACACACTAGTTGCGGCAAATTTAAATGAAGTTATTATTCCCAGACATAAAATAATGGGGGTCATTCCGAGTTGATTGCTCGCTAGCAGTTTTTAGCAGCCGTGCTAACACATAGTCGTCGCCCATGGGGGAGTGTATTTTTGCTTTGCAGGAGTGCGAACGCCTGTGCAGCCGAGCGCCTGCAAACACATTTTGTGCAAAACAAGACCAGCCCTGTAGTTACTTATCCTGTGCGATGATTGCTGCGACGAGTGAGACGGTAATGACGTCAGATACCCGCCCAGCAAATGCCCGACCACGCCTGCGTTTTTCCAAACACTCCCAGAAAACTGTCAGTTGACACCCATAAACGCCCTCTTTCTGTCAATCTCCTTGCGTTTGGCTGTGCGATTGGAATCGTCGCTAGAACCAGTGCAAAACCACAATGGACTTCGTACCCATACGATGCGTATGCGCATTGCAGTGGATACGCATGCGCAAATTAGCCATTTTTTTCACTGATCTCTATGCAGTGATCAACGGCAGCTAGCGATCATCTCGGAATGACCCCCAATGTTCATATATTTTGAATTTCCATAACATAGAGGTCAGTATCCCCCCTCCCCCTATAGAAACGATATCTGAACAATTGCTATAAATCGTATAAATAGTTATAATTAAATCGGTTGGAAGATGGTGGACAAAATTGGGGCCTATTGTTTGCACAAAGATACCATACAAATATAGAAACATGGATATTTATGAATTTGCCAAGTTTGGTTCACGGGAGACTTGTGTAGGAGATTTGCAAAACTGGTTTAAAAGTTACTTAACTTAGATTAAAAAAAATATATAATAATAAGTGTAAAGAACTTTTTCTTTATAGTTTGTTAAGAATCAGCAACAAAATACCTTATTGCAGCTTTTTTTAATGGTTTTCAGGCAGTCCTATGTGGACCTATACTCCGGCTTTGAAACAGCACAATTGCAGAATATTAAAATTTGTTGGAACATTTTGCTCAGATTCCACTCACAGAAAAAGACCAGAAATTATTTATCTGCAATTTTTCGTGATATGTTTTATAGCTGATAAAGTACCGCTCTGAAGAAAGACATTCCTGTCTGGGGAACATCAAATGTACTGTTTTTTGTTTTATTTTTTATTATTTATAACCATCTCCAGGGTTAGGTCAACAGTAAGTAGGTCGACACTGTCTAGGTCGACCACTATTGGTCGACAGTAAGTAGGTCGATATGGTTTCTAGGTCGACAGGGACTCTAGTTCAACATGTTCTAGTTCAACACTAGGTCGACATGACAAAAGGTCAACATGAGTTTTTCAAAATTTTTCCCCATTTTTTAAAACTTTTTCATGCTTTATGATCCACGTGGACTACAGTTGGGAACGGTAACCTTGCCGAAGAATGTCGAGTGAAGCGAGCCATGTGAGGGGACACGGTGCACTTATTGGGGTTCCCGGACACTATACGTAGAGAATATGACACCCAAAAAAGTAAAAAAAAACTCATGTCGACCTTTTCTCATGTCGACCTAGTACACGTCGACCTAGAGTCCCTGTTGACGTAGAAACCATGTCGACCTACTTACTATCGACCAATAGTGGTCGACCTAGACACTGTCGACCTAAGTCTAATCTGCCTAACATACCACACCCTTAATAATAGTGATCTAATAGATTTTTCACCCGCTTTAAGGTAGTCATTCCGAGTTGTTCGCTCGCTAGCAGTTTTTAGCAGCCGTGCAAACGCTATGCCGCCGCCCTCTGGGAGTGTATTTTAGCTTAGCAGAAGTGCGAACGAAGGGATCGCACAGCGGCTACAAAAAAAAATTGTGCAGCTTCAGAGTAGCTTCAGACCTACTCAGCGTTTGCGATCACTTCAGACTGTTCAGTTCCTGTTTTGACGTCACGAACACGCCCTGCGTTCGCCCAGCCACGCCTGCATTTTTCCTGGCACGCCTGCATTTTTCCGAACACTCCCTGAAAACGGTCAGTTGACACCCAGAAACGCCAACTTCTTGTCAATCACTGCGGCCAGCAGTGCGACAAAAAAGCTTCGCTAGACCTTGTGTGAAACTACATCGGCCGTTGTGAAAGTATGCCGCGCGTGTGCATTGTGCCGCATACGCATGCGCAGAAGTGCCGTTTTTTGCCTCATCGCTGCACAGCGAACAATTGCAGCTAGCGAACAACTCGGAATGACCACCTAAGTAAACAAAAAAAAAATGTCCACACTTGTCTGCAGTTTTGATGACTTTTCTGCTGAGTTAAATACTAAACTATGTGCACATTTCACTTCTACGCATTTCACACTGAACCTCTGTCCCGGGATATAGCCGGGGCTACCCGAGTCCTGGCTTGGTGTGAAAGTGTCACCACGGATTGTGTGCACTGGGTCCTCAACCCTGATTATGACCAGTGTCGAATCTGGGACTGACCTGTATACACTGCTGTCTGAAATGCAGGGAAATGGCACCGATCACCCAATTTGAATGTACGTACAGTATGTATCTCTGATTTCCTTTTTCCCCCCAAGTATATAACAGCCAGCCTTAGGCATAGGCAAACTCTGCAAATGCCTAGGGCATTTGGTATGCTTAGGGGCACCAGCAGCTTCTGCTGATTAAAATGACATGCGGCATGCCTATATTCTGTGTGTGACTGCAGCTGTATCTGCATACGAAATGCTACGTTGCAGTATATTCCTGGAAATCACTGTAATGTAGCATTTCGTATGCAGATACAGCCGCAGTCGCACACAGAATATAGGCATGCTGTGTATCATTTTAATCAGCAGAAGCTGCTTGTGCGTCCTAGCCACATAGTAATGCAAATAAGATGCATTTTCATAAACAAAAGGTGCCCAACGTTAGCAGAGCTGCCAGCTGACTCATGCAAGGCATCTCCTGCAGAACTAGCAGCGGTGCTAGGGGGCACCAGCCAAAATCTTGCCTAGGGCATCATATTGGTTAGGGCCGGCTCTGATAACAGCTACAATACATAATGGGGATAAGGTACAAGCAGGGAGATTGCTATGCTCTTCAGGGAGTCAGGGAGATTGCTCTTATTTCAGGGAGTCTCCCTGATAATTAGGTTGAGTTGGCAAGTACGCCCAGGAATCACCCAGGTCCAAAGGGGTTTAGTAGATGTGACACAGCTTGTTCACTTTACCCAGATCAGACTCGGGATTTAGGTTTGAAAGAAGTATAATTGATTTGAGTATTTATATATATATATTTTTACTGGTATCCATGGTATGCTGTGCTAGCCCGATGCCCCATAATATTGGAAAGCTGTGTTTCTGTGAATACCGGACTTCCCGGCAAAGATCTGAAAGTAAAAGTGTTTGTCATGAAAATGTTTTCATTCTCAATGGAAATGACTAAGCTCCCTTGGCTCAGTACTCATTAAAGTGATGTGTACAGCCAAACATAAGTGCTTCAGCAAAATCTTCAGCCAAACTATAAGTGCCGTATTAAGCCAGGATGGATTTGGTTGAAGCAAGGAGATGCAATGAAATATAGGAAAATGTATTACTTACTGTAGCAAGCTTATTGGGTCTGTCTATAACATCTAGCATCCAACATACTGCACTGCAGAACGTGTCTCCAACTTTATCCAGCATAGAATGTATTCAATGGGGTTACCCCAAACTATGTCCATCAGAGGATATATTCAGCAGCCCCAACAGTGTCCACCCCAGTAGTATGCCCCTGGGCGTAACTATGGTGTGTGCAAGGGGTGCCATTGCTATGGGGACCAGAGGCTTGTTATATACTTGGGGGGAAAAAGGAAATCAGAGGTACATACTGTACGTACATTCAAATTGGGTGATCAGTGCCATTTCCCTGCATTTCAGACAGCAGTGTATACGGGTCAGTCCCAGATTCGACCCTGGTCGTAATCAGGGTTGAGGACCCAGTGCACACAATCCGTGGTGACACTTTCACACCAAGCCAGGACTCAGGTAGCCCCGGCTATATCCCGGGACAGAGGTTCAGTGTGAAATGCGTAGAAGTGAAATGTGCACATAGTTTAGTATTTAACTCAGCAGAAAAGTCATCAAAGCTGCAGACAAGTGTGGACATTTTTTTTGTTTACTTAGGTGGTCATTCCGAGTTGTTCGCTAGCTGCAATCGTTCGCTGTGCAGCGATGAGGCAAAAAACGGCACTTCTGCGCATGCGTATGCGGCACAATGCACACGCGCAACATACTTTCACAACGGCCAATGTAGTTTCACACAAGGCCTAGCGAAGCTTTTTTGTCGCACTGCTGGCCGCAGTGATTGACAAGAAGTTGGCGTTTCTGGGTGTCAACTGACCGTTTTCAGGGAGTGTTCGGAATAATGCAGGCGTGAAAAATGCAGGCGTGCCAGGAAAAATGCAGGCGTGGCTGGGCGAACGCAGGGCGTGTTCGTGACGTCAAAACAGGAACTGAACAGTCTGAAGTGATCGCAAACGCTGAGTAGGTCTGAAGCTACTCTGAAGCTGCACAATTTTTTTGTAGCCGCTGTGCGATCCCTTCGTTCGCACTTCTGCTAAGCTAAAATACACTCCCAGAGGGCGGCGGCATAGCGTTTGCACGGCTGCTAAAAACTGCTAGCGAGCGAACAACTCGGAATGACTACCTTAAAGCGGGTTAAAAATCTATTAGATCACTATTATTAAGGGTGTGGTATGTTAGGTAGATTAGACCAGTGGCGGATCTAGACTTCACTTTTAGGGGGGGTCGGTTTAAGAATTATGACTCCTCCCCCTAATCATCTCTCCTCCCACTTAGAGATGCCCTTCCCGTTCGCTTCTAAAATTTCCTAATGTTGCCATTACTAATAAAATGTTGCAAGTTAGTGGAGAGAACCCTGCGCACTGGTGATACAGACTGGCGAATCACCATTCCTGCATAGCACACAGAATGAGCCGAAATTCACATTATACAACACGGTATGAGCCGAAATTCACATTATAGCACACAGAATGAGCCAAAATTCACATTATAGCACACAAAATGAGCCGAAATTCACATTATAGCACACAACATGAGCTGAAATTCACATTAAAGCACACAAAATGAGCCGAAATTCACATTATAGCACACAAAATGAGCCGAAATTCACATTATAGCACACAACATGAGCCAAAATTCGTATTATAGCACACAAAATGAGCCGAAATTTACATTATAGCACATAGAATGAGCTGAAATTCACATCAGATCCACAAATGACCCCAGCGGTGCCAGATACTCAAATGCCACCCATGGTGCCAGATACACACTTGCCCCCAGCGGTGCCAGATACACAAATGCCCCCAGCGGTGCCAGATACACATGCCCCCAGTGGTGCCAGATACACATGCCCCCAGTGGTGCCAGATACACATGCCCCCAGTGGTGCCAGATACATATGCCCCCAGTGGTGCCAGATACATATGCCCCCAGTGGTGCCAGATACATATGCCCCAAGCGGTGCCAGATACACAAATGCCCCCAGCGGTGCCAGATACACAAATGCCCCCAGTGGTGCCAGATACACATGCCCCCAGTGGTGCCAGATACACATGCCCCCAGTGGTGCCAGATACACATGCCCCCAGTGGTGCCAGATACATATGCCCCCAGTGGTGCCAGATACATATGCCCCCAGTGGTGCCAGATACATATGCCCCAAGCGGTGCCAGATACACAAATGCCCCCAGTGGTGCCAGATACACAAATGCCCCCAGCGGTGCCAGATACACAAATGCCCCCAGCGGTGCCAGATACACAAATGCCCCCAGTGGTGCCAGAATACAAATGCTCCCAGTGGTGCCAGAATACAAATGCCCCCAGTGGTGCCAGAATACAAATGCCCCCAGCCAGTGGTGCCAGAATACAAATGCCCCCAGTGGTGCAAAATACAAATGCCCCCAGTGGTGCCAGATACAAATGCCCCCAGTGGTGCCAGATACATATTCCCCCAGTGGTGCCAGATACATATTCCCCCAGTGGTGCTTACCCTCCTGCTGCCAGTGCCACTGCTGCCGATTTCTGTCTCTGATGCTGAGGGGGAGCGAGCGCACCGCGTGTCTCTACTGCGCCTCCTTTCACTGAGTCCATGTCTCCGGCGGCCATTTGAAATATAGCGCCGGCTTGTGAGCCAATCAAAGCTCACGGGACGGCAGCCAATCAAGAGCTGGTCCGTGAGCTCTGATTGGCTGACAGCCACAGACATTTAAAATGACTGCTGGAGACGGGGACACAGTGGGCAGGAGAGGCGCACGCAGCGCTCTCCTCCCTTCAGCGTCAAGGAGACGGGAATCGGCGGCAGCAGCAGGCGTGTGTGCGGGGATGCCTGTGCGCACCAGGCATCCCCCATGCGCACGCCTACACTGTCACTCTTCGTCTCCCGTACCCCCGCCGCGCTGCACCGCTCTCCAGTTCAGCACCGTGGCGGGACTCGGCCATCCATCCCGGTGCCGGTATGTGTAGGGGGGGCGTACGCCCTAATCGCCCCCCGCTAAATCCGCCACTGGATTAGACTTAGGTCGACAGTGTCTAGGTCGACCACTATTGGTCGATAGTAAGTAGGTCGACATGGTTTCTGCGTCAACAGGGACTCTAGGTCGACGTGTACTAGGTCGACATGAGAAAAGGTCGACATGAGGTTTTTTTTACTTTTTTGGGTGTCATATTCTCTACGTATAGTGTCCGGGAACCCCAATAAGTGCACCGTGTACCCTCACATGGCTCGCTTCGCTCGACATTCTTCGGCAAGGTTACCGTTCCCAACTGTAGTCCACGTGGATCATAAAGCATGAAAAAGTTAAAAAAAATGGGGGGGAAATGTGAAAAACTCATGTTGACCTTTTGTCAGGTGGGCCTAGAACATGTTGAACTAGAGTCCCTGTCGACCTAGAAACCATATCGGCCTACTTACTGTCGACCAATAGTGGTCGACCTAGACAGTGTCGACCTACTTACTGTCGACCTAACCCTGGAGATGGTTATAAATAATAAAAAATAAAACAAAAAAGAGTACATTTGATGTTCCCCAGACAGGAATGTCTTTCTTCAGAGCTGTACTTTATCAGCTATAAAACATATCACGAAAGATTGCAGATAAATAATTTCTGGTCTTTTTCTGTGAGTGGAATCTGAGCAAAATGTTCCAACAAATTTTAATATTCTGCAATTGTGCTGTTTCAAAGCCGGAGTATAGGTCCACATAGGACTGCCTGAAAACCATTAAAAAAAGCTGCAATAAGGTATTTTGTTGTTGATTCTTAACAAACTATAAAGAAAAAGTTCTTTACACTTATTATTATATTTTTTTTTTATCTAAGTTAAGTAACTTTTAAACCAGTTTTGCAAATCCCCTACACAAGTCTCCCGTGAACCAAACTTGGCAAATTCATAAATATCCATGTTTCTATATTTGTATGGTATCTTTGTGCAAACAATAGGCCCCAATTTTGTCCACCATCTTCCAACCGATTTAATTATAACTATTTATACGATTTATAGCAATTGTTCAGATATCGTTTCTATGGGGGGAGGGGGGATACTGACCTCTATGTTATGGAAATTCAAAATATATGAACATTGGGGGTCATTCCGAGAGGATCGCTAGCTGCCGTCGATCACTGCATAGAGATCAGTGAAAAAAATGGCTAATCTGCGCATGCGTATCCACTGCAATGCGCATGCGCATCGTACGGGTACGAAGTCCATTGTGGTTTTGCACTGGTTCTAGCGACGATTCCAATCGCACAGCCAAACGCAAGGAGATTGACAGAAAGAGGGCGTTTATGGGTGTCAACTGACAGTTTTCTGGGAGTGTTTGGAAAAATACAGGCGTGGCCGGACGTTTGCTGGGCGGGTATCTGACGTCATTACCGTCTTACTCGTCGCAGCAATCATCGCACAGAATAAGTAACTACAGGGCTGGTCTTGTTTTGCACAAAATGTGTTTGCAGCCGCTCTGCTGCCCAGGCGTTCACACTCCTGCAAAGCAAAAATACACTCCCCCATGGGCGACGACTATGTGTTAGCACGGCTGCTAAAAACTGCTAGCGAGCAATCAACTCGGAATGACCCCCATTATTTTATGTCTGGGAATAATAACTTCATTTAAATTTGCCGCAACTAGTGTGTCCACGCTCTCTGCACACACGCGTGATCCATAGGATGGTACGTATGCGCGACTAGTCTCAATCGTGATGCGGCCCGTGTCGGCAAATATGAGAGGGAACATATCTGTATTATTATTTTTTTATTAGCGCAGAGGAAATTTTTCTCCTTTTGTCTGAACAGCGGTGTTTGCGAATGCAGGGCCTACACGTGTGCGTCTTTTGCTAATGTAGCATCTATGACTTTATGCAAATGCAGCTACAAAGACTTCCCCTGGCATACAAGCCTTCATCTGAACTTGCAAGGACTGAGATGCCCACTTTTGAGCTCAAATACTGCTTGGTGCACCTTTATGCAATCATCAGTCGCACCATCGAAACCTGCAATAGCCGCATGCTAGGAACAGATTGTCTGTCTGAGTATGGCTTCCAATGTGAGTCATAATGCGTCTTTGTATGCAAGCAGTTTTTGCGAGATGCCCGTGACACTGTAATAAAGTGCAACATCTCTGTACATCTGATTAGCCACCTCCCAGATACCGCCCAGGAATGCCCAATACTTGCGTGATGCAACTTAAATGCATGCGCACTAGAAAAACATCGCTTCATCAGCAGTGCCTGCGACTCAGAATCTGCCCATAAGTCTTCCTTGGATTTGGCAGCACCTAAACTACAGATCCCTCACCTGCATCTTGCAATTTTGAAATCCAATTTAAAAAAAAAAAAAAGTCTTGTATCCACATCAAACCAGGTTTTATTTTTATTACATTCCCAACATTCCACAGAGACAGCACTGACAAAAGAGGTTAATGATTTGGTCACTACGAAGTCTAAAGGCCACTACTCACTACTTATTCTTCTAGATCTATCTGCTGCATTTGACACTGTAGACCACTCTCTTCTCATACAGACACTACAATCCCTAGGTCTTAAAGACACAGCCCTTTCTTGGTTCCTATCGTACCTATCTAATCGCTCCTTCAGTGTTCGCTTCTCTGAATCTACCTCCTCTTCGCTACCTCTTTCATGGGCCCTACAGACATGCCGATCCGCCGCCGAGCTGCCCGACGGCGGATACGGCCGACGAGCGACCCAGCGGCGGGGGGGCAGTGACGGGGGGAGTGAAGTTTCTTCAACTTTAAACACATTATATCATGCGATTGTGTCCCTTATTCATGTTACATCACACAGTAGTATTACTTTACCATATATAGTGCAGTAAACGTTGTCAATATTTAAAAACCAGTGCAATTGTTAATGTAACCGGATCAGAGGCGGAACTACCGCCAAAGCAAGCAGTGCGTTGCACTGGGGCCCGCCTCTGTCCAGGGGCCCAAGCATGTAATGAGTCAAACTGAGTCATTACATGCCGCTGTGCGCTGCGGGCAACCGCTGCCCGCAGCGCACTGCCGCCCGGAGATGAGAGGAGCAGCGGTACGGGAGAAGGAGGAGGAGGGAGGTGGAGGAGGGAGCCGCAGCAGCGCTTTACTACTGGTGGAGGCGCTGCTGCTGCTGCCCCTCTGCTTCACTATAGGCTGTCTTCCGAGAACAGCCTATAGTGAAGCAGAGGGGCAGCAGCAGCAGCGCCTCCACCAACAACACAGCGCTGCTGCGGCTCCCTCCTCCACCTCCCTCCTCCACCTCCTCTACTGCCCGGGAATCGTTTGACGCTGCACCGAGGAGCCTGAGCCAGCGGAGAGGGTAAGTATAATTCTTCTTTCTTTCTGTCCTTTCTTTCTTTCTTTCTTTCTTTCTTTCTTTCTTTCTTTCTTTCTTTCTTTCTTTTTCTTTCTTTCCTACAAAAAAGGGGGACTGTGTTCCGCAATGTGTAAAAACGGGGAATCTGCCTGCCACAATGTGTAAAAATGGGGAATCTGCCTGCCGCAATGTGTAAAAAGGGGGAATCTGCCTGCCGCAATATGTAACAAGGGCACGCTGTCTGCCGTAATGTGTAACAAGGGCACGCTGTCTGCCGCAATGTGTAAAAAGGGGGAATCCGCCTGCCGTAATGTGTAACAAGGGCACGCTGTCTGCCGTTATGTGTAAAAAGGGCACGCTGTCTGCCGTTATGTGTAAAAAGTGTACGCTGTCTGCCGTTATGTTTATCAAGGGCACGCTGTCTGCCGTTATGTGAAAAAAGTGTACGCTGTCTGCCGCTATGTTTAACAAGGGCACGCTGTCTGCCGTTATGTGAAAAAAGTGTACGCTGTCTGCCGCTATGTTTAACAAGGGCACGCTGTCTGCCGTTATGTGAAAAAAGTGTACGCTGTCTGCCGTTATGTTTAACAAGGGCACGCTGTCTGCCGTTATTTGTAAAAAGTGTACGCTGTCTGCCGCTATGTTTAACAAGGGCACGCTGTCTGCCGTTATTTGTAAAAAGTGTACGCTGTCTGCCGCTATGTGTAACAAGGGCACGCTGTCTGCCGCTATGTGTAACAAGGGCACGCTGTCTGCCGTTATTTGTAAAAAGTGTACGCTGTCTGCCGTTATGTGTAAAAAGGGGACGCTGTCTGCCATTATGTGTAAAAAGGGCACGCTGGCTGCCGTTATGTGTAAAAAGTGTACGCTGTCTGCCGTTATGTTTAACAAGGGCACGCTGTCTGCCGTTATGTGTAAAAAGTGTACGCTGTCTGCCGTTATGTTTAACAAGGGCACGCTGTCTGCCGTTATGTGAAAAAAGTGTACGCTGTCTGCCGTTATGTTTAACAAGGGCACGCTGTCTGCCGTTATGTGAAAAAAGTGTACGCTGTCTGCCGCTATGTTTAACAAGGGCACGCTGTCTGCCGTTATGTGAAAAAAGTGTACGCTGTCTGCCGCTATGTTTAACAAGGGCACGCTGTCTGCCGTTATGTGAAAAAAGTGTACGCTGTCTGCCGCTATGTTTAACAAGGGCACGCTGTCTGCCGTTATTTGTAAAAAGTGTACTCTGTCTGCCGCTATGTTTATCAAGGGCATGCTGTCTGCCGTTATTTGTAAAAAGTGTACGCTGTCTGCCGTTATTTGTAAAAAGTGTACGCTGTCTGCCGCTATGTGTAACAAGGGCACGCTGTCTGCCGCTATGTGTAACAAGGGCACACTGTCTGCCGTTATGTGTAAAACAGGGGGACGCTGTCTGCCGTAATGTGTAAAAAGGGGACGCTGTCTGCTGTAATGTGTAAAAAGGGGACGCTGTCTGCTGTAATGTGTAAAAAGAGGAATCTGTCCGCCGTAAGGTGTAAAAGGGTCTCTACCTGGTGTAGTGGTGCTACTGTGCTGCGTAATTTGAATAATGGAGACTACTGTGCACCGTTTTATGAATTGGTATTATTTGTGGCCACACCCCTTCCCCACGAAGCCACGCCACTATGTATTTTTGCGCGCGCCTACGACGCGCACTGCCCCTGTTTTGCATGCAGGGGTGGGGCTCCAATGCTGTTTCTTGCACACAGTGCTAAAATGTCTAGTTACGGCACTGTTGCTAGGTATCCACTTCCCTGAGCAGGTCCCCCTCACCAGATACTCTTCAGGGGTGAGGGGGTGGACTTGGATGGGATGGGGGGGGGGCAAGCCATTTTGTCGCACATGGGCCCACCGCTCGCTAGTTCCGCCACTGAACCGGACGCAACCTTGATGAGAAGTGTGACACTATACCTTAAATGAACACGTTACAAGTGTACTGCGCTCCATCCCGCAAAACATTTAATAAAGATGTAACCCCTTTCCTTATGGGTACCCAATGCCACGATATATATATATATATATTATCCCTAATACTGTGCCTCCACCCAAGTAGTTTATCACATTCGTTAAATGAATTAGGTTCAGGGTATACTTGGGAACACCCTGTTCCTATACATATGTGTATGTAAGTATATATCTATCTATAATAGTGAGGTCATTAACTTATTAACCCTTTGTATCTATTTATCACAGGAGTACCTGAAGTGCTCAAGGGTCGCCAACTCCTCATCACTGGACCTCCACAGGTAAGTAATCCATAAGTTACCATTGACAATGTATTTTAATTAAACATCTGTTAATATTATCATTACTGTTCAATAACAACATTCCTATTAATACTTATACTTTAGAATGCAGTCAACCAGAAATTACATCACCTCATATGCACGATATATGTATATCTACTCACATATATAATAACACCTATATATATAAATATATATATAACTATACCTGAACACACATTAATACTCCTAAATACATATAGTCCGATACATAAATGTTCAGTTTTCCATTAAGATAGTGTTGAATCCTGGATACAGAGTCCTTAGAAAAGTGTGTTTTGTGTGATTATTATATATGCATATATAATGAAGGTGAATTCCTGTAGTTAGGGGGTAACTCTCCTTTGAATAGTATCAGTAGCTAAATTAATGGCTGTAGAAGAAAGACTACACTGTATATCAGTGTTTTCTGTTCTGTGACAAAGGCCCTCATTCCGAGTTGTTCGCTCGGTATTTTTCATCGCATCGCAGTGAAAATCCGCTTAGTACGCATGCGCAATGTTCGCACTGCGACTGCGCCAAGTAACTTTACTATGAAGAAAGTATTTTTACTCACGGCTTTTTCTTCGCTCCGGCGATCGTAATGTGATTGACAGGAAATGGGTGTTACTGGGCGGATACACGGCGTTTCAGGGGCGTGTGGCTGAAAACGCTACCGTTTCCGGAAAAAACGCAGGAGTGGCCGGGGAAACGGTGGGAGTGCCTGGGCGAACGCTGGGTGTGTTTGTGACGTCAACCAGGAACGACAAGCACTGAAATGATCGCACAGGCAGAGTAAGTCTGGAGCTACTCTGAAACTGCTAACTCGTTTGTAATCGCAATATTGCGCGTACGTCGGTCGCAATTTTAAGAAGCTAAGATTCACTCCCAGTAGGCGGCGGCTTAGCGTGTGTAACTCTGCTACATTCGCCTTGCGAGCGAACAACTCGGAATGAGGGCCAAAGTATCAGTTTACAGTTGCAGGAGTAGCAGGAGCTTACAATGTAGCAAAATGGTATCAACTAGGTCTAGACTGACAGGTTGAAACTGTGAGCTGTTTGTTTGTTTTCTGAGCTGTGTGGTTATGACTTCCTCCGTGGTAGATATCTTTTATAGTCCCTAATAACACGGAAAAGTGTCTTTATGGGTAATCCTTCTGCCCAGTCCTGGATTTATATGGTAGACTGGAACTGCAATAGTGAAGATATTTGGCAATAGTATTTTTATATATATTAATAGTTCTATAGGAACATCCTTAAATTGATTAGTCCAGCCACAGTTCATCTATGTATAGGGTTCCTATAGATGGCTACGTGTGGAAATATAAAGTTAACCACTAAGGAGAGTATTTAAAGTTGATAAAATGCCTGCAGTACCGAAACCCTGGCTCAGTGTACCTGGTGAGTAAGTGCGCATAATAAAAAATAGTTACAGACCTCAGCTGTCTTCAGTAAGTGACTCCTGTCACTCACCCTATTGTATAGGGGTAGCTCCGCCCCTTACTCACTTCATTGGTGGGCAGTGGATCTGCTACAGGGATACTTAGTATTAGCGGCTCCGGACCTCGGCTTTTCCACGCTGCTGATGCCGGTAACGGCTCCCCCGGCTTGATGGCTCTTTGCGGCTCTGGATGGCTACTTCTCCCCGCTGCTGGTGCCGGTAACTGCTCCCCCGGCTTGCTGGCTCTTTGTGGCTCCCGATGTCGGCTTCTCTCCGCTGCTGGTGCCGGTGACTGCTCCCCCGGCTCGCTGAATCTTTGCGGCTCCCGACGTCGGCTTCTCTCCGCTGCGGGGGCCGGTAACTGCTCCCCCGGCTCGCTGGCTCTTTGCGGCTCCCGACGTCGGCTTCCCTCCGCTGCTGGGGCTGGTAACTGCTCCCCCAGCTCTTGATTCTTCACAGCTCCCGCTGCTCATGGATGGCTGCGCTGGTCTCCGCTCTTCTCTGCTCTTGAACCTGCTGCTGGCTGAAGGCGATGCCGGTCTTTGCTTCCCCGGCTCTCAGCGCTTCACATCTCCCGCTGCTCACCGATGGTTGCGCTGGATCTTCAGTGGGCTATCGCTCGCTGGAGTCCTCCATCCATCTCCACTGCGCCGCCAATGTTTACAGCACAGCTCTTTGAGGCGGGCAGGGAGAGAATAGAGTTACTCCCTCAGAGGCGCCCACACAAGTCCCTTTCAACGCTGTTTCTCTTCCTTTTATACAGGAGCCCCAGGGGCCACGCGAGCAGTCCCTGTCTCGTGAATACCCCTTTTTCCCGCCGACGGCACGAGCCGGCTGCAACTGTTCCTCGTGCCCTGCTACTTCATGAGGCATTACTAGGGTGTGAGGGTCTATGGGATGCCTTCATAGACATTAAAGAAGACCAGATAATATATATATATATATATATATATATATATATAATAAATGACAAAAGATGGTCATTCCATTTAACGATAATAAGTATACAAATTGGCTAGTTAGAACTGATATTGTCTGTAAAACACCTCATGCCATCCTCAGCATTACCACATCACTGGTACTAATATTAATGTAACATAACAGACCATATATATTATATAAATACATATAGATATATACACACAGGCTCCTACATATGCAGCTCTATTTATACTTTCATACTAACCCGGTCCCAATACCACCCATGTGGGGTGATATTCATAAATAAAGGTTACAAAGAGAAAAAGGGAAAACAGATACAGAATGCAGTAATGATTGATCAAACCATAAACACCAATATACAGAGAAATGCAAGTATAGTGTAATATACCAAATAAGGGCTTACAGGTAACAGACCAAATACATATGCTGCGCCACTGGATTCCAGGCCTCAGTCGTCTAACAAGATTACCTCTGAGAAAAGATGACTTTAACCTGGGCCAGGTGCGTGTCTTTTTATACAATGTTCCAAAAACAGTACAATGGGGAATGTAAGATCTTCTACCATTGGTCCAGGGGCGGGACATATTCAGTACACCGTGGGTCGTTGGTCAGTTCGAACACTGGGCGATGCCAAATCTTGGGATGTGGTTACAGTTGTTTACCTCTGGGCTCCTGCCTAAAGACCAGTTTAAACTGACCACAGTATAATACAATAATATACATGAATCCGGTATCGTTTATAACTTGTTGCCGCAATATGTGACAATATCCTTGCAACCACCGGATTAGTACTTATGTGACCCTGAAAAATTTAATCCCACACACAGTGTCCTTATGCAGTCCCATCCCTAAATTATATGTCTGGCTGGATATCTAATGAAACAAAACTTTTATATTTATATAAACAGTTGACCAGCGGTGTAAAGACTATTGGGTATATTCAATTGAAGTCGAATTACTGAGTGGATTCGTCAGCAGAGGCGTATCTAGCACAGGGTGAGCAGGGCACGTGCCCTGGGCGCCGTGGCAGACCCAGCAGAGGGGGGCGCCACCGGCACCTGCACGGCCCGCTCGCCCCATGTGACAGGGAATTCTGACGGCGCTACCCGCGGTGATCTCCCTGTCTCCCCGGCTGCTGTGCCTGCCACAGGCAGCGGCAGCCAGGAGCCTAGCCCCCCCCCCCCCCCCCCCCCGCAAAATCTACATTGCGTGCGTGCGTGCGCGACCGCGGGTGCGCGACCATGGCGCACATACAAAAGGAAGAAAGGTCACCACATGAAGCACATGTGGGGAGCCGCGAGTGCTTGCAGAGAGTGGGGGCGGGCTCTAGCAGTGTACACTGCTGCCTGTCCCCTCTCTTTCTCCTCAACGCTGCAGGAAAACTTAAAAAAAACACTGGCACTGTGGGACAATGTAACTGGCACTGTGGGGCATTGCAACTGGCACTGTGGGGCATGTATCTGGCACTATGGGGCATTGTAACTGGCACTGTGGGGCAATGTAATTGGCACTGTGGGGCATTGTAACTGGCACTGTGGGGCATGTATCTGGCACTGGGGCATGTATCTGGACTGTGGGGCATTGTAACTGGCACTGTGGGGCAATGTAACTGGCGCTGTGGGGCATGTATCTGGCACTGTGGAGCATGTATCTGGCACTGTGGGGCATTGTAACTGGCACTGTGGGGCAATGTAACTGGCACTGTGGGGCAATGTAACTGGCACTGTGGGACATGTATCTGGCACTGTGGGGCAATGTATCTGGCACTGTGGGGCATTGTAACTGGCACTGTGGGACATTGTAACTGGCACTGTGGGGCAATGTAACAGGCACTGTGGGACATGTATCTGGCACTGTGGGGCAATGTATCTGGCACTGTGGGGCATTTTAACTGGCACTGTGGGACATTGCAACTGGCACTGTGGGGCATTGCAACTGGCACTGTGGGGCAATGTAACTGGCACTGTGGGACATTGTAACTGGCACTGTGGGGCATTGTAACTGGCACTGTGGGGCATGGTAACTGGCACTGTGGGGCATTGTAACTGGCACTGTGGGACATGTATCTGGCACTGTGGGACATGTATCTGGCACTGTGGGGCATGTATCTGGCACTGTGGGGCATGGTAACTGGCACTGTGGGCAATGTAACTGGCACTGTGAGACATGTATCTGGCACTGTGGAGCATGTATCTGGCACTGTGGGGCAATGTAACTGGCACTGTGGGGCATGTATCTGGCACTGTGGGGCATTGTAACTGGCACTGTGGGGCAATGTAACTGGCGCTGTGGGGCATGTATCTGGCACTGTGGAGCATGTATCTGGTACTGTGGGGCATTGTAACTGGCACTGTTGGGCAATGTAACTGGCACTGTGGGGCAATGTAACTGGCACTGTGGGACATGTATCTGGCACTGTGGGGCAATGTAACTGGCACTGTGGGGCATAGTAACTGGCACTGTGGGACATTGCAACTGGCACTGTGGGGCATTGCAACTGGCACTGTGGGGCAATGTAACTGGCACTGTGGGGCAATGTAACTGGCACTGTGGAGCATGTATCTGGCACTGTGGGGCATTGTAACTGGCACTGTGGGGCAATGTAACAGGCACTGTGGGACATGTATCTGGCACTGTGGGGCAATGTATCTGGCACAGTGGGGCATTGTAACTGGCACTGTGGGACATTGCAACTGGCACTGTGGGGCATTGCAATTGGCACTGTGGGGCAATGTAACTGGCACTGTGGGGCATTGTAACTGGCACTGTGGGGCATGTATGTGCACTGTGGGGCATGTATCTGGCACTGTGGGGCATTGTAACTGGCACTGTGGCACACGTATCTGGCACTGTGGGGCATGTATCTGGCACTGTGGGGCATTGTAACTGGCACTGTGGGCAATGTAACTTGCACTGTGAAACATGTATCTGGCACTGTGGAGCATGTATCTGGCACTGTAGAGCATGTATCTGGCATTGTGGGGCAATGTAACTGGCACTGTGGGGCAATGTAACTGGCACTGTGGGCATGTATCTGGCACTGTGGGGCATGTATCTGGCACTGTGGGGCATTGTAACTGGCACTGTGGTTCATTGTAACTGGCTCTGTGGGACATGTATCTGGCACTATGGGGCATGTATCTGGCACTGTGGGGCAATGTAACTGGCACTGTGGGGCATGTATCTGGCACTGTGGGGCATTGTAACTGGCACTGTGGGGCAATGTAACTGGCGCTGTGGGGCATGTATCTGGCACTGTGGTGCATGTATCTGGCACTGTGGGGCATTGTAATTGGCACTGTTGGGCAATGTAACTGGCACTGTGGGGCAATGTAACTGGCACTGTGGGACATGTATCTGGCACTGTGGGACATGTATCTGGCACTGTGGGGCAATGTATCTGGCACTGTGGGGCATTGTAACTGGCACTGTGGGACATTGCAACTGGCACTGTGGGGCATTGTAACTGGCACTGTGGGGCATTGCAACTGGCACTGTGGGGCAATGTAACTGGCACTGTGGGGCATTGTAACTGGCACTGTGGGGCAATGTAACTGGCACTGTGGGGCATGTATCTGGCACTGTGGAGCATGTATCTGGCACTGTGGGGCATTGTAACTGGCACTGTGGGGCAATGTAACAGGCACTGTGGGACATGTATCTGGCACTGTGGGGCAATGTATCTGGCACTGTGGGGCATTGTAACTGGCACTGTGGGTCATTGCAACTGGCACTGTGGGGCATTGCAACTGGCACTGTGGGGCAATGTAACTGGCACTGTGGGGCATTGTAACTGGCACTGTGGGGCATGTATCTGGCACTGTGGGGCATGTATCTGGCACTGTGGGGCATTGTAACTGGCACTGTGGGGCATTGTAACTGGCACTGTGGGACATGTATCTGGCACTGTGGGGCATGTATCTGGCACTGTGGGGCATTGTAACTGGCACTGTGGGCAATGTAACTGGCACTGTGAGACATGTATCTGGCACTGTGGAGCATGTATCTGGCACTCTGGGGCAATGTAACTGGCACTGTGGGTCATGTATCTGGCACTGTGGGGCATTGCAACTGGCACTGTGGGGCATGTATCTGGCACTGTGGGGCATGTATCTGGCACTGTGGGGCATTGTAACTGGCACTGTGGGGCAATGTAACTGGCACTGTGGGGCATGTAACTGGCACTGTGGGGCATTTTCAGTGACCACACCCCTTCTGGTACGTGGCCACACCCCTTATAGTGTGTGGCCACGCCCATTTTCCCAGCACATACTCCTTTTGGGGTTTTTTTCCTGGGCGGGGGGGGGCGCCACTCTTCATCTTGCCCTGTGCTCCGAAAACCTTAGTTACGCTTCTGTACGTCAGTTTTTGGATTCGACACTATTCGACAGCCGAAACCCTCTACCCGGGACACTAAATTCGACATATTCAATTAAAAACGGATTCGACGTGCCCTCTGTCAAAAAACGGACCAATCGTCGAATAGTGGGCGGCCTGGATTCGACTTCCTGCCGTTTGGAATCCTATAGGGCTTGTTTGCTGCGTGATCAGCAGCCATTTTGGGAACCTGCAGAGCGGAGTGAGGAGCTGCAGAGTGAACAGTTTGGTGAGGAGAGAGGAGTGGCTTTGGAGAAGTGTATCCTGGGTAAAACTGTGGAATCATGGGTACATTTCCCTCAGCCGAGTACAGGAAAACATATTCTTTTAAAAAATCAATTATATAATACTGTGGGTCATAAATAGAAAAACCAAGTAAATAATCCCTTCAAATATAAACTGATATGCTATTAGAAATCAAAAAAGCAACAAAAAAAAGTATTTAAGACTTCTTATCAGCCAGAAAAAGTAGGCGCAATGAAATTGACTAAATGACTGTCGAAAAGCACTGATGTGCTTCAATTGAATATACTTTGTCGAAATGCCGCATTTTTAAAATTACAGACATTAAATTGTTGAATAGTAAAAAGTCAAAACTGAAACGACAGGGTTTTTGACGATAAGTGCCGTATTGAATTGTCAAATCCGTTTCGACATGGTTGTTTGGTCGAAAAAGCTCAGTTTTTTTGACAATTTCAGAAATTCGACATCAATTGAATATACCCCTATGTGTAACTCATTATGTAGGGGACAGGTCAGTATTGTGTAAGCCATAAAGCCAGAATACATAATACATAAGCATATCACTATTAATGCAAGTTCCAATTGTTCATGCCAACAATTGGGGCAAATAACGGTATTTACACATTCAGTCAGTCGAAGGTCTATCTTCCATGGACACAATGCCTGTTTGGACAGAGCAATCTGATATGTTTAGGACACTATTTGATTTGTATTTCTGCCTGTAACATACTTGAGTGTGTATTTTTTGTAAGTAAGAAATATTTGTTATTGTGTTACAGTATGATATTTATTAACAAATGCGTCTTCTACCGTAATGTGCACAGTAACTCACCGTTACGGTCAATCATGCCCTACCGTATTACCTATAGCATGCGTATTTGATGCATGCATCGTAGATGCATCAATTAGTAAATGCCAGTGTATTCTAAATATCGAAATATGCAATTTGACTTTGACAGTGCCACACAGTAGAGCATCTTAAACACATGCCACACATTAGTAATGCCTTTATACACATAGTACCACACAGTAATGCCCCTTACACATTTGACACACATTATTAATGTCCTTATAAACATAATGCACCTTACACATTTTGCCAACCTTTATTAATGCCCTTATACACATAATGCCACTTACACATATGCCACATATGCCAAACACTATTGCACAATGACCCTACCCACACACAGCACTCACATGGCCGCTAACACTGTGACCTCTGCCTCTGCTTGGATACAGATGTGTCCTAATACATCTTGCCTCAATATGCCATGCAGCTCCCATCCAGCTCTGCTAACGTTGGGCAACTTTTTTTTGCAGAAAATGTGTCTTATTTTCATTGCTATGTGACTAGGACACACAAACAGCTTCTGCTGATTAAAATGATAATTAGCATGCCTATATTCTGTGTGTGACTGTGGCTGTATCTGTATACAAAATGCTACATTACAGTGATTTCCAGGAATACACTATAACGTAGCAATTCGTATGCAGATACAGCCGCAGTCACACACACAATATAGGCATGCCACATATAATTTTAATCAGCAGAATCTGCTTGTGCCCCTAGGCCAGTGTTTTTCAACCACTGTGCTGTGGCACACCAGTGTGCCCTGAGCAGTCTCCAGGTGTGCCGACATAGAAGCACAGCCCAGGCCCGTCAGTGTTTTGCCGCTATTGAGGCACTGGAATGATCAATACTGGTGGGTTTAGTGGTTGCAGAGCCAGGTCTAATTTTGGACCCGGGCAGTGTTGGGCTCTTCTGGCATTCTCAGATGTGGCTCAGGCGTTACCTATGGAGAAGCTGCAACATAACATCCTAGGACACGCAACTGCACCATGCATCAACATTATATTTGAGTGTGCCTTGGCAATATTTAATTGTGTTCAGTGTGCCACGAGTTGTAAGAGGTTGAAAATCTCTGCCCTAGGCATTCCAAATGGCCTAGGCATTTGCCTATGCCAAGGGTCGGCTCTGCTTAGGGGGGCCATGACCCAGGTTATAAAGTGGCACACCAATTTGCCACATTTGCCTGCTAAGCAAATGAGAACCTGATTCAGAGGTGGAGTCGTTATCAGCATCATTGAGGAGAGACGGAGCCAAGGGCTGGAGAGCAGATGGAGCCAAAGGTTGGGACAGCAGATGGGCCTGCAGCAGTATAATGCTAAGAAAGTTGCTGCCCACGGGGCTTATGAGGCAAGCCCCAAACTCATACTTAGTAGTGCACGGCGGTCTAGTTACACCCCTGAGTATGTCCAACAATACACACACACACACACACACACACACACACACACACACACACACACACCTTCGCAAAAACAATACAAACACAAACACAATCATAACAATGACTACAACTAAATGTATTGTAGATATTAACTGAAATCCAGAAACTTTTGAAACTAAGCATATACTTATAAACTTATATCATTGATTAGAAAAATGTAAATAGAAGATTTGAGGGAAAACAATGAGATCACATCAGCAGCTGTCAACAGGCATCAACATTTATTCATTCACTAACATAACCTACTTAATACCGTACATAGGGGCTAATTCAACAAGGAACGCAAAACTGCAAAAATCTGCTACTGGTGCCGCCGCTGCTGTTCTTGCTGCAGGAGGCAATACATCTACCCAGTGGGATGTCACAGTCATATAGTCCTGAGTCTGCCCTGCTCCACTTGTCCACATGTCCGTGGTTAAGTGGACATTGGGTACAACTGCATTTTTTAGGACACTGAGCACACTTTTTCAGACGTCTGTGTACATTCTCGGTATCGCCTACCTAGAGAAGTGGAACCAAGATGGGATTTGGTACCAGGGACACACTACCTCAAGCAATTCCCTGTGAACTAACGGTGGATACCGGACGCACGTCTAACACCAACATAGTTGTCAAGGCCTCAGTTATCCGCTTTGCAACAGGATGACTGCTGTGATATTTCATCTTCCTCGCAAAGGACTGTTGGACAGTCAATTGACGATCGATTCCCAGCAGCAGCAACAGCAGCGCCAGCAGCAGTAGGCGTTACACTCACGGATCCATCGGAGGAATCTCAGTTAGGAGAGGACTCGTCAGACTGGTCACTGACATGGCCTGCAGGATTATTGGCGTTCCTGTCTAAGGAGGAAATTGAGATTGAGGGAGTTGGTGGTGTGGTTTGCAGGAGCTTGGGTACAAGAGGAAGTAGGGATTAAGTTGTCAGTGGACTGCTTCCGCTGTCACCCAAAGTTTTTGAACTTGTCAATGACTTCTGATATATGCGCTGCAGGTGACGTATAAGGGAGGATGTTCCTAGGTGGTTAACGTCCTTACCCCTACTTATTACAGCTTGACAAAGGCAACACACGGCTTGACACCTGTTGTCCGCATTTCTGTTGAAATAATTCCACACCGAAGAGGTGATTTTTTTTTTGTATTTTGACCAGGCATGTCAATGGCCTTATTCATCCCACGGACAACAGGTGTCTCCCCGGGTGCCTGACTTAAACAAACCACCTCACCATCAGAATCCTCCTCGTCAATTTCCTCCTCAGCGCCAGCAACACCCATATCCTCATCCTGGCAGGGCCGGTGCAAGGTTTCTCGGCACCCTAGGCAAAACTTCTGCCTTCTGCCCCTTCCCCCTACCCACCCTTCAGATGAAAGGCATGCTGCTCTCACCCCCTCCCCCCTACTCTGTTAAATGTCTGCTGTTCTATCCCCCCCAAAATCTGTGTTCATGCTGCTGCTCATCCCCCCAGACTGTGTGCATGCCTGCTCCTTATCTCCCCCCCCCCCCCACCCCCTCACCACACCGCTGCTCTCGCCCTCTTTCCTTATCAATGCAGAGAATGCACTGTGCAGCCACCTTACCTGCAGGCTGCAGTGCAGATTTGGAACTGAGTAGTCTGTGAAAGAGCCTGGAATGAAGAGCAGTGCTCCATGTCACCCCCAGCCAGGACTCCGGGAGCTGTCAAAGTTACTGCCTGTGCCGGGTGGAGGTGGAGCTGGAGGCTGCAATACGGGAGCTTAGCAGTCACGGCTACTGTAAGATACGCATTCTGGGGGATTGCAGTGGCTGTGAAAGGTAGGACTATGCTACCTTTTTAGGCAGCTGTAGCAGGCCGCCCCCTCAGGTCCCGGCGCCCCTAGGCAGCTGCCTAAAGCTGCCTAGTGGAAGCTCCGGCCCTGCATCCTGGTGTACTTCAACAGTGACATCTTCAATTTGACTATCAGGAACTGGACTGTGGGTGCTCCTTCCAGCACTTGCAGGGGGCGTGCAAATGGTGGAAGGAGCCACCTCTTCCCGTCCAGTGTTGGGAAGGCCAGGCATCGCACCCGCCGACACATTTGGACTCTCCTTGGGGATTTGTGATTTAGAACGCTTAATTCTTTGCTGTGCTTTTGCCAGCTTAACTCTTTTAATTTTTCTAGCGGGAGGATGAGTGCTTCCATCATCATGTGAAGCTGAACCACTAGTCATGAGGAACATAGGCCAGGGCCTCAGCCATTCCTTGCCACTCTGTGTCGTAAATGGCATATTGGCAAGTTTACGCTTCTCCTCAGACGATTTTGATTTAGATTTTTGGGTCATTTTACTGAACTTTTGCTTTTTGGATTTTACATGCTCTCTACTATGACATTGGGCATCAGCCTTGGCAGACGATGTTGATGGCATTTCATCGTCTCTGCCATGACTAGTGGCAGCAGCTTCAGCACTAGGTGGAAGTGGATCTTGATCTTTCCCTATTTTACCCTCCACATTTTTGTTCTCCATTTTTTAATGTGTGTAATATATCTGGAATTAGATGGCAGTAATGTCTGGAATTAGATACCACTAGATAGATACCAGATACCACTGTCACTGTAATGATGATGACCTATGCACAGTGAGAGGACACTACCATAGCACCCTACAGCAGCAAGATGCAGCACAAGACACTGGACTAGTATATTAGTAATGTACTGTAGTATTACTGAGCACCACAATGCTGCACAAGACAATGAGCAGTGATACTGAGCACCGATGATGATACTACTGAGAACTGACACTGAGCAGCAAACACTGGACTAGTATATTAGTAATGTACAGGGGTGTATCTAGGGTCTGAGCGCCCCTGTCAAAGTAAGAGACTGCCCCCCCCCCCCCCCTCCGCTATATTATAATTAAGCATGGTGCGGCGCCAAAAATAAAATAGTGTGGCCTCATGGGGATAGGGCGTGTCCACACATTAGTACCAATTCAAATTACGCAACACAGTAGTGCAACCTTATGCATATTACACCACAAAGTAATGTCCGCTGTTCTGCATTATTCCACACAGTAGTCCCTGCTATTCACATTACACAGCATTGAAGTGCCCCTTACTCACATTACACGACACAGTAGTCCCCTTAATCACGTCAGGAATGCCGGGAATGAGGTAAGTATTGGAGATTTGTGATGGAGGGGCAGAGACATGAATAGGTCCAGCCATTATACTAGTGTGTATATTATAGATAGCATACCTCCAAACTTTCTATTCCCTCAGGGAGCACCGAAAAGGGGCGTGACCTGCTGGAAAGGGGGTGTGGCCTCACACAGGTGCCACAGTCGCGCACCACGCCCCCAATTTTTGCACAGTGGGGGCGTGGCCAGCACTCTGTGAAGCTGCTGGCCATGCCCCCAGTCCCTCTGCCTCAATGGAATAGAGCAGCGAGTGATAGGGAGCCTCCCAACTGCCCCCTCCCCCCTTCCCCACCGCGGGACACTGTGGCCCGCGGGAGGGACAGCGGGACAGACCCAAAAAAATTGGACTGTCCCGCGAAAATCGGGACAGTTGGGAGGTATGATATAGTGGCATTGCACTCAGAGGGACCAAACCTTTTCAGTGGCACTGAATCATTCTCCAAGACACCACATTCATGATCAGCAGCAGCAGCCTGTCCCCAATCAGCAGGAGCCTGTCCCCAATTGGGGGAGGTGAGGGGGGAAGGTTTGAGGCACTGGGAAGATGGGGGTAGAGACACAGATATGGTGAGATGTAGAGTCACAGATGGAGAGGGTGGACATAAGATGAGGGGGCAGAGGCACAGATAACTGAGGAGGCAGAGGCACAGATAAATGTAGAAGGGACAGTGTCGCATATAATGGAGGGGTGGCAGATGCACATATAAATGGAGGGGGGTACAAGTATAGATAATGGAGGGGTGGAGGTGGAAGAGGCACATATAAAGGAGTGGGGGCAGATGCACTGATAATGGAAGGGGGCAAGAGAACAGATAATGGTGTGTAGAAGAGGCACAGTTGTGGAGAGAGAAAGAGGCACAAATGGGGAACTTCTTATTGCCTCTATTACTTTCTAAGTTACAGTATCTGGCCATTGGAAGAACAGAGGAAGAGAGCAGGGGGGTGACAGGGAGAATGAGGAGAAAGTAAAACTGGTCTGGACTGCAGCCTCCTGAGAGCGAAAGAGGACCCAGCTCAAATGCCCCGTGCCTCCATAGCAATGTGGCTCAAATGGAGACTCTGATCCTAGCTGCAAATGGTTCCTGTGCTCCTATGGGAAGTCCCTCCTGCGCATGGCGGAAGTCCCTGAAGACACGGCAGGAGACGGAGGAGTGACAGCTGCAGCGCGGCCCATTGTAATCAAAGTATATTAGTAGAATTGTGTCCGGCAGAGAAGGAGTCAGGCACAGCGCTACTTTTATACCTTGCAGTGGGCAATGCTGCGATGACGCATACATAGGCGGGCAATGCGGGAGTCAGATGGTGAGCAGTGCTGAGCATTAATCCGTCCCTGGCCACAGGTGGCACTGACAGGCAGCGCCCCCCTCTTGGCCGGCGCCCTTGGCGAGTGCCATCCTGGCCAATAGCAAGATACACCCCTGGTAATGTACTGTAGTATTACTGAGCACCACAATGCAGCACAAGACAATGAGCAGTGATACTGAGCACAGATGATGATACTACTGAAAACTGACACTGAGCAGCAAGATGCAGCACAAGACATTGGACTAGTATATTAGTAATGTAGTATTACTGAGCACCACAATGCAGCACAAGACAATGAGCAGTGATACTGAGCACTGATGATGATACTACTGAGAACTGACACTGAGCAGCAAGATGCAGCACAAGACACTGGACTAGTATATTAGTAATGTACTGTAGTATTACTGAGCACCACAATGCAGCACAAGACAATGAGCACTGATGATGATACTACTGAGATGAACTGACACTGAGCAGCAAGATGCAGCACAAGAGAGACACTGTACTTGTATTACTGAGCAGCAATAAGCACTGATACTGAGCACTGATATTGAGATTTGCCACTGAGAGAACATAGCCACATCATCTCTGCTCTCTCTACAATGCACGAGTGAAAATGGCGGCGACGCTCGGCTCTTTATATGGAATGCAAATCTCGCGAGAATCCGACAGCGGGATGATGACGTTTTACCACGTTCGGGTTTTCCGAGTCAGGCGGGAAGAACCGAGCCTGCCTTGCACCTGTGTAAAACACGTGGCGTTCGGGGGGGTTCGTTTCTCGGAGAACCGAACCCGCTCATCTCTAGTTAGTAGTAACCTAATAATTCTTCAAGTTAATAACAATGCAGGTTTGTCAAGAACACACTTGTTTTCCTACAAACATGTACAATAACATTTACAAGCAAGTTTTTTTTATTTTTTTGTGGTTAATGGCATATTGTTTAAAAGCTGAGTTTTTTTATGATTTAAAGCAACAATTATTATCTTTAAAAATCATACCCACATACATGTGTAAGGTTTTTTGTTTTTTTTTCCCCTTGACAAAGAAACATATGTTCAATAACATCACCACAATAATTGTGATTTTGTGGACATTTTAATTATGCACCACTTTTTTTTTATATATATTTTCACATTAAACAATAACATAAGGAATGTTAATAATAACAAAGAAACATTAAAATGTCATGTATGTAAACTTTCAACATAAAAAAAAGTTTCTTTTTTCCTTTTTCCGCCTGCGTTTGTGGCTTCACCAGCGGAAGTAGCTTATCTGATTGTTCAACGCATCCTGTCAGTAGGCATGGTTGGCTCAATGTTATGAGTGTCTGATGTTAAATTGTGACATCAGAAACCGCTACGCAAAAAATGCGACTAAGTGTAAGTTTTTTCCGCAAAAAATGCGGATTTTTAAATCTAATCGCAAAATTTGCAAATTTGACAAGTCCACCTTTTTTTTGTAACATTAAATTAGTGTTGCAGATCTTTTGTTTGTGCGTGCTTTTGCAATTTTGCGATTGGTCGCAGTTTTTGCTAATTTGTACTTTTTACGATCCTTACAGAATTAGCCCCATAGGGCCTAATTTAGACCTGATCGCAGCAGCAACATTTTTCTCTAATG